>NC_090929.1:1518248242-1518553697 GCF_040938575.1 Ambystoma mexicanum | reverse complement strand
TGTACCTTTCACAGATGGGAAATAACCATTTGCATATCAGTCTTTGTCCCGCCCACATGGGCAGTCCAGCACCGAAATGCTATGGTTGCCCCTTCAGCAATAAAAATAAAAGAAAACAATTAGAATGTGCATTTGTTATTTTTCTGAGGCTTTCTAGGCATTTTACAAGCACCACATCTTTGTGGATCTGTGGGCTAGTTGCCAATATCCATTCAATATAACAGTGATAAAGCTGCACCTGAAACAATAAGTGTGTTTCAATCACTGCTTTAGAGAAAGGGACCCTGGAGAACGCTGTTTCGTTTGATGGTTTTGCGACTCTTGCCTGGGGTTGTCCTGGTGGCCAGATCCCATCTTCCTACTCTGGTAGCATTTGCAGTAGGCAAAAGACTGCCAGCAGGATAAGAATGTTAGCGACGTAGGAATAGGGATTAACCATGCATGCTGCGAAATCTAAGTTTCTGTCTCTTATAACCGCATACATAGGCACATGTACAGCGTGCATCAAGGTAACAGCAACCACACTGTTGCAATGTCTGCCACCTTTGGAACTGCTCCCCCTGCACCTCCGCGGTGAATTGCCTGGGATTGTGCATATTTTTCATGGCCAGCTTTGAACAGTTCACAATAATGATAAGAGTCTGTTGGTCTCTGAATGCCCATACTCATGCAGGGTGGCATAGACAGCTGTGACACAGGTGTGGGGATTTCAAATGTCTGCTGCCATGGGTGCCTACTTTTGATTTTCACTATGGGGGGGGAATCCCCCCTCCCTCGGAATATGAGCAAGTAAGCTCAGCCCCTTCCCCGGTAGAAAGAGTGCCTTTTAGAGCACATTTATACAGAAGGAATTTGAAAAACCCTAAAGGATTTCCAAGTTCATCTCAATGCATAATATCTCCACAACAGTCACATAACCTGCTGTGCTGCCATGCAACTTTCTCCTTTGGGGACTGTCACTCAGCTTTCAAAGAGTTCAACATTGCAGGTGGATGCCTTATACTGCACACAGTCGCTGCCCTCGCAACAGTGCAGTTTAGGGAAGTGGAGAAGAAGGGGTCCAATGGCCTTTCATCTCCTGCAGTGCTGACAATGTGCACAGTCTCATTGGGAAGTAGAGCCTCTTGTATTCGGTGCCTATGCCTCCTGTTGCCCTCCACGCTCTGAGGTATGGATGGAATTCATAGTTGCAGTGATGTTCCGGCCATAGCTGTTTTAGCCAGAAAAGAGTGCAGCCTCCAGCTTCATAGAGAGGCTTTTGGGTGGTGGTCTGTCATACAGATGAGACATTTCAGACAAGGTGACATACCCTACATAACAGGCTATACCACTTCTTTCAGAAATGGAGGGCTTCTTGGAATGTATTAAGGATATGAATAAGGACTTTACTTGCCCCCCCTCACCCCCCTGAGGATTAAGGCCTCTTGGCCTCTTCGATGGAGTCCGTAATCCTTCTCGTGTCCTTAAAGGAGTTAAAAAGAGTTAAAAAGAGCCACCAGTCTGGGGGCCAACGTCGCCCTGAACCGCTTATAAAAAGAAGCAGGGACCCCGTCTGGGTCCCGAACTTTGGAGGGAGGTTCGCTATCACCAGTAGTACTTCATGTTGTGTAATGTCCCTCTCAATGAAATCTCTGTATAGGGATGTAAGTGTCTGCAAGGGTGCAGCCTTTAGATCACCTAAAATTCAGGAAATCACTAAACACCTGGCTCTACAACACCACAGACTAAACCCGAAAACGAAACTGGTAAAAAGGATAACTAAACCGAAAAGACACAGACATCCCTGACCGGGGAGAGTAAAGCCCACGGCAGCTGGACGGGTGACATCAGACAGATAGGAACACAGGTGGCACACACGGAGACTGAGTCAACTAACCCAGACATTCCCACCAACACTTTCGTCTGCCCCGTAATTGGTGTGGAATTATCGCGACATTGGCAATCTCCCCGCTACCTGAGAGGTTGTCATTAGCAGATGCACTGGCCACTAGAGTCTAAATGGAGGATAAGGGGAGCCATGAGAGAGCATGTTAGAGGTGAGGAGTATGGAACTTGTATGCCAGTCAGACCCAGATCTGGACAGAGCCGCATCAGGGGAGAATATGCAAGCCGAGCGCTTCAATTCAGGATAGAGATGCAAACTGACCAACCCTACTCACAATTTCCCTTTCTGCATACACCTCTCAAACTCCAAACCAAACACAACCAAAACCTACAGCACAACAAACCGCACAAACTTCACTACATTGCAACAACAAAACAAAAACACACATAGCCTTGCACAACAGTACACGACGACTACCGGCCGCAAACACTCCAGGCCCAGCCAATGGACCCACCGGGCTGAGGTCGCCAACAGCACATCACTGCTCTCTTGCACTTTTCCTGCTTCCTCCCACTAACTCAACCTCCCCTCCTCTTTCAGAGCCGCCAGAGCACCAACGGACCACTACGGTGGTGATAGTGCGCGGTACAAATGTCCTTTAACATTAACATTAACATTAACGTTTCTCAATTTGTTTTAAGATACAATGTGGAGGATCCGGGAGGCTGGAGTTTGAGGGGGCTGGGGGTGGGGTGGCGGCTGGAGGAAACGGTTGTGGATGGGGTGGGGGGTTTGGGATGGATGGGGCTGGGGGAATTTTCAGTTCATATGTGGGAGGGGGCTTCAACATTGTCTTCAGGGGAACTGACAGCTTTTAAGCTTTTATGGAGAGCAGAAATATTACTTCTAACTTGTGCAAACTGAACGTGTTGAAATATGCTTTATATAACTCTAATAAAAAGATTGAAATACAAAACCTGTCAGACTTACCCATCTACTAAGTTGACCGAACTGTATACCAGATAAAAGTTAGTCTGCTGTGGAAAGACATTCCTGCAATACACCCTTTCCTATGGCCAAGAGTGCATTTGCCTTATGGTGGTAGCACGTGCAAAGAAGTACCATACACATGGTTACTTACCAGGCCTATTAATCAGGATGACGGCGTTTGAAGCTGCACTTAGCATTTGATGGCAGTATCCGCACTTGCAGGGTCATGCCTTAAGCATGTGGTGACTCTGCTAGGTATATGATAGCATTATTGGTACATTCAAGGCTGCACCTGAAACACGCCAGCTGAAACCTATTGGCTTTGCCAAGGTTTATTTCAACATCCATTGGTTTGTTCATGACTTTTTCGTGACATAAAATGTGACCTTGGAGCAGTGTCATCTGGGATTTGGGTCATATTATTGGAACACACTGGGTATACATTTTTGATCCCAGGAGAACTTTTTTAACTCCCTGCCTGTAGACGTACAATGGCATTGCAATACTCTCGATCCCACAATCCCTTATGCTTGCGATGCCATGTCCATTACCATCAAGCAACCCCGAGCTGCATAGACTCTTAGCATATTTATAATTTGCCTTTTCTGTTATGCACAGACCAGAGTAGTTACATAGTAACATTCTGGGAATTTAAACGGGGTTGTGGCGGGAATGTGGGAGGTCTATGTCTTTTGTTCCAATAAAGTTGCCTACCACAATGTTTCCCTACTTAAATCTTTACTGTTTTTCACACTTTTCTTTTATGACCCCCCTACATGCTGCCACTCAAGTTCCCCTTTATCTTCCCCCATCTATATTCATCCAGTTTTCTACACGCTCTAAAGTTTTTTAAAAAAATGTGTTTTTACTAAACTGCTTTTTTCCAGTTTTGCGTATACTCGAAATGTTTGCTTCATTGGACACCAACCTCTGGGCCAAAGTGGGTTGTGACTGGCCAGAATGTATTTTATTCTAGCCAATTAACCTGGCCGAAGAGTTTTGACCATATGAATGGCTTCAAAAAAAGTGAATCATATCCAAACAGGGCATGCACACTATTGCAGTGATCTGATTGGCTGAAACATTCGCCGCATACTCGGATTGGCAGGTCACATGCCCGCCTCTTTTATGTCCACATTCTGCCCAATGAAGTAGAAGGGTGCCGGATCATCCTACGCGGCCACTGGGATGAATATAGTGAGACTTCAGACAAGGGTTTTTGCTCTGCCCTACTTAGGCATGTGCATAACACGTGCTGCCTCGCTCCAAAAGCTTTACAATGCAATATGTGCTAACGTGCATCAACATGACATAGTTCCATCAGTTAAACATCTCTTCAGAGGGCATCCAGGTGGCAACGCCTTACTCTACGTAGTATGGATTTTCCAGAAGGCATCTCAAGGGTTACGGAAGGCTGTTTCATAAACAGATTCCAGGCAAGTGCTGTCAAAGTAACAATGCACTTTTTATTAGCTGGGCCCACCAAAAGACATGGGAGTCTCAGTGATTAGTTATTAAACCTCAAGTGCTAGTGGTGAGTCTGTTCGTCCTGAATTCCCATAAGGAATCATTGTACGCCCCGTCCACTTCTGCAGTTAAGTGTTTATTTATTTATTTATTTGGTATTTATAATGCGTCTACACAGCAAAAGGTGTTTCAAAGCTCAACAAGACAAGGAGGGTAGGGGGGAACAGGGATGAAGGAAAACAAAAACGGTCCTACTAGGCCTTATGTCTTCAGATCGTGCAAGTGCAGTAACAAGTAGTGCGGGGGAGACCGGAGAGGGGAAGTGCCGGTCAGGGCGGAGGGCCCATGGGTTATGCGAGTGCCAAGAGAGTGCAGGGGAAAGAACGTCCACGTGTTAAGTGCGAGGGACGGGGCTTGAAGCGCTCAAGGGTGTAGGCCCAGCCAGGTTACTGTGGAGGTAGAGAGCCCAGAAGGGCAAGTGCATGGTGTGGGGGGGGGGGCAGGGGAGACCAAGTGCAGTGGTAGACTAAACAATGAGGGCCTAGTGCCCTGTAAGATTCTGAAGGAACTGGGCAGCCAGTCAAAAGAGGCAAGGTGGAAATTAGCAGGGGAGAGTGAAGGAGGAAGAGAAAAGGAGGGTCTTCAGAAGCTTCTGGAACTTAAGGAGATCCGGCTCAAGTCTGAGAGGGGCAGGGAGGCCTTTCCAGAGAAAGGCACCTGCGGTGGTAGGAGATCTACCACCTACTCTCTGCTTGGAAAAGCGTCTGATCTGCAGAGAGTTGGAGGTAGAAGACCAAAGTGGTCAAGCAGGGAGGTATTTAGGGAGAGAGAGTTGGAGCTAGCATGGTCGCAGGCCCTAGAAAGCCTTGCGGGTGATGCAGAGGAATTGAAATGTGATCCTTGCAGCAACCAGGAGCTAGTGGCAAGATTTTAGGGCTGGAGAGATGCAGTCCCTGGGCTTGAGGCCAATGATAAGTCATGCAGTCCTATTCTGGATTAGTTCAAAGGGGCGAAGGGAGTATTCAGGCAGATTGAGGAAGAGGGTGTTGCAGTAGTCCAGCCTGGAGTGGAACAGAGCTCTGGAGACATTGAGTTTCTCGGGGAAGGTGAGGAAAGGGAGAATGCCTCTGAGGAGGTGAAGCTGAAAGTGGGCCTTCTTGGCAAGGTCCATGATGTGAGGAGAGAAGGAGAGCGAGGAGTCGAAGATGACACCAAGGTTTTTTGCCTCACAGGAGGGTGAAGGGAGGGGCCCATGAAGGGCGGCCAGAGTGTAGGAGGGGAGGAGAGAGCTGGGGTGCCAATGAGAAGGATTTCAGTATTACTGGCATTAAGGCAGAGATTGTTAGCAGTGCCGCATCCCTGAATAGCAGACAGGCAGTCAGGAATGAGAGAGGGGCAGTGGAGGGAAGCTTGAAGGAGAGCTGCGTGTTGTACGCATAACACTGGAAGTTAGGCGAGAAGGCAGAGATCAAATGGGCTAGAGGGGAAAGGTAGATGTTGAAAAGCCAAGGTGGGGGGATAGATCACTGAAGGACATCACAAGTGGAGAGTGAGATGGAGGAGAGAAAAGGACCCTGTTGAACCTGGGAAAGTCAGCCAGAGAGGAAGGAGGTCAACAAGTCCAGAGTCAGTTCCGTGATACCAAGAGTATCATGGAGCCGGGTGGCATGATTGACTGCATCAAAATCAGAGGAAAGGTCAAGAATGATGAGAACGGAAGAAGAGTTGGAATCGAGATTAGAGAGCAAGGGCCTCATTACGACCCAGGCGGTAAGTTACCGCCTGGGTCGTACCTTTACCCCCATGGCGTAAACTACGTTTACGCCATGGTGGTTGGCGGACTTACCGCCCCATTCCGAGGTGAGTGGGGCGGTAAGTCCCCATTAACCCATTTACCCTTCCCCATTCCCATTTATGCCCCATAGGGCATAATGGGAGTGGGGAAGGCGTTAATTACGCCACCGTAAATTACAGTGGCGTAATTAACAACAAGGTCCCTTAGCGCCATGGATTTTAACACCTGCTAAAAGCAGGTGTTAAAACCTCCATGGCGCTAAGGGACCTCGGAATAAGGCGGTAAGGGTCGGCGCTGTTTACGCCGCCGTAAACCCCTTACCGCCTGGGTCCTAATGAGGCCCCAAGTCTTCACGGGTGTTCAGGAGTGCAGTTTCAATGCCTCTGGCAGCTCTGAAGCCATATTGGTGGTTGTGGAGACAACCAACAGATTTGGTGTGGTGTATAAACTGGGAGATGGCCAACCTCTCCAAGGGTTTGCCCAGGAAGGGGGTAATGAAGAGTGGGTGGTAGTTAGCCAGACAGGAGGGGTTGGCAGAAGGCTTTCTGAGGAGACAGTGCACAAGGGAGTGCTTGAGGAGTAGCAGGGAGGATCCCGTGGCAAAGGAGTGTTTGCAGAAATCAGGCAAGGCAGGAGCAAGGGAGGCAATGTTGTCCTGGATAGTTCTGGAGTAGCAGGGGAGCACCTGTTTGGATGAGATTTTCATAGAGCTGACTTGTCTAGAGAGCTCATCAGGTGAAATGGGAGAGACAGAGGAAAGAAAGAGGGAAGGGGGGAAGGGGGCCAAGAGAGGCCTGAGAATGGATGAGGGAGAAGAGAGACGTGAGGAGGAGAGTAAGGACAGGATGTCCTGAGTTTAGTAATGAAGTGAGAGGGCAGTGCAGAGGGCCGGGAAAGGCAGACAAGAAATGGAGACTGCAGTAGGATTGGCGAGTTCCTTGCACATTTTTAAATGTTCAGCCATGTTGTTAGTGGCCCCAGAGATGCATGCTTGGATATAGGCCCTCTTCTTCGAGCAGATGGATAGTCTGTATTGCCTTTGGAGCAGGAAGCAGACCAGCCTGTCAGAAGATGTGCTCAAAGCCTGTCACTTCCATTCAGCAGCTCTGCATTTGCATTTCAGAGGGGCCAGGTCGGAGTCATACTAGGTGTTAAGCTGGGAGGCAGGCTTCATGCGGATCCTCATGACAGGGACAATGATGTCCAGTGTGCTGAAGATGGAGAGTTGAAGGTTAGTAAGGGCTGGGTCAGAGTGAGAGTCAGAGTCAGGAGTGGGAGGGTAACGAAGGTGGCGGCAAAAGCAGCAATTGACACTCGCTTTATAGGTCGAATGACAGAGAAGGAGACTGGCAGTGCAGGAGGGGGCTTAGCTGGGGGGCCAAGGAGGTCAAGGTGAGAGGACAGGAGAGCATGGTCAGACCAGGAGAGAGGTGTAGTGAGAGGGTTGGAGCTTGGGATGTCTCCTGAGATGAGAGCATTTAAGGTGTGCGTCGGACCGGAGAGCAGAATGGAAAGGGAAAGAGAGTCACTAAGGTTGTGGAAGAGTCCAGAGGCCGCATCAGGAAAGTTGAGTGAGGTCATACCACCCTGAGAGGATGAGGGAGACCAGACCAGGGGGCCTGTAGATGGTGGCCAGAGTCAGCGAGAGGATAGGAGAGACACCAAGCCTTCAGACAAGGGTTTCGAAGGAGGCGTAGGACTGAGTGGGTATGATAGTAGCAAGGACCCATTCAGAGAAGATCAGGGCCACACTGTCCATGGACAGGTTAGGCCTTGGCTTAGAGAGGATCTTGTAGCTCTCCAGGAGGAGAGTGTCAATATGTGTGACAGAGCGGACCGTGAACCACATCTCAGTAAGAGCGAGGATGTTGAGGTCATCAAGGGGTGGCAGATGTTAGAAGAGTGTTTCACGGCAGAGTGAGAACTGAGGGTAGCTAAGGGGAGCTGGTTGTCACTTTTGAAGGTCTTCTGAGGAGGGGTACAGGAATGTGGTACACCCATCGGTGGTAGCAGAGGGGTGGCAGAAGGAGGACCGGCAGGAGAAAGGAGGAAGTTGATGAGATATGGAAGGCGCCTATCAAGAAGGAGGAGGTTGGGCTGAGTGCCCTGGACCATGACAGTGCCATTCAAGTACACATTAATGATGGCCCTAGAGGAAGGGAAGTATGCCAAGAGCACTTCCAAGAGGGTAGCACCACTAATGGGAGAGGAAGAGGCCAGCACTGAGACCATATGGGGAATCCAAAGGTCCAGAAAGGGAACGACAAAGAGGATGTCAGTGACAGTCTGCCTGGAAGAAGCATTGACATAGGTGATGGCGATGGGCAAGCCTGGATTGGCAACCAGGAGATCCTTCTTGAACTTCGAAAGAGAGACAGGGTAGGTGATAGTGTAGCAGTTAGAGAAGATAGGGGAGATTGAAAGGGCCATAGAGGAAGAGCACAGAGAGAAGGAGAGGGGGAGAGAGGGAGAAACTGCAGGGCACAACACTCAACTTGAACCCACAGCAATGCAACGATCTAGATTTAAGTGTCCAGGATAAAGGGAAAAGGCATAGGATTCAGCATACAGCAGAAAAAGCAGCAACACCTGGAAGCAAGTTTTCTGGATAGAGGGGAAAAAAGCCTAGACCGAGGCAAAGAGGGAGGAACGGCCAAATCTCAACACAACAGCAAATCAAAACACCCAGACTCGACCTTCCCAGATAGAGGGGGAACATCCCAGATAGAGGGATAGAGGGAGGAATGCCTAAATCTCTACACAACAGCAAATCAAAACTCCGAGACCCGACCTTCCTAGATAGAGGGGAAAAATCCTAGTTTGAAAAACAGCAGCAAATGCAAAACAGCCAGACTCGACCTTGCTAGACAGAGGGGGAAAAGCCCAGTTACAAACACAACAGCAAACGTAAAACACCCAGATTCCACCTTCCCAGATAGAGGCAAGAAGCCAATATGGCTAACTATGACAATTCATCTAATGCCACATATGGTAAACATAACACTACGATGTGCAGCAGACTGCAAGCTTAGCTAAGAGGTTTAATAGGATAGGAGGGACAGTTAAATAGGGAGCAGTAATTGCTGTTCCCCCTGCATGCACCTGTCTTACCTTTTCAGTCGCTGTTTGTTGATGGCTGCACTGCAGCTCCCACGGTGAATACAGACAAACACAGTCTGGAGCTGCAACTGTAGGAGCTGCTCCTTGCCTCAGGGCCCTTCAGCAAGGGGGCTGCCCAACTGGGTTCACATAAGTGGGGCAGTACACCCAATCAGGGGTCAGGCGGGGTGGGAGGCAACGGGAAATAGGAAGGGAAACAAGCTCCAGATAAAAACAATATTGGGGTTATGCCTCTAGTGAATATAAATGAGCTATACATTGCACTGAAGTATTGACTTTTAATGTTCTGTACCCATGCTAGAGGCCTACACATGATTTTGGTAGCAATTGTGAATGTGACTCAAGTTTACATCTCTATCATGCAAGAAGTTGAAAGTGCTGGTCAGGGGAAGGGTGATCCTGAAGTCTGGTGCCACATGCTCTCCCTCAGTCACTAAGTCGCTACCTCTCCTGTCACCTCCCAGGCTCTTTGTATGGCCTTTGCCTCCCACTTCATCTCAAAAACCCAGGCCATCCTGTCCATCCTCTCGCCCCTCCGCCTCTTCTACCTTCTCCTTCTGTGAACTCTGCCCCTCCTGCACCCAGCACCTCACACCCTTTGTCATCCTTTCCTCTTTTCTCCCCTGATGAGGTCTCTAGACGAGTCCGATCTATGAAAGTCTCATCAAAACAGCTCTTCCTTGTTCCTCCAAAACCATCAAAGACCACATTGACACCCTTGCTCCTGCCCTGGCTGATTTCTGCAACCTCTCCTTCGCCTCAGGAGCCTTCCCCTCCCATCTGAAGCACTCTCTTGTGCACCCTCTTCTCAAGAAACCCAAATCTGACCCTTCTTGCACAGCAAAGTATCGCCTGTTTTCCATCACTCCTTTCCTGGGAAAACTCCTGGAAAAGTTGGCCATATCACAGCTTAACCTTCACTCTGGCTTTGAGCTGCCAGAAGCACAGAAACTGCTCTCCTGAACATCCAAGAAGATCTTCTCTCCAACCTTGACTCTAACAACCCCCCTGTGCTCATCCTACTCGATCTCTCTTCTGCCTTTGACACGGTCAACCAGACCATCCTGTTCAACCGTCTCAGTAACAACCTGGGTATCACTGATCAGACTCTGGCATGGCTGACATGTTTCATCTCAGATCAACGCACCCAGGTCCAACTTGGGTCCTTCCTCTCCTCTATCTCCCTCTCTACCTCCAGCATTCCCCAGGGGTCTAACCTATCACCCTGGCTTTTCAACCAATACCTGACAACTCTCGCTCTTCGCATTGCCCTTTTCTGCTCCAATTTTCAGTGCTATGCCGATGAACTCAACTCATCTTCAGGCTTCCCTCGGCTACCTCTTCTTCTTCTCTCATCTCTGATTGCCTGTCTGCTTTTTATGAGTGGTGTGCAGCCAATGATCTCTGCCTGAATGCCAGCAAGACGGAGATCCTCCTCATTGGCACATCTTCATCCTCCTTTCCTGTGACTCTCTGCCGGCCTCCATTGGCCCTACGCCTACCCCCACCTGCGGGGCTAAGAACACGAGGGTCATCTTCGACTCCACGCTTTCCTTTTCTGCCCACATCTCTGATGTCTCTAAAAAGTCAAACTTTCAGCTGCACCTCCTCATAGGTATTCTGCCTTTCGTCTCCTTCCCCCAGAAGCTCACTGTCTCTCGAGCCCTGGTCCTCTCTAGGTTGGATTATTGCAACAACCTCTTTCTTAATCTATCTGCTTCTACTCTCCGCCCTTTCCAACTCATCCAGAACAGGACTAGGAGACTTGCCCTTGGCCTCAGGACCTGGGATCGTATCCCTCGAGCCCTGAAATCTCTTCATCGGCTCCCAGTGGTTGGTAGGATTACATTCAAGACCCTTTGCATTGTCCACAAGGCTTTCTGGGGCCTGGGTCCAAAATACCTTCAACTCTCCCTCCGTAAATAACTTCCATCTCGAGTTCTTCACTCCTCCACCTCCAACTCCTTCAGGGTCAGTTGTTTCTAAAAGAAATGAGTTGGGGTAGATCTCTGTATTCGGATGGGGCCTCCCTCTGGAACAGCCTCCCTGTCACTCTGAAATTTGAGGAGACCCTTCTCTGGTTCCGGAAGCCCCTCAAGACCTTCCTCTTGGCTTCTGCCTTCTCTCCTCCTCTCCCCTGCTGATCTGTTCTGCTTCCGCATTGTGCACCTGGTTACCATTTGATTTTGGGCCCAGGTACTTGCTCACCCGGCCACGCACTTGAGTCTGTATCTGTAAGCCTACAGACGCCCCCCACCCCATTTTCTTCTGCACTTATCAAACACCTAGCACTTGCCACTTGCTGGAT
The DNA here is from genome assembly GCF_040938575.1 of Ambystoma mexicanum. Taxonomy (NCBI): domain Eukaryota; kingdom Metazoa; phylum Chordata; class Amphibia; order Caudata; family Ambystomatidae; genus Ambystoma; species Ambystoma mexicanum. The sequence continues at coordinate 1,518,542,192 of NC_090929.1, read as the reverse complement.
GCACTACCACTGTTGTTTTTTATTCCTTTGCTAAGCATTTTCCACCTCTTCCCCTTCCCTCTCCCCTGCACTTGCGCATTCTCAATGTCACTGGGCCTAGTAAAATGGTTGTTTTTGTTCTCCCTTGTTCTCCTCCCTTGACTCATCGCGCTCTGAAACACATGTGTATGAGCGCGATACAAATAAAATATCTATATCAATAATCTGTTGGTTTTTCTAGTTACCAGCGGGCATGCACAGAGCGAGGACATCCTCCGTAAGGACTACAAGTTCCTACTCCTGGAGAAAGACAACGCCCCGGCCAAGAAGGACGGAGAGCTGCTCATCATGTCCAAGGACAGCGGGAAGGTCTTCACCGCCACCACCACTGGTTACAATGGTACGGCTTTCATCAGGGCCTTGACTAATGTTTTGATGCATGATGCCGAGGCCAGACAATTGCAATATCTGTCCAAATGTTCACATTTCTGAAGGGTTCTGTCTATATAGTTGGATCAGCCTTGCACCAAACATAGTAGACAGCTAAAATAGAGCTTTAACTTGACTTTGGGAAGCCATCTCTAGCTGGGTGCATGAGCATAGCGCAGTTGTTCATCAGTTTCATTATTCATCACTCTTTACCTGCACGCTATGAATACTTATCTAGATATGGATTCAAAGAATGGGATAATTTACATTCCTAAACTGCATGCTAAAATGGGCCTTCTGAGTGTGATATTCCACAAGCTGGGATGAACCATCATTTCTGCCAGGAAAAAATAACTCTTTAGCCCACCCCACCCCCCAACCCCACAGTCAAGTACAAACTGATGAAATGGTAATCTAGGCTCCTACACGCATGTTGGGAGTTTAAACAAACTATTCGTGGTAAGCCACAATAAACCCTACAATGTATAGAGCTGATGATTGTGCAGTTCTGGGCCACACACCACATTATTTAATCAGTTTCTGGCAATAATGATTGCGTGAACCAGGGATGTTCTTGCATGTCTGCCATTATAGATATAAACAGTGGAATATTGTCCTAAAACAACTGATCACTTAATTCCTGTGAAGAGGGTGAGTGAGGCCTTACAGGGAGGAAAAGGATGAATGCAGTGTGAGAGGGATCCATCCCCCTGAAGTTCAGTGGGCTTTTCGGGTCAGGGTCGTAGATTTATGGTGTCCATTAGGTGTTTCTCTTTGCAGAAGTGAAGAGTTCTGTCCAGATGCAGGGCTGCTGCAACATGCAAGTGCGCCTCACCCTAATCATCAGACGGAGCAGTGAAGGACAGAGCCCTGACCAGGGCTTTGTAAACTGCACACCCTTGCACATGGATTGCATTATATATCTTCTCCCAGCCAATCAGAATGTGCCTTATGCAGTCTATAGTGTGCAGTATAGACTTAATTCCAAACATTCTGACTTGAGCAGCAGCATACAATGCAATCATTCCCTTTCTTTTTTAGTTTCACAAGCCTCATTACAAGTGTGACGGTCCAGAAATAATGGACCCGGTCGCACCGTACCAGCACCCTTTCCGGACCGCCACTCTACAACTCTGCGGGCAGGGGCTGTTGTGCCCAACAGGTCTGACCTGCCGGGCATAACGGTACCCGCCCGCAGAGTTTTCACGAAGCACCGGCAACGGTGCCGGTGCTTCCGTGTCCCTATTTCCATGGAGTCCCATAGGACTCCATGGGAATGGGAACTTACACTTTCTGCCGCCTGATATCCCGGGCCGCTGGGACTTGTAACTTCCTGGTGGCACTGCGATCTCAGGCGGTGGAACACTCCGGGAGCACCAGTGGTTTACTGCCGGACCTGTAATGTGGTCCGTGCATGTACAGCCTCATTACGATTTTGGTGGTATCCCAGCATTAATACCACTGATATGCCACCAAGCAATATGACTGTTACCACCACTTGGTATTACCACCAGATTACAAGTGGAGGTAGGCAGTGCTAGTCCCTGATTAATTGGAGTCCATAGGACTCTGCAGGGATTTCAGCGGTATTACCACCTGTAGTAATACCACCGATTTGGCTGTTTTGGGGCGGTATGGCGAAGAAATTGCCTCCAGCATTCTGCTGGAGATGTTTTCTCTGCCTTACCTCCAAACCTGTAGTTCAGCTGTGTGGTAATGTGGCAGCAATGCAGTGGTAACTCCATTACCACTGTTTTTTACCACATTGCCAAACTCGTAATGAGGCCCATAAATTTGATAAGAAGCAAAGTATATAGGATGCTAACAATAGTAGCTTTTGTTTAAACTATAAAAGAACAATAAGCACAGGGAGGAGGATTTCCCAGGATCCTAGTGAATGTATGCATACGAGGTGGGATTGTACCGCCTGTGCATCAGGCTCTGAGTCGGTAGTAACAAGTGTGTCACAGATGCTGGAGACTGGCAAAGATGAACCACAACTGTCACATGGCATGAGTCTAGTCCTGCAGGAAAGCGCCCAGGGTCTTTGTCTTCGTTTTGAAACAAGAAGTGATTTTAATCTCAGCCAGACAATGCCTACACAATAAAAACCAGATAGCAGGGGCATTGCTAGGGGGGGCTAAGGGGGCTATAGCCCCTGATCTTTTGGTTGTAGCCCCGGATAGAATCTCAGGAGCTACAGCCAAACGACTAGCTAGCCCAGAGTCCCAACAGTTCCGACATCAGCTTAGCCCCGGGTCTTTTCCAGACCTAGCAACTCCCCTGCCAGATAGTATGTTTAGATGTCCAAAGAAATGTTATGGCAGCCATTTTGCTTGACCTGCAAGTCCTGATAAAGTGTGCTGCACATATTTACCAGCACACAAGGACATACACCAAGATGGGAACAGCTATGTAGTCGTGGCAGCAGACACGTTTTTTCGAACCTTCTCACACTTCACACCTCAAAAAATAAGATATGGCGTGATGTAGGTCAACTGGGAATGGATCTTTGAGATGACTCTTTCTGACCACTCTGATTTTCCAGGTTCTTCTGGCGAGGAAACAATGAAGAAAGACAAGCAGTACACCACAAGCACCACAGAAACCACCCATAAAGCAGAAGCAAATGGTCAGTCTAAGTCTAAACTGATGATTTGATATTTTTTGAAGGCATCTAAGATTGACTGGGAAATGGATCTCAATTAATGGGCAATCATAATACATTTGTTTTAAGTCTTTCCTTCTATGAATAACCTGAGAGCGCTACTTTATTGCTGTGCTTTGTGACAATTGCTATACATTTCATCCTGTGAAATGAGGATGAACATATAAGTGTATTTAGCAACTCTCTGCGTGGCTCCTCACACATATGCCTGCATGTCTCATGGTCTGCAACATATATTTTAATTTGGGCAAATAATGTACCCTGGATAAGTACATGGGCATATGGAAACACTTAGGTAAGGCATTCATAATGTCATCCATCTTCTCTGTATAATCAAAGAAAAGGTAAACCAGGTGTGAAACCATGGATATCAATTCTTCTCTTGCTCTTAAGCCGCTATGCGAGTCGCTGATGGCCAAAAGAGGACCAAACAGAACTTCAAGTCATTCATCTCTCTCGCCAACTCTTGACCTCTCTCAGCTTCCGGTGTTCCTTTACTTGGGGGCGAGCCGCCAGCACTGGTGACATCTAAGTTGCGGAAATCGGAAGCACTGTGTACTCCGACTTGCCTCTATCACTCCCAGGACTGGCCAGTTACAATAAACTCTTCTGGACGTCACTACCCTCAACCATACGTGCAACCACAAACACACGCGTACCTCAGGACCTCCATTGCTTATACTTCTCTCATCAAGCAGGGAACAGCACGTCACACTAGACTCTTCTTCAGCAGGTCAACTGTAGACACAGGCAAAGACCCTTAAGAGGCCCCCGTAGCTCTCCCCCTATCAATTAATTACATGCTCCCCTCGTGAACATCCTGGAGGAGACAGGACCCTCCCCTCTTCATTGCCAACGATACACCAGTTTGACAGTGAGCCCGTAGAGGCTTCTCAGTAGTGACCACGAGACAGATCCATTTGTCTTGATCACTGGATGGGTAAGGTCACGGGTCTGCAATTTATGGCTCTCCAGATGTTTCGACTAAAGCTACCATCAACTGTAGTCGGCATTATCAATACTGGGAGATCATGGAACTCATACTCAACATCTGGAGGGCTGCAGGTTGCACACCCCTAGGCCAAAGGAAGCAGCCTACGTCCAACAAGACACATCTAGGGTAATCACTCCTGGGTCCCTGACACTTGGTGAAGTCTCCATCTGCTACCCTCTCCCTCCATCCCCTTCACCCAACCCGGCCTTTTCAGCTGAACGAATTTTGGGTATTTGCTTAAGTGAGGTCAATGACGTGGCCGCTCAGTTTAGCTCCATCATCAACTAAAACAAGACTTTTTGGTTCATGGTGTCATGTTCACTGAATAGGCTTAAAATACCTTTTCTTCTTTCCGATTCCAGGCTTCACGACGGTGTCAACAAAAGATAAAGCAACATATGCAGGTGAGTGGTTTTTGGGAAGGGCCAAGGGCTCACCCATGAATTGACGCAATGTTAAATTACTACAAGTTCGAGAGGAAATTTCACTTGACAATGGGGACCTGGTGACAGAGATATTGTTCGATATTTTGCGACGAATGGAAATCTAACTAAGCTGGGATGAAGTGCTGAAGACGAGTACGTTTGTCCTATTTGCATAGACCTGCATACTAGCCCAGCAATTAAGGGGTTAACTTAGATGCCCCCAGGCTAAGTGCGCTTAACAAATGCCAAAATAAATAAATACATAAATAAATTCAGTTGCTATAGTTGGAATTCATCAACTGCAGAAGGTCAAACAGGGTGGATGCACTTTTATCTGCCGAACTGGAAGAAAACAGTGGTTCTGATGGTCTGTCCCCTTCAGGCAATGCCTGGCATTGCACAGGGCACCTCAGCCCTTAAATGTTGCTCTAGTGACCAGTGCAACACATACTTCCCTGCGACGGTGATGCTATTTAACAAAGGGAAAGTACTAATGACCACTGCAATGTGGTCTTATGGCAGCCAGTAAGACAGCTCAGGTAATGGAGTGTCCTTTGCAGAGATCTTTGTGCCCTGAACCTTCAAGGTTAGATTCCTAGCTGAACTGGTTCATTCTGTTATTCTTTCCCTGGTAAATAAAATGTGTACCACTTTGATGTAATCACGCCTGTTCTTTGACTGTCAAAAGGAAATTCAGCGACCGCTACTATCACCTATCGGCACTGAAACTACTGTACATATGTATATAAGATCCTCTTGTAAATGTATATAATGATTCTTTGTTATACCTGCATATCGGATCCCATGTGTAAATGTTTAATGATTCTCTGTTATACCTGCATATCTGTAACCTTTTACAAATTGCGCCCTGATGCCTCCGGGCCTGTTGGTTTGCGCGTTATAAATAAATAAATAAATACAAATACAAATACAGCGTGTTCATTGGCTGATGTCAAAAGATAAAAATAAGTGACATTATCACACCATAGCTACATGTGAGTCTTCCAGCATGACCATGCTGTAAATATTGGAATCTTATGCTGAAAGTATACTTGTAACTTCTTGTAATTTGCGCCCAGTTACCTTCCGGTTCGGTGCGCCATATAAATCAATAAACAAACAAACAATAGGCCTCATTACGAGGTTGGAGGTAGCCTTGCCGGTGGAACCGGCAAGGCTACCCCCAAACTTGCATCCGGGTCTGGCACCCACAAATGGGCAATTACTGGGCTATTACGGCCCCACCGGACCCGGTAATTGCCCTTTCGCGAGGCACCAGAACCGGTACATCCCCATTCGGGCCTGATAGGGCTCAATGAAAATGAGAACGTCGGATGCACCGGCACCGTTCATAACGGTGCCGGTAAATCCGACATGTGATGCTCACGGGTGCCGCTCTGCCCTGGCGGGCTGACGGGCACCTGCGAGCACAGCTCGTAGTATGGTGGTACGGTAGCAACGCTAGCACTACCGGCGCCGTTGTTACTGTACCGCCATACTTATAATGAGGCCCATTGTTTTGCTATGTTAAGTGATTGCTTCTAAGATCCATATGCAACCTCAGGCTGACAGGTTCGAAACATAGCAGGACAAACTCTGCCTTGCACCCTTTCAAGATCAGTACATTGTTCACCAAAAATTGGAAAAAGTCCAAAAGTCTTTAGTAACACAACAGCGTTAACTGCCCTTCATGAATAAAAACTTGTAATGATAAACGGTTTACACGCAATTCACAATAAGAGATATGCTACATCACAAAACCAGGGTAGTTTTCCATGTTTCAGTGTTATCAGTGTACCTTATCTGCCAAGGGGCATAAGCGGTATTAGAAATCCCGGCTATTGTTTAACAAACCTTCTTCCTCTTGAATACAGGTTTTCTTTTATCATGCCAATGAATATACAGAAATTCCCATGTTACTGTCCAACAAAAACCACTCCACAGAAGTAAAACTATTTTCGAGATATGCTCTCCAGCAGTCACACAAGCAGAAGAGACACTCCTGGGACCTGTGGCCCAAACCTAATTTAACTTCCTTAATAGAGGTGTATCAAACAAGCACACAACAGTGGAGTAAAACAGTTAGAACACTGGAGTTCATGATTTCAAAATCAGCTCTTTACATATCAGCTGGAATGTTTCAGCCTACTGTATCTTCTTCAGGGATGCACAGGAACTAATTCCTTTCATGATTATTCATTATTACCACTACTTGGAGAGCACTGGCATACAAAAGGATCTGAGCTATGCGCATAGATGCAAACAATTCAATCTTTTCTGTGTCTCTTTTCCTCTCTAGAGATACGAGGAGACCACTCGAAAACCGAAGCGGCAGCAGGAGGAGGCTGGGCAGGGGGAGGAGGAGGAGGTGGGGGAAAAGGAAGCTACAATGAAGGCGGAGGCGGTGCTGCGGGCTGCGGCGGTGCCTGCGGCAACTGCTGCACTTGGTGGAAATGGCTCCTGGGTTTGCTGTTGGCACTGATGCTCCTCGGATTACTCCTTGGTCTCCTGTCTTTAGGTGAGTGGCCCACTTACATTGGGCATAAAGGTATAAAGGTATTGTGCATTTTTGTCATAAGATTCTTTAAAGATATTAAAAGAGATCACAAACCCAACAGGTACAGGTCTAATTTGATTGGCCCTGAACCTGTTACAGAACATTGTATAGATTAAAGTCCATGGGTCCCAAGTGGACATTCCACCATGTTTAGCATTCTTATATGACTTTTTAAATATCCATCCATATATATATAAATAGCTATGGACGTCTGTGTCAATCACCACACACTTTCACCACTAGATGGCAGGACTGTTGAAATTAGAAACAGAGTGGTTTAAAGTACAAGTGACAGGGAAATTACAAGGCACGGGTATTGGCAGGTCAGCATATGTTATGCCAGAGACTGCTAGTTTATGTGTCTCACCAGTAGAGGGCCAAAGGTGGGAACAGGAATGAAGAGCCAGCCTTAAGCAGAGCAGAAGATGGTGTTAGACTCATCCCCAGTAATGATGGTGTGGGGTATGCCGCTGGGTTCAGTCCTGCAAATTCTGCTTTGTAATGCACTGTGTGGCAGCCAAGCAACGCTTTTGGATGGCTTGTGGTTTTCTTGCAAAACTGAATAAGTGGCCCTCAGGTACAGACGAACAGCTCTGCAGGCATAGCCTGACAGATCCTGTAGTGGTTCAACGGAGCGTATAACGTTCTTTCATCGACGGGTGTAATTTCAATGTTTTTTTTTCCCGCCGAGTACATTTTTCCAAAAAAACTCATTGAAAATATATAGGTGGTAGGGGGGGTTTGGAAAAGTATATATAAGGGGTGGCCGGTCGGGAATAGGTAAAACAAAATAGGGCATGGCGGCTTAGGGAAGAAACCCCCCAAAAAATAAAAATAAATCAATTTCGATGAGTTTCTTCAGTAAAAAATACTCTGAAAAAACCGATTGAAATTACACCTGTCGATGAAATGACCTAGAACCGATCAGAGAACCTACACAGAACCTAACTACAACAGTGGTCTGTGTATAGAATTCAAAACACACATTTACCCTGGATTCTGGAACATTAGAAGGTAAGCAAAGCACAACTTTAAAATAATATGCAAACTTCAAAATGTTGCAGTAATATGTTTCACAAGGGTACAGATGGTCTAGTTTAAGACACAGGTGACACCATGCAACATGCACAAGTTGACCTTAAAGTTTGTGTGGTCAGGTACAAGGCTTATGTCTAAAATCAATGGGACAGATTTACAAACTATTCTGTTGCAGTATCTTAGAAATTCCCTGAATAATCTGTCAGATAAACCCACTTTATTATTCTCTACTTTCCAATACTTGCACTATAGCAAATATGGGGATGCATCCTCAGAGGTGCTCATGAACACACACAATTCACTATGCTTTGCTCAAGTGCAGCTAGGTCAATAGCGAGCGACCCTGAGAGTCATAGCCCAAATCATCTGGAGAGGCAAAGGCTGCAAACCCCTGGTCTAGATCAATGGAAAGAAGCCATGGGAGTCATAGCCCAAAACATCTGGACACCCGAAGGCTGCAAACCCCTGGTCTAGATCAATGGCGAGCGCCCATGGGAGTCAGAGCCCAAAACATCTGGAGAGGCAAAGGCTGCAAACCCATGGTCTAGATCAATGGAAAGCAGCCATGGGAGTCATAGACCAAAACATGTGGACACCCGAAGGCTGCAAACCCCTGGTCTAGATCAATGGTGAGTGGCCATGGGATTCATAGCCCAAAATATCTGGCGAGCCAAAGCCTGCGAACCCCTGGTCTAGATCAATGGCGAGCGGCCATGGGAGTCATAGCCCAAAACATCTGGAAAGCCAAAGGCTGCAAACCCCTGGTCTAGATCAATGGCGAGTGGCCATGGGAGTCATAGCCAAAACATCTGGAGAGCCAAAGGCTGCAAACCACTGGTCTAGATCAATGGCGAGCGACCATGGGAGTCATAGCCGAAACATCTGGAGAGCCAAAGGCTGCAAACCCCTGGTCTAGATCAATAGCAAGCAGCCATGGGAGTCATAGCCCAAAACATCTGGAGAGCCGAAGGCCACAAAACCCTGGTCTAGATCAGTGTGCGAGTCGCAAACGTCTGGTCTATATGGCATTGTTCTGAGAATGGGGAAGATACACAGACCATGTTTGGATTTGCTCCACTGCAAATCTTAGTAAATACGTTCCTAAAGGACTGTATGTGTCATTCTGCAATACTCCTTGCACCACTGGAGATACTGCAGAGTAAATCTTTGCAAATTTGACCCAGTATCTTGCAAGGTCTTAAAGAGGTACATGCAAAGAAACATTTAAACAACTGTCAGAAACAGGTGTCCCGATGACTAGTTATATTGAACAGTTGCAATGAAATACAAGCAAAGTTTAACTGGTAAAAATGAAAGTCAATGAGAAGAATTGAACGTTGACCCAGAGAATACTAAGTGGACAGTAAGGACTGCACTTGCACTATCACTGAACCTACACGAGATGATTGGAAGGTTTTAGAAATAAAGAACTATTTCTGATGCTAATTTTAGGTTTACCCATTACCAGTCGATATGTTGGGTCACGTGCTCCCCCACATGAATACCATTTTTTTTGTCTCTTGCAGTGGAAGATGTGAAGGACTTGAAATCACGCGTGGCAGCTTTGGAAGGTACAACCAGGAGCAGTGCCAGTAGGCAAATGGCCTATGCCAACGGCCCTATAGGTGGTACAGAAAACATCATCTCCTCTGAGACCATCTCGGGCACGTTACAGAACACAGCCGTGGGCGGAGAACTCAACGAACAAGTTCAGGACAGAATGTGGCAGTACATGAAGACGAAAATGATGTCAGACAGAGAGCGCGGTAAGCAGCCAATCCAACGCAGCCTTTACCGGGCATGTCACAGAAAGGTTCATGCGACCGTTCCAAATATCTGGAAATATGGTCCTAATGCAGTGGTCTTCCAACTGTGGGGCTGGCCACCCTAGGGTATCCCTACAAAATATTCCCACCAAAAATATCGGCGTACATATGGCTGCCTGTCTCAACATAGGCGACATTTTTTGGGGGATCATTTGTGGGAGCAGGGCTTGCGGGGGTAATCAGCGCAAAAATATGGCGATATTTTTGTATCCCGATATTTTTGCAGGGATATTAGCACATGGAACCCACCCTACGGGGGGGGGGGCACGAGGGGTGTCCACGAGGCTTTTCCAAACGGGAGTCCAGTGAATGATCTTATTAGAAAATATAAGCAGAAAGACACTTGGTGGGGCTCAGCAGCAATATTTCTATGCAAGCGGGGGCTCGGCAGAACAACATGTGAAGACCGCTGATCTAATGGGTAGTGCATACAAGTGGCTGACAACAAACCTAGAGCCAGGAATTGAAAATGTAGAAATATCGTAAGCCAATATATTGAATCCGTAATATTCAAAAAATAGTACCCAGTGGTTTTGTTACTAAATACTCACCAAACATGTTTTTCAGTACATAATATTCATTGTGGTGACATTTACCAACAATATTTAAATGGGAAACAGCAGATATTCAGTATGGGGAAAGTCATAACAGCTGTAGGGGTTCATCCCACATTTTACAGCTGTAATAAGTTTTTAAAACATTATACAAAATCGGCAGTAAAAAAACAACGGTAAAAACACATAAATCCCAAAAAAAAATCTCTGAAGTAAATTGTTTAGTTGGAGACTACTTTTTATATGTTTCATTGTTTTACAAATGTTCACCTCCAGCTGCAGTATAATAATGCACAAACTTCTGATTGTGGCGGAATCGCTAGTTGTCCCCTTTTCCAGCCCAAACTCCCTTTTATCTCATCTGGTCATCCTGCAGAAGGTGTTGTGGGCTGTCTGCACACTGAAGCCTCCCACCACTGTGTAGTTTACATGGAAGATCCATATGACCCCACCCTTTCCCTCCTGATGCATTCTGGGCCTCATTACGAGTTTGGCAGTGTAGTAAAAAACTGTGATGATGCAGTGTGAATGGAGTTACCACATCATTATGTCTGCATTACCACACCGCTGAAGTACAGGTGTGGAGGTAAGGCAGAGGAAACACCTCCAGCACACTGCTGGAGGTAACTCCTATGCCTTACCACCCACAAACAGCCACATTGGTGGTATTACCACTAGTGATAATACCGCTGGTGGTAATACTGCCGGACCAAGTGGAGGTAACGGTAATACCATTTTATGGAATTTCTGTAGTATTACTGCCAAGATACCACCAAACTCGTAATGAGGCTGACGCCTTGTCTCAACAATACTATGGTCCCGGTATTATTTCTGATATCGATTAGGAGTATATTTCATTGCTTCTCGTAGAGAAGAATTCACTGGGATATTCACAATCGCTGCCACAGTCACGGGTGGCGGTAATCCTGGAGGCTTCCCTCATGAATTCCTTCTTGTGGATTCCTGCTCGAGGATCACTCTGCTGTCCTCAAAGCCTGCAAGTGGGGCACATTCCCCCACCATCTCCGGGACACAGCCCCACTGCCCATACCACCAACCCCAAGAACAAATGGCCTCGCAAATGCTTGTCCCGGGGTTGCGCCAAGCATGTGGAGCCACTGTGTGTACCCGGCAATATTGCACAATCATGATGTTCGTCAGGATTATCCGGTACGCAGAACCTGCTGCTGCGGTGGTGGTGTCTCTGCATACCCGCCGTAACTCCAGACATCCGAACACAATGAAGCAAGAACCAGGCATCCGGGGGGGGGGGAATAGACGGCTGTGGGGAAGCGAAGTGCGAAGGTGCAAACCATGTTGCTTCCACTTCTGCACAGTGCACGATGAGGGCCTATGTAGGAAAATCAGCTCTAGGGGGGGGGGACAGCAAATACTTTTTTCCACGATCCCGTTTTGCTCTTTTATCTGTACTTTTTGCCCATAATGGATGGGGTTCCCCAATATCCCACTAGCCTCCCACATTCCCAACTTAACAAGTACCTTCCAACATCCATGTACAGAGTATGGGAACAGTTTCAGTGTTCAGTATTTCTGAGTCTTTTTCATTATAAGGGAGTTTTGCTCTTTTTCAGAGTTTCTTTTCGCTATCACAGCGCTATCCCTAAAGTCAGTTACGCTCAAAGGAGGCTCTGAAGCGCTGTTTCTTTTTTGGTTTGGTCCATTTTGCTCGGGTTCCTCATTTTCGCCAGTATATTGACTAGGGTGAAATGTTGCAAGCCTCTACACTACTCACCGTGATTGCATAGAGGTCAGAGCTATGTCACGTGGGATTGCACATGGAGCCGCCCCCAAAGGGGTTTGAAGTGCCAAGGCATAACAGGGTGAAGGGGCCGAACCCCCGCCCCACCTGCTACCTCAGTAGGGAGGCGCAGGCAGGAAAAGGAAGTGGGGCCTCAGTTATTTAGCCGAGGTGGGCTAAAACGGCGTGTTATATATCTTGCCGGGTGGGTCGCGAGAAGTACCCGATGGCCCATGTTATGAGAAAGGCACCTCTGCCATTGACGCCATCTTGTGAGGCTCCATCAGCACTGCAGGTTGCCTGCTATGCATTTTTTCACAATGATCCCAGGAAAGACTGTCAGTTGGGTTGTGCTGTTTTCCTGCTGTAGCTTGGCTTGGCTGTCTACTCCTGCCTTCCTGGAAGTCATACGGCCAGGATCCAAACTGTACACGTGGTACAATCTGCACCAGTGTCTTCAAAAAATCAGACTTCCCTAAACATTGAAGTCTAAAGGTATGTTAACCAATTTTTTAACATATTTGTGCACTTTTAACTCCCTTGCATGGGATGACAAGTAAAAGGATCCTTTTGGTACCAGACGTGTGAACCCTTGTTTGCAGCACCGCCTTTAACTCCAGGAATGTCTTCTTGCCATTCCAACTACACAATCAAACATGCCAGGTGCCTTATTGGATGTTTGGGGAATACTGGGGACAGCCGCCAGGGTAGTCAGAATGGAAACATGTGGTACCCTCAGTGTGGCTGTTAATGTCACGAACCCCACTGGAAGTCGCAGAACGATGGCAGAAGGGGCATGCCTGCTGCCACAAGCAAGCGCGTCCTTTGATGTCACAGGAGCCAGCTAAATGGATTCCATGAGCCGTATTCAGCCATAAGTATTTCCATGTCAGAATACCTTATTCTGCATAATGCCTCTGCTTGCTGCATTCCATACCTTACAGTGCTTATTTGATTACTCTTGCAGTTAATAACTCGCTGCAAGTCTTCGTTTCCTTTTCCTCCGTGACACTCTTTTTCTCCAGTTACTTCCCATTTACTGCACTGCTTCCTGCCCTTTATTTCCTCTCTGGTCACTTGGTATTTTAGGCCTCACGTGGCATATTGATTTGTCAGTGTCCATGCGAGGAATTTACTCAATAGCATATTACATAGATGACTAGAATGTGCATATGATCGCCATCGTTTCATGTGCTAAATTGTAAACATGACGATATTCCCCAGTGCCAAGTCTTGGGAGGATAGCTATGGGGTAATGTGCTCGCCTTGGAAGCAAGACGACACGAAGCACCACAGGTTCGATCCCTAGGGCAGCGCTTAGAAACCTCTGGGTATTAAGCGCGCTATAAATAACCAATCGTATCATATTACCTGTTAGGGGGCTGGGGTCTCCGTCCCCATGCCCTGCCATGCAGGGCGGGCGCATGGCCCATTGTTGAGGAGTCGCTCGTCGCGGCAATGACCAGTCAGACACTGGCTTGGTTTAGAACTGCCGAGCGGGAGACCACTCAGCATCTTTATTAGTGCGGGTCACGTGCACACACGCATGTGACTCAGCACGATCCCTATGGCTCGCCACGTTACAACACTACCTAAAATGTAACATAGGTCTTAATATCATGGCATGGCGGCGTATTTTAGAATGGAGGGAGATGACCGAATCCAAAGTCCCGACCTCACCAAAAGACCTAAAAAACATACCACAATAAATTCGAACTTTTTTGTGGAATTGTTTTTTTTGCTATGGTCGGTAAAAAAAAAAGACTCGCAAAGGCTGCGGGGGTTAGGTTTTGGGGTTCTTTTAAAGGGAATGTCCGCATGAGAAATGGATGAACTTTTACGTATGCCGTTCATTTCTCATGCGGTCATTTCCGTCGCGGACCTTTGTGCCACAGGAAAATCACCCCAATTCGATAGAACAGCAAACATGTTTTTGATTGGATGGGGGAATTGTGTATTATACAGAATGAAGAACACCGTCCACTCTTCATAATAAAGACATGCCAAGTAACCTCGGAGTTTCGTAACTTTTCTTAAAGTCCTTGGCTTCTGGCCTCGACACAGCTTTAGAATCCTTGAATAGCTATTGTTATGGGCAGTGGTGAAAATGGAAAATAATTGGTGGGTGGAGTTTGGGGATGCAGGGTTTAGGGGGGCGGAGCTGGCAGTTGACCTCTGATCCAAGGAAATGTCCAAAATAATAGTTTAAAACGGCGCAATTTCTTTCATGCTGCTTCTTTTCCAAACTATATCAATTCCACTTTAAACCAGTTCCATGGCACTTGTGATGAGTTACTTTACTATCTTAGATAATAGTTTTGACCAGTGTTGCTGAGTAAATATTCTTTAAAATGCACAATTTTCATCCAATTTTATTTTTTAAACACTCCCCTTTGGGTACTATTCAAACAGAGTGATTTCTGTTCACAATAAGCAACGTTCCCTTTTACTTGAACCACACTCGGCACAGCTCCTGCAGCTCTCCTCTGAAAGCAGTTGGGTGACTGGATCGTGTGTGATAGCTTCAATGTTAATAGGGCTATTTATTTATGCAATGTTTGTCGGATACAGGTATCCAACAAACATTGCATGAATAAATAAATAATCCAGGTCCATGTATCCGACAAACATTGTATAAATAAATAAATACCGGAAACGCAGCTGAGGACTGTAACTTCCTCTGGTGACCCCTTGCACTGGGTCACCAGAAGAAGTTGCAGTTTGGTCGCTGGCGCTTTCTTTATTTTATTATTTATTCCAACCCCCCTAGCGCTGACTCTGGCCAGATCCTGAGATCCAGATACACATCTGGTGCTGGATCTCAGTTCTGGTGAGAGCCGGCCCAATCACCAGCGCTGGTTATGACCCCGGGAGTGATGGAAACATTGCAGTGACTGTAGGCTTTGTATTCCTGCCAGAATCTATTGCATTACATCTACACTGCAGTTTTATAAGGATAATGCTCACTAACTCTTTACCCTTCTTTCCAATGCAGCGAACTTCATGGGTGAAAGAGGGCAACCAGGGCCGAAAGGTGAGCATGTTTCGCTTCTATTATTTTACTCTTAAGCATATTTGTTATTGCTGTGTGTGTATGGATGCTGGAATAATGACATCACATATGAAGGAGTGGGAAGTGATTCAATGCAATGCTTAATGAGGCCAGATAATAAATGGTGCTAGAAGCACAGCTGCTGTATGACTGAAATCTGTCACTACCCAGTGCTCTGCGAGCAGAGCCATACATCCAGCAGGAAAGTATAGTGCTGTACTTGGGGAGGGTGGGGGCGGTGCAGGCGGGGTTGAGAACATTCCAAAATATCTTCATAGCAGCAGAGTACAAAAAACTATGCTTTCTATGGTTGTACAAAGGGATGCAGGCACACCTCATGTTTCAGCAACGTCCCAAAGCTTCATCAAGGCAAAATGATCTGCCAAGGTAAAATGAATTGTAAAACAGAATCTAACAGGAAAGCATTGGTGCTAAAATCAACAATCTCTTTTTTTCTCTTGCTCCAGGTGATATGGGCATGGAAGGTATGAAAGGTAAGACTAGATCTGAAAGCTCTGGTCTGGTCCTTAGTGCATGGGGATAGGCAAAGGCCTGAATGTGTTCAGACATAACTGGTGCTGTGGCAGGTCTCTCCTCTTGCCATGGCCTTCGTGCATCAACCTACCACGGATCTTGGGACGGCCGTACCTGGACCCTTCGAGGGCGCAGAGCAGTACTATACAGGAATCAAGACCTATGCTCTCCTCCACATACAGAGAGCATGTAATCTTCTGGAGAAGCCTGCAACCAATGGTTGATTAGGATAAGGCATGAACACCATTGTACTGCCCATGCCAGCACACCTGGCACTGCCCATAGCTGGCCCTAGAGGAGATGGGTTGTATTACTAGTTTCTGGCACCATTAACTCCAAAAGTAAAAGGATAGTAGTTGTCCAATCAGGGTAGAAAAGACTTGCTCTATGCAATGTGTTCACAATCGTTTGGAGGACATGCATGGCATTCCTGGCTGGTGGGGCAGTATCCCTTGATCAAACAGATGCCCGCTGAATGATAAAAATGCATTCAAGTCAATGGTGCTGCTAATTCTTTACGGGGTTGGTTCCGAAATCCCCTGGTAATTTGGATCTGGCCCTATGTAGGAAATATCTCATGGGGGTAAGAGCTTGCTGACGTCATCACTGATCACCCTGCATGTCACAGGTTCGAATCCCAGCAGGGCTGACCCCTCCTTATAAGGGTGATACTTTAAGTGCCAAACACATTCCCTTTAAATTGGTTAACAATGATTAAGAGCTCGACATGTCAACACTGTGGTAGCAAGCATCATATAACAACATAACTATTATTATTTGATAGATTTGTTATCCAGAGCTTGACCTTCTGACCTTTGACCCATAGCTGAACCATAAACTATGCCCTCTTGGGATTTCCCCTTCGAGCCATTTCAGTGGATTCCACTTTCCAGGGAAGGCAGAAGTGTACTTGCCATTGGACACAATGTCCCAGACAAGCTGTGGGCAGCCTGCGACCACCACCCGAGTATCACGTCTGACGGCTCTCCCTATACCTGCCATGCATCTAGCTAGCACTATGTGAGAGCGAAGCCCAGTTGTGCCAGGCGACCAGGTGCCAAGATGTGAGAGTTGTCTCCATGTACATCATTTATTTGGGTCACACTACCTGAGCACGGTCCATAGGTCTGCCAGGCATCTATGTGCCCTCCACACTTCTGCCATGCAATCTTGCTAATAAATGTCAGTGATCCATATATCTGCCATGTGCTAGCCAGCTGCACAACTCGAGCAATCCCAGCAGGGACGAATTTACACCTGGTATACTTGAATAATCTTGCCAGATAGCTCACAAATTAAATGCTCCACCCTGATGCCTTCTTTTCTCCTTCAACAGGTGATCGGGGACTTCCCGGTGCTCCAGGTATGTAAATCCCAGTAGCCAACTAATTTGGTCAAAGTGGAAGAGCTTGACACAGCGTTTATGAAAAGTAAAAGTCACCAGGCGGGGCCATCGAGTAACACTCATGTTCTATGATATGATTTGGCACGTCATTTATAACGCATCTGTACACAAGTGTTTCTAGGCGCTACAAGACAAGGGAGAGAAGACAGAGGGTGGACAAGACAAACGATCTTACTAGGCTTTGTGTCATTCAGATTGTGCAAGTGTGATGACGTAAAGTGCAGGGGGAAGGGAGGAGGGGGAAGTGCCAGGGAGAGGGAAGGGGGAAGTGTGCAATCAGGGCAGCATTGCTCTGAGTAAGTGCAAGGAGGCAGGGCACTGTGGAGTTAAAGTTACAGCCCCTAAGTGGGTATAACGTTCTTTCATCGACCTATGCAATTTCAATGTTTTTTACAAGTACATTTTATCGAAAAAAAACTCATAGAAATATATAGGGGGTTGGATAAGTATATATAAGGCGTGGGGGGTCGGGAATCGGTAAACACAATAGAGGATGGGGGTCTTGGGCGGGAACCCCCAAAAATCAAAATAAATCAATTTCAATTAGTTTTTTCAGTAAAACATGCTTGTAAAAAACATCGAAATTGCACCCGTTGATGAAATGACATAGAACCTCTAAGTGCACGGTAGGCCCGGAGGTAGTGCCGGGGAGACTGATCATGGAGGAGCCTGGTACCCAGTAGACTCTGAGGGTAGCCAAGCAACCTGTCGGTGCAGCAGACAGGTAGGTCAGCAGGGGTGCGGGGGAGAGAGAGAGAGAGATAGAGAAAGAGGGAGAGAGGAGAGAGAGAGAGAGAGAAAGAGAGAGAGAGAGACCAGAGGAGAAAAGGAAGGTCTTGAGCTGCTTCCACAACTTCAGGTGGTCCGGCTCAAGTTTGAGAGTGGCAGGGAGGCCATTTCAAAGGGAGGCACCTGCAGAGGTGAGAGATCTACCCCCACTCTCTTCCTGGAGAAGTGTCTGACCCTCAGAGAGTTTGAGGTATCTGAGCGAAGGGCTCGAGAAGGAAGGTATTTTGGAAGAGAGAGTTGGATGTGATGCAGTGAGTGACAAGTATTGTTGACTTACTGGGTGCAATGATGTACAACCCAGAGTATTGCGCTTCCGTTGTCTGCTTTACGTCAAGGTCTTGATGCACACTTCATGCTGTCGCAGATAGTGGTCTCTACTTTATGCTAAAAATGAATAATGACATTAGTGGCAAAATATATTAAAAATAGCAATAACTGCTGTAAACCTGTTGTACACCTTTCCTACTCCAAATATACATTCTGCTTGGTGTTTCAATTGAACAAGCATGATATTTATCGAGAGTTGGGCACTGTACGCCAACACCCATACCAAACCTGACTTAATTTGTCTTTTTTATGGATGATCTGATGTGATTCTGTCAGTATCCCATTGATTAGAACACTTTCTTTTCAAAGTCTGCAGTTTGGTCATACACCGATGTACATGCATATGCATATACATATGTGTACTTAGGAGTAGGGAGGTGAGGCTGGGGTGTGCATGGGTGAGGACATAGGGTAGGGTAGGGAGGTGGGACATCGTGGGAGCCCCCTTACCAACAAATTAAGGTTGAGCAAAACTAGTCCACCGAACTGGAGACTTTCAAAAGAAAGTTTTTTAAACAACATAGAGCCAATTATGTCATGTTTTATGTCTGACTTTCCACGGGAGAAATCTTTTTTATGAATCATAAATTGGTCCTCAAGATCTGTGGTACCATAAAACAGCTGCCTCCTGAAGAAAGTCTGAAATTCGACAAAACGGAAACATGTCAGAGTAAATACAAAAATATGTCTATGGAGCAAACACTGCGCCATAATGAGTGGAGACTCCTTATTTACTTTTTTTATTAATTCCACTTCCATGGCAACAGCAGAGGGATAAAATGTAGGCCTTACAGCCCACAGGAAAGGTCTTTATCATGGGATAGCTGCCTGCAAGTTACAGCCCAATGAAAATAAAAAGCCTGGGGTCATAAATTGAAGAAGGACAATTATCCCATGTGATAATGACCCCATCCAAGGTCAGTAAGGCCACTAGCATTTGGCGGTAAAATTACATAACATTGTTTGCTCAGTGACTTTTTGTTTCCACATTTGACATCTTTTCTTTTTGCTGGTAAATGTTTCGCCATTTGTCTTTTGTGGAATTCCAAAATATGTTGGATATGCCTCAAGGAAACTGATTTTCACTGTGTGAAGATATCTTTTTTTCAAAGATAAGGGAGATCGTTGCCTGCTACTTTTCAGGCTGCTGCCGAAGCCAGAATGTTTAGAATTGGGTAAATACTCATAGTTATTGACTGCATTCTAAGCATTCTGATTGGCTGAGAGGACATCATTTGTGGACTCAATGGGCTAATAAACGTCACCATGTCAGGATCCTAACCACTGTCTATTAAGCCCCACGTATAGGTCATGCACGGCAATCTTACAATGGTTCCTTGTTATATCGGTGGCTAGGGTAAAGGCCTTCATTTATTTTTAATTTAGCCGCCCCATTATGTCTATTCCAGACATGCATGAACTAGATGTTTCGTTTGAGACGTGCACCGGATCATTGGAACGCTGCTCTCCTCATTGCTTGCAATGGCTCATTTAGAACTTTACCGACAGGGCTCAGACTGACTCATTAACTCTGTCTTTATCACTACAGGGCCACCAGGTCTCATTGGGCACACAGGACCAGAAGGACCGAAGGGACAGAAAGGAAGCACAGGTGTGTATGGCTCCGTACCAATAATGCTCACACAATACATACTATATGCCCATGCATTGATTGAACTAAACACTCAGACCCCTACTTTAATCTTGTTTGGTTGTGTTATGATAGGCATTTCAAAGGTATTCAGGAGTGTAATGGACACCCTTGCAGCACTGGTGAAACATTCTATCACAGGGGTCTCCGAACCGACCCATTGCCTGTATATATCTCTTGCAGGGTGGCAGGAGGACGTAGTAACTTTGCGTACACTTGCTGTAAACGTATCGTCTGCACCAGGTGGTAGAGTTGATAACAGTGCACGCCCAGTCAAGTGAAGTGGGCAGAAGCGGTACAGGGGGGCTTCACCATGAACCTGCAGGTTGGAAGTATGACGCAAGCTGTACTCTAGCTCATTCCTCCCTGCTTGAACATGCTTACCATTGCCTACACACCCTCATGAAACCTCTCTATCTGCAGGTGATAATGTAACTCACCATTGCCTACACACCCTCATGAAACCTCTCTATCTGCAGGTGATAATGTAGCTCACCATTGCCTACACAACCCCATGAAACCTCTCTAACTGCAGGTGCAAATGTAGCTCACCATTGCCTACACAACCTCATGAAACCTCTGTAACTGCAGGTGATAATGTAGCTCACCATTACCTAAACAACCTAATGAAACCTCTCCGACTGCAGGTGATAATGTAGCCCACCATTTCCTACACAACCTCATGAAATCTCTCCAACTGCAGGTGAAAATGTAGCTCACCATTGCCTGCACAACCTCATGAAACCTCTCCAACTGCAGGTGATAATTTAGCTTACCATTGCCTACACAACCGCGTGAAACCTCTCCAAATGCAGGTGATTATGTAGCTCACCATTGCCTACACAACCTCATGAAACGTCTCCAACTGCAAGGGATATTGTAGCTCACCATTGCCTACACAACAACCTCATGAAACCTCTCCAACTGCAGGTGATAATGTAGCTCACCATTGCCTACACAACCTCATGACACCTCTCTAACTGCAGGTGATAATGTAGCTCACCATTGCCTAGACAACCTCATGAAACCTCTCTAACTGCAGGTGAAAATGTAGCTCACCATTGCCTACACAACCTCATGAAACCTCTCTAATTGCTGGTGATAATGTAGCTCACCATTGCCTAAACAACCTCATGAAACCTCTCCAACTACAGGTGACAATGTAGCCACCAGTGCCCACATAACCTCGTGAAACCTCTCTAACCGCAGGTGAAAATGTAGCTCACCATTGCCTACACAACCTCATGAAACCTCTCTATCTATGTGATAATGTAGCTCACCATTGCCTGCACAACCTCATGAAACCTCTCCATCTGCAGGTGATAATTTAGCTCACCATTGCCTTCACAGCTTCATGAAACCTCTCCACCTGCAGGTGATAATTTAGCTTACCATTGCCTACACAACCGCATGAAACCTCTACAACTGCAGGTGATAATGTAGCTCACCATTGCCTACACAACCTCGTGAAACCTCTCCAACTGCAGGTGATAATGTAGCTCACCATTGCCTACACAACCTCATGAAACCTCTCTAACTGCAGGTGATAATGTAGCTCACCATTGCTTAGACAGCCTCATGAAACCTCTCTAACTGCAGGTGATAATGTAGCTCACCATTGCCTAGACAACCTCATGAAACCTCTCTAACTGCAGGTGAAAATGTAGCTCACCATTGCCTACACAACCTCATGAAACCTCTCTAATTGCTGGTGATAATGTAGCTCACCATTGCCTAAACAACCTCATGAAACCTCTCCAACTACAGGTGACAATGTAGCCACCAGTGCCCACATAACCTCGTGAAACCTCTCTAACTGCAGGTGAAAATGTAGCTCACCATTGCCTACACAACCTCATGAAACCTCTCTATCTATGTGATAATGTAGCTCACCATTGCCTGCACAACCTCATGAAACCTCTCCATCTGCAGGTGATAATTTAGCTCACCATTGCCTTCACAACTTCATGAAACCTCTCCACCTGCAGGTGATAATTTAGCTTACCATTGCCTACACAACCGCATGAAACTTCTACAACTGCAGGTGATAATGTAGCTCACCATTGCCTACACAACCTCGTGAAACCTCTCCAACTGCAGGTGATAATGTAGCTCACCATTGCCTACACAACCTCATGAAACCTCTCTAACTGCAGGTGATAATGTAGCTCACCATTGCTTAGACAGCCTCATGAAACCTCTCTAACTGCAGGTGATTATGTACCTCACCATTGCCTACACAACCTCATGAAACCTCTCTATGATAATGTAAAAGATGCGTGGTAAAGAGACACAGTTGAACGAAAACGAGGTCCATAGCACCATATAGCTTTCAGTTACACATTCCATATTAAACAAATGGATGACCAACAGGCTTGCCATATAACATTGGCACACCCAGAAACATGTTTATTTATTTGTAGGTGACCATGGGCTGGAGGGGCAAATGGGTCAGAGAGGACGTGAAGGACCGACTGGACCTCGCGGGGAGCCTGGACCTCCAGGATTTGGAGAAAAAGGGGAGAAAGGTAAGATCTGTCACACACATCTGCCCATTAGATCACTCTGAGGATAAAGACACAGCTGGATATTCAGAAGATAGTAACCTCCATTGAAATTGGAGACCAAAACAGGCCCCATTGCTTTCTTCTAAAATGAATATTGTTTGCCTTCAACTCTTATCCTATTGGTAGGCTCGTAGTATGCATTTTCTTTAGCACTTGCTATATGTGTTACTGTATCTATATACTGGATGTAGAAACTCTTGAGTTTCCTTTAGTGAGTGCCTTTATAGTACTATTGAAACAAAGGTGAGGTTGTTGACATGAAGTCTGTGAATTAAGAATTGCTTCTTTTTTAGTTTTTCCTATTAGTTGGTGCTTTACTACAAACCAAAACTATTGCATTGGAGTACAGATAGGAGGGGGATGGAATATGAGGAGGGACACAGAGCTTGCGGGTGTTGTTTAGTTATTTACTTACCCATTGACTGTCCATGGCCATGTAATCTCTATGGCCATTCTCACCCACTACCTACCCCCC
The DNA here is from genome assembly GCF_040938575.1 of Ambystoma mexicanum. Lineage (NCBI taxonomy): Eukaryota > Metazoa > Chordata > Amphibia > Caudata > Ambystomatidae > Ambystoma > Ambystoma mexicanum. Next base: position 1,518,519,163 of record NC_090929.1, on the reverse strand, counting down.
CACTCCGAAAACTCCCTTATGGTTTCTCTTTGAGCTAGCTCTATCAAGCAGTAACATGTTTGTATGTGGCCTGTCAGTATTGTTTCAAAGCAGTCTAGTTAGAATTAACAGCTCATTTGCAGCTGTAAATGTGCTATTGGTGTAATTCAAATGTTTTCACCATGTGCCTCCAACCACTTGACGAATAAGCAGTATGTTGGCCCACATATGTTCATTGCGCTGACATCCAGTTAAAAACAAGCATTGTCAAAGACAGCCCTTTTGGTTTGTAAAAAGGTATTAAGTAGGTATTTGCCTGGCACTGCCATCATTTGCTCAGGCACTCGCATCTTTTTTCAGCTGTTGCCAGTAGTACCATTATGGCAGTACCTGGCAAATGCCTATCTTATACCTACTCAACACCAGACTGTTGGCTTTGCCAATGCTTGCTGTTATAGTTTGTCTCCCTAGGTTACAGGGGGCATAGCAAGATGTGGGTCCTTGCTTGATGCACCTCACTAATGGGGTCCAAGAAGGGCAAAACATATCTGGGATTGTTGGTGTTTCCGTGCAGAGGGGATGTGGCCTAGCAGTGCGGGCGGGACTGCTTCCTTTGTTGGCAGCACCAGACTAACTTGCATATGATTGGTCCCCTTCTGCAATGGCGCCAACTGGCTGAAAACGCATGGATTCATGCAACAGCACCATCCATCACACCATTTGGTTATGCCTTTGAGAGTTCTTTTCCTTAGTCACCTGGGATATTAATTGGACAAGAAAGGGTCAAATATGCATTCACGTACTGTTGTCGCTATCCCTACACATTCTGTAATGGTGAATGTCAAAAATGCAAGTTATCGTTTACATAACATACGCACTCATGGACTGAGGAAGGGGGCTGGGACTGAGTGCAGAGCAGGTGCCAAGGCTACATTTATTCTCAATGTAACCAGTGCTCCTTGAATATTAGGGATTATCATAAGGCTGATCTATATCGCAGAGTGATTATTTCCATTTCCATATTTACTTGTTAGGTATTGGAGGAGATCCAGGCCTTCCAGGATCTGTGGGTGCTCCAGGTGCAATGGGACCCAAGGGTGAGTAGAAGAAGAATTGTTGAAGAAAATTGATAAGGAAGGCCTCAACATGTTCATGGGTGCAAGGGTATCCGGACATCTCCCCAGGCCTGAAAGATATACCCAGTGTTCAGCACTCTGGAACGTCACAAAAAAAAACAATGGGTCAATATGTCACAAAACACGCTTGCCATCTGGAATGTTCAAATGTGAAATGGAATGTCTCTTGCCAGACCCAACTACCTTCAATTAGGACTTCCCTCCTCAACCAATTATGGCCCAAATCACAGAATGGAAAATGCATAATCTTGTGTGCTTGCCAGCCCTCTAGCTCTGCAGCGGCTCTGTCTTTTTCCATCCACTTCACCCATGCATGGAGAGCATTTGCATGTTATTGCCTGATTGGCAGCTCCAGCCTCCCTCAGCTAATACCAGGATCCCTGGTCTGATGGCAATCCCAACAATGCCGATATTTACCACCAATCACCATGGAATGTTAAGAACAACCAGGGTCATGAGATCGTAAAGATGTACATTCCCTTGGCATTAACCCCCTACAGTCAGCTGTCGCTAAGTCTATCAGAGCTGATCAACGGGTTCCTTACCACAGAGTCCCAGCCTTCTTCCAAACCTTATCACCTTTATGACAGCTCAAAATATATCAATAACAAAAAGATATTAGAAAAAGGACAACCCTTCTAGGGTGAATACATGATCAAGTCAAATAAGTTACCCACCAGAAATAAGGTCTCTCCAACATACAATAGTCCAAATGAATTATATGATCACGAATAACATAGTCACCAAAAAATAGGAGGGAGAAAGGTTGAACAAATTATTGTTTTACAATAGTTCTGTTTTCTTCCAGACTGACTCTTGCCCAGAAATATTCTTGACAGTGTTTATTAAATGTCCTTTTGTAGGGGTAACCCTCTGGTTGGTGCCACCATGCAAATGCCCCTTCTTTATGTATTTGATATTGTTTGTTGGCTTCAGGATCCGTCTTTGTCAACTACTTAATATCTTTCATTTAAGTTTCTTCAAAGTTCTTGGTCAATTCTTTCATCAGGTTTTCTTATCACAATGTAGAATGTTGTCACGTGTGCTCTCATCATTATTTTGTCATCGGAAATACATGATCCAACAGCTGGCTTGCGTGCAGATGGGCCACACATAGCCATTCAACAGCAGCACTATTGTTGGAAAAGCCACACCAACCAATGCAAGCGTAGGGCCTGTGAATTCCATGAGGTGACACAATGTTGGACTGGGTCTAACTACTGGGTTAACTCACAATTTAGCTGATCTCCTCTGACATAATATTGTGTGTAGGGTGGGTACAATGTTTCTGAGCACTGTGCACCCAATCTTACTGATGGTGGTTATCTGTAACTCCTGTGCAACACCCTAATTCTGTTCTGCCAGGCGGTGTGTGCAATATTACGAAAAGATTACTCATAATGATGAAAAATGGTCAGGGATTTCCCTAATTTCGTCAAAAGATGACCCAGCTGGAGAACCACCTCAACAAACTATTTTTGGTCTTTGATCATTGCTATCACTATAGCCCACTTTGCAATGCAGATGCCACAGAAACAGTGCACCCTATGCAAATGTCTCTTCTTGTGAACACAGTGGCATAAGCCGAGAATGCCTTATTTGTAAGGTCATTTTGTAATTGTCCACCTGCGTCCTCCTTACAGGTTCCATGGGATTGGCAGGCCCACAAGGTCCTCCAGGTAAGAGCTGCTTTCCCTTCATAATGTTATAAAACCTCAGCTTGTGACCCGCGTATTTCACATGAGCTTGTACATATTTATCTCCCATTCGTTATATTGCGTCTCATAACCGCGTCTACCACCTTTGGAGGATATGGGTACTGAGGAACAGAAAGATGAAGTCATTTCTGCAAAATCGTATAATGTTGCCCAAGTGTGGAACCCGGGATCAGGTCTCAGGATTGACAAACTAGAACCTAAACACAAGATCAAATAGACTCCGAGCATCCGGGGACGAGGCAATTAGTATTGGGTCATGTGCTGTACACTTGGGCCATTAAGCCTACTGGCCACAATGGAGGATGAGGGTGGGGAAAAGTGTCGTCTATGGAGGTTCTTGCAGAATAAAAGCCCAGTGAGTACTAGGGCGCTGATCATGATTTTTAGAGGAGAAAATATTGTGAAGGGAGGGCGATTCCTTTGCACGTGGCTTCATTGGAATCAGTTTATGGAGGTTCATCGATGAACGAGGCTGTCAAAGTGACCCCAATGTTTCTGGACAAGCAGTGGGGAGGATGTTAGCTAGTGGGGAGTGAGGGAGAGGAGGATAGTTTTAGGTGAAGTCAATACATTAATTTATTTAAATTATTTTTTTATAACGTACCTGAGTTCGGCTCCTAAGCGCGATCTGGGATTCGAACCTCTGTTGCTCTACATGGCCTTGCTTCCAATACCAGCACATTGCCCCTGTGTTATCCTCCATTATCATTTGGGTGCTAACTGCAAAGAGGTGGCAGGAACAGCTAAAGAGATGGGGATGGCGATGGGACGTTTGTTGAGAGAAAAGAGTAGAGTACTCAGATTGGAGTTCTGGGTGATGCCCACAGGCTTAACGGTGGGCACAGGGCTGGACGAATGCAGTACACATGAACGCATGGAAAGACATGGTTGTCAGCAGGATGCTGTGGCTAGCCATACTGAAGGAGACAGAGAGGTGAAAGTGCGTGAGTATGGAGGAAAGATGGTTCTGATGGGCCAGAGTGAATGGACATGGGAAAGGACTGTCTCCATGGTGAACATATTGGAAAGTCCTAAATATAAGAAGGTTACTGAATGAGTCTTTGGAAGATTATTCTTGCAATGGTAGTTAATGAGGATTGAGCGGTGGCTGACAGCTTGTGATCAGTTCGCCAACAACAGCTGTCTGAGCAAGCCGGCCTGTAAGTAACGTTCAGAGCGTTGAATGTGGAGGTGCAGTGAAGTTGAAGGAGGAGTCATATTTGAAGATTTTGTGGTTGAACCATCTTAGGGCGATGCAAGAAGGATGGTCTGAGCTCAGGGGAGAGTTGGGGAGAATGTTGCAAGCGGTGCATTGGAGGATAGGAAGAACATGAAAGAGGCCACAGGAAGGTGGGAGGACCAAAAGGGAGGTAAGGAACATTTAGAGGGCTTGGATAAAGGTTGTGACATTATCAGCATTACATATACATTGTGGGGTGGCTTGGCCTGGAGAGGAGGCTAGGAGCTACTGAAGGCTCCTGGATAGTTGTGGGTGGTGGGAACAGAGGGAGGAGATACCCCCTGGTAAAGGTGAGGGCATCAAGGGATATATGGTCTGTATGAGGTGCATCGTTTCAGGGTGCAGGTTTTCAGACATTTGTAGAGATGTCTAGCAAGCAGGTTCATAGTCTGCTAAATGAAGTGGTGATCCAATGTTGCAAGTGTTGAGATTCAAGAGGCAGAGATGAAGAGGCATAAAAGAATTGCATTCTCAAATGTGCCTTGAAGAGCACTGTAGAGTGAGTCTTTATGAGAAACCTAGAAAGAAATGCCAGAGCACAACACATATTAGGAACCCATAAACGTACCTTATTAAATGCAACCACCACAGTAGGAGCAAGAGTAATATCAGTGTGTTTGCCAAGATGTGCTCTCCATCAAGACATATTTCAGACATACTAGACTTAAGAAAAAGAGCATTCCTTTAAATATGACACACACATATTGTTGGGGTCCTATTGGCTGGCTAGTGGCTCTAGCTATGGGGTCAGCACACCCTTATTGATCAGCTACAGGTGAAGAAAATTGTGTACTGTCCTATTTTCTATGGTTTGCTTGTTCCCTGTCCTGTGTATTGATGAGAAAAAAGGGGGCATGTTCTATTTGTGTTATTAGGGGGAGTAAAGTGGTTCTCAGCTGACTTCAATAGGTTTATGTAGAATTTAGGCTGAGCCATCATGCCACGGTGGGGGAGGTGAGGGTGTGGACAGCCTAAAGGATTGCCGGGTAAGCTGTTTGACATTATGGTTGACTTGGATGACCAACAAAAGTGCATTGAAACGTATAGACGTGCCCACCGGCAGCCAATAAAAACAATCATGCCAGGTACTTTCAGATAAGGCCTGCGCCTGCCATGGCCAAGCACCACCTTGCCAACAGGCAACGTTAGCACCCAGAGATGGCACGTAAGAGGTCTTCTCATGCTCAAAGACAAAGGCAATTTTGCAATTCAGTCTGGACAAGAGGCCAGCATGAACAGGTGTGTTGAGATCCAAGCGTAGAAGGTACCTTTACCATGGTTTGGGTACTCCAAACGTAGATGGTTAATTAATTCAGGCATATCAAATGGGTTTCTTTCGCATGATATCCATACACCAGGACTCTCCAGATATTTTGGACTACAAATCCCATCCCGCTCAGCCAGGACAGTCAATGGTGAGGGATCATGGGAATCATAGTCCAAAACATCTGGCCTCTCCAGAGCTTTAGGACTACAACTCTCATCAGCAAATGGCACCATAGTAAATGGTGAGGGATCATGGGAGTCATAGTCCAAAACATATTTATATGAACAGGTTGCAGTCCCCATCATGCCTCACACATTGTCTTCAATCAAACCACATTCTAAAGTACCGATTTCTTTCTCTTGACAGGCTCGCCTGGTCCTCAAGGCTTCAGAGGTGAAGCAGGTCTTCCAGGCACTAAAGGTAAGTGGCAGGGTTGCATGCAGTGCAGAGGTGCAGTGCCATCCATTTGAGTGATCCTTGCTTGATGACCTTCAATCATCAGAGGTAGTGAAAATGATGTGGAGTCGCACTACTACATCAGATGTATTGGAAACTGATTGGAAGTCATGGCGGTGGGGGGTGGAGGGAGGGTGGAAACAAACCTGTCTACCAGCAAAGAACCCGAGTAAGATAGCATCTGCCGCATAGAGCCCTGGGCAACATACTGCACAGTTCAGAGGTTAGAATTCTAGCACGTTGATGCAGGCTATATGAGAACTGCTAATCTGGGTAAAAGTTACAGCCCACTATTTGAGGCGCTACGTGCCATGAGAGCGTGGCAGAAGGAGATATATATATATAAACCTATATCTACAAGGATATAGTAAAATAGTTCATATTTTTTCAACAATATAGTCTGAGCAAATACATGGTGTCAGAAATAACAACCAAGTAATGGAAAGGGATGAAATAACATTGAAACGTGAATAAGGTTCTGATTATTTGCCAGTGATACTCATTGCTCTTAGTCCTACTATTCCTCGTCCCAGTCCTTATCTTCTTAAAGGCAGATTACCTTCATGATACTAAGAACTGGGACGAGGAAGAGGGGTGTGAGGTAATCCCTGCCTTTATTGCTGGGACTCGGAAACCCACAACGCATGGTATCAGGTATTGTTACCCCCGTATTTAATGTCGCCATACATATAGTCGCCGGGAAATGGCATAGGTGACATTATATAAGGGGACGATATATGGGGTAAATGGGATTGGGGATTGCGTGGGTGTCCCCGCTCCCAAGTGATAATGTTGCCGCAAAAAAAGGCGCCATTTTTGCATGGGGACATTATCACATGGAACCCAACGTATTTGAAGAATCACGTTCTTGCAATCGAGAAACATTTATCGTAGAAATGTAAATCCTGCTGCCGGTTCTCACCCAACAAGTGATGCAGTGGCAAGTTCATGCCCTGCTATTGTTCCCCTCTCTCTAGGGTCATCGCCAAGCAATACAGCCCAGTTTTGAGGGGGCTGCCCACCAGTCCGCTGGGTCGTCTGTTTCTGGGTATCCATACAAGTCCCCTTGCGGGTCCATACAAGTCCCCTTGCTACCTTTATGTCCAATAAGGCCCTCTTGCGTGAGTCAGTGAGAGCCCTAACCTGGTTGAAACATATTTGGAAGCATGTCTTGTAACAGCTGGGCATGTCCTTGCTCACATCTTTGCAAAGGTGATCATGCCTGCATCTGTTGCATGCAGTACAACACGGAGAGCACCAATGCATGAAGCCGTCCCGTCTCCTTCTAGAGACATGCCTGTCACTATGTGCAATAGTTGCGGAAGGACGCCCTCTCTCATGGGATGCCTACGGTGCAAGTCCTGGGCCAGAAATAACCCCTGTGCCATAGGTCGCATGCCACTTTTGGTCTTTCCTGGAGAGCGCTAATGCTTTGTTATGAACCCATGGCAGTGCCACACCCAGTCTTTCAGAGGTGCCAACCTGCACACCGATTCAGCAAGTGTGTGGAGTTTATGGAGCATTGTATGAACAACACCAACACTTCCCTTACTCTACCTATACTTGTCTGTCCTGGCCAGTGGTACCACCCCATATATGTCTTAGGTTGACCTATAGGATTCACTGATGAATTATATTTTCAACTAGACCTCAGAACCAAGACATTTTCCTGGCCAGTGGTGCCACCCCATATATGTCTTAGGTTGATCTATAGGATTCACTAATGAATTATATTTTCAACTAGACCTCAGAACCAAGACATTTTCCAACAACGTTGACCCTCGTCCTTTTTACAGTGGCCTTCAAAAGGACCATCCAAGGTCACATGGCAAACATGCTTAAATGCTTCGTTGTTAAATGATCATGCAGGCAAGAGTTCCTCGCACTCGTTTGGCTAACAGCATGTGGTTTCTATGTACTGTTTTTAACCTTTGCTGTAAGTTTAACACTAAGCCGGTGCTATTGTGTAGCGTTGTGCAACAGAATTGTGCGTTCCATGATACATTACAAAGGGCTTCTTCACAAGTTTGGCGGTGCAGTAAAAATACGGCGGTAATAGCGTCACAGCCGCAAAAGCCCAATCTCGAGTTTGGGGGAAAGTTGAGGATTCACCTCCAGCTTTTGCTGGAGGTGAATGTGCCAACTTTCTGCCCATTTTCGGCATAATCACCGTAGCGCAATTACCGCTGCGGTATTTGTACTGAAAATGCCCTATTGCATCCTACGGACTAAAATATAATGGGGATTTACACCGCTACCGCCACTTGTAATCTGGCTGTAATACCGCCAGACCAAGTGGCAGTAACGGTAATTGCGTTAGGCGGTATTGCGACAGATCCAACTTGTGATGAGGCCCAAGTGTTGCAACAGTCTACAAACTGTCTTGTTGGAGAGCTTTGTGAAGGTTGGATTATTATTGTTAAACTGTGTGTGCCATTCAAAATAAGACGACGTCTGTGCTCAGAAGAACAAACGCCATTTTAGTTTTTCCCCTCGTTACGGCCACGCGGATACTCTTGTTGTCTACTGTGTTATGTGCAATGGTTTCTCATTGATTGTTGGCTCACAATATTTTCTTTTTTAGGTGAACAGGGGTCCATGGGAGTTGCTGGTCCGAAAGGTGAGGACACTGGTTTCTAAGGTATACTATGGTCCCCGTGCACATACTTCCACTTAAACTTACCCGGGGGCAAGCTCCATTTATGAAACCCAACCCGCCCTGACAGATAAAGCACCAGACATCATCAAGGCAGTCATTTCAACATTCATTGTGAGAAAATAATTGCTAAGAGTAATTTTTTCTTTCTTCTCTTTGCTCTAGGCGACCAGGGTGAGAAGGGATCCCGGGGTCTCACAGGTCAGTATTTAGCTGTGTGCTTCAGGGCTTCTGATGTGAATGTACATGTAGAGGGAAACTAGAGAGAAGCAGGGTGGCTAGACAGTCACGTGAGTTCACCTCAAAGGTGGGCAGGTTCTTTCCTCTAACCAGCGCCTCAGCTGCAAAAGGCCCCTAGGAAAGCGAATGCTTGAGATTACATTCTGCTGCCTTCTTACATTTTTGGCCATAAAACCTTTGAATGCCATAAAACTACTCCAGTCGTTTTTTTAAACTAATACAATTCCCTTTTATGTGCAATCGCTCGCTCTATGGGAACGCTTTTAATAATTGTTCAGAACGATAAACTCAACTGAAGAAGTTTTTATTAAACTTCCTTTCCTGGTATAGAACATGCTATACTGTCTGAAACACATCTGGAAAATATTCAAACTTTATACATGGGATAATGTGCCCCCTACCGTACGCTATAAGAATATCGCAAGTCACCAAGGAGCTTTGTGATGGGACAGAGGAACGAGGCCAAAGGCTGAGTTCCCTTATAAGGTCTCGGAACTCCAAGGTGACTTGCAATATCCTTTTTATGTATGCTAGGGGGTACTTTATTCCTTATAATACATGGCCACACGCTGTCATCCCCTTTAATAACTCATCTCTTGCATAATATGATGTAAGAGATCTTCCATTTGCTGATCCATATAACTAATATAGAATCTGCTTGGATTTTAAAGAGCAAAACTGCAGCTCCCAATGTGTTGCAGAAAAATAGTTCAAGCAGTTTAATTACAATGAGAGTCTGTCGTTTCTCTATGCGCTTGCATTCTAGACACATCGATCAAAAGTTCATCTTGCAAAACCATTGATTCCTGTTATTGTTAACTGAAAAGGCTTGGGACAGTTAAAGCTAGAACCAGCTGCGCACGTCAATAGTGTTAGAGAGAAGGAATTATACAAGCATGGGGTGCGCTATGTCCGTTTCAGGTGGTTGTGAAATAAGAACCCTATGCCCCAAGTGTCCTATTAGAGCATGTAAATGCTCGTAGGGTCATACCAAATGCGTATAGTGAACTGACCATGTGTGTATTGGATATTAATCTGAATGTAAGAGAATTAGACAACTTCAAGTGGGGTGACCTGGTCCCAAACAGTGCAAGGAATCGGTTACGCTGGACCAAGGTTAAAATTGAGAAAATGTGTGCAACCATTTGTGATCAGGGTTTGTTTGACTGGCGGGAGCTAAAGGGCAAAAGTGCCAATGAGATAGAAGAATGGCCCAGATACATTGCACATAGAATGGAGAAACTAAATGTTGCGAGCGAAAAGCAGAACACTAATGTGACATTGCAATCCATGTGTCATCGTAATATAAGTATTGCCTGACATATGAACCTGTTACATAAGAAATTGTAAATATTCTTGGACTTTGTAACATAGGAAATGCCCAATATATGATCCTGTAATAAAAGAAATTGTATAACATTCTTGTACCTGTAACCCAAGTTTTTATTTCTTTGCAAGCGCCCAGTTGCTTAACGGCCAGGTGCGCTCTATAAATAAATAAACAATACAATACAATTCAATGTATTGGACATTAGCATATGAAATTCCAAGCGTATTAAACACAGGGCTATTAGAGCAGCTAAAGTTAGGGATAAGGCCCAAGGCCTGACAGCAGCTCTAGCCGGGGAAATAACAAGAATTAATAAGGAACACCAGTCCTGGTTAAAACATTATAAGGCTAATATTACCAGAAACAATTGGGAACGGTTTGTTCATGTCTTTAAAAAGCGTCATACTGGTGCTATCTGGAAAATGCTTGCCACAGCGAAGGGTGAGAAAGTAAAACCACTGGTAAACCTCATGTCTGGTGCAGTCCGGAGTGCTCATATAAGATCAAAATGTTTAGAATTGACAGCCTCATATGAAGATACCAGTGTAAGTACTGCATGGCCGATGGATATTGACCGGAAGATCATTGAGGCGACAATAATTAAATTGAAGAGCCCAAGATCACCTGGCCCCATGGTCTGGCAAATGTGGTCCTCAAGTGTGACCCATGTAACTGGGCTCATGTAATGCTTGTGCTATATGCTCGGGTATGTAGGGAGCAAAAGGTGCCGTCCTCATGGCAGCTTCTTTGTTTATTACCTATATACAAAAAAGGTGATTGGATGAATGTAGGCAACTACAGACTGCTGTCCATGTTGGATGTCACTGGTAAGCTCTTTGCTACCCTGGTACTAAAGGAGTTGCAAAAATAGGTGAATGCTAACAATAGTCTACACCCATTTCAGACGGGTTTTCGACGAGACTCTGCCACCGTTCATTGAACATTAGAGTAATAGACTCTTCGATACTCTGTCCTCGTTGCAACGCTGGATTAGCATTGTATGCCACATTTGTAGATTTTAAATCTGCGTTCGATCAAATAAACAAAGCCACTCTGTCGTCAAAATTGAGAAAACTTGGCTGTCCCGGTTGTTCATTGCAAATCCTGATTGCATTGCACAGTAACAATTGGGCCTGTGTCCGACTGGACAACGAGGGAACGGTGACAACTTTGGTACAGATCAACAGGGAAGTCAAGCAAGGACGTGTCCTGGCTCCCCTGTTGTTTATACTGTATACAGCTGACTTGCCCCAGCGTGTATTGGAGGGATCGAACTGCCCACCGAAGCTTGGCAGTGTTCCATTCGTCGCCATTCTATATGATGACGACCCGATTATGTTCTATCGGACAATGATGGAATGAGAAACATGTTGAACGAACTGTCAGGATTCACTGATAAGCCTGATTTGGTCATCAATCTAGACAAAACAACATAATGCCAATATCAGGGGGTAAATAGAGTGAAGATGGACACGTGACTGGGTACTATTATTTACACATTAACTTACCCCTATTTGGGCCTCGAATTATGTATATCTTCCAGTTGCAATTGTATAATTGAGACTAAGACCAGAAGGGCCAAACAGCGTACTCATCAGATACAAAGATTAGCCAGGGATTTTGCTGGTTTCTCATATGCTGGTATCATTTCTCTTTACAGGCCGTGCTTTTGCCTGGCATACATATGGGCTTGAGGCGCTAGCTATGCAAGACTTAAGTTGGTTGAATAAGATCGAGGGCTTTTTTTGGCATAATGTGCTGGGTATGAGCGCTTCCTGTACTGTCGAATTTATACGACTAGAGCTAGGTCTGACTTCCCTACAGGGAATGGCCCTTTGGGCAAGAGCCCTGCTCTATATAAAATCTAGAACGAGCCCTACATGCCGGTTACTGACAAGTCTCAAAGAAAATTGTGACCAAGAAGTTGTACCAAGGAGTAGTAATTATGCAGCGTTGAATAATGAAATCTTTGCAAAGATAGATTGGAAACCAAATTTCAACATCGAGAAGCCATGGGTTTTGAGAAGAGATTTAACAGGTAGGACTGATATAGTAACTATTCACACCTGTCCAAAAAAAAAGAAACTACAGGCGGTGGCTAACGTGGTACATAATCATAGGAAAACCCAGCCCTACTTGCTCTTGTGTCCTGAGCTGGCAGTCAGACACCTTATATTGTTGCTCCGTACCAATCAACTACCCTTACTAGCCGTTCACAGTTACATCTTGCAGCTGAGGCCCGTTACTGCCGCATCTGTAAAATCCCTCGGAAATCGAAACAGCAAAACATGTTTTTATGGAGTGTGTTGAGCTAGGTCCCATAAATATGGGTAATCTTGGTGGACTAGTCCACAATTATGAGGCAATTAAAACAAAAGCTTTCTGGGAGTATTGTCTCAACACTGATTCTATTTCTTCCCAGATAGCCTTGTATCGGTTCCATGTGTTAATTCCGCTGCAAAAATATTGCGATGCAAAAATATCACCATATTTTTCTGGCGAAATTTTTAATGTGCGGGGAACACCCCCACAGCCCCCCCTCCCACATAATATCCCACCCAAAAATATCACCTATGGCGAACCAAACGGCCATATCTACGGCGATATTTTTGGTGGGGATATTATGTAGCGAGACCCTTGTATCGTGTATGGTTGCACATTAAAAACCTTTTGTGTTAGTAGCATTAAAGTGCTACCGAAAGGAAGTTGACACTCCCAGAAGGTAACTAACATCTGAACTTTTAGGTGGTCTCGAAGCACGTAAGCCATGTTGATGTTTAAATGTACTATTTATTGTTTGTCTATTTTAAGTGTTCTTATATGTTTTATGCATTTCTATGTATTATATATATATATATATATATATATATATATATATATATATATATATATACATATATATATATATATATATATATATATACACATGTAACTATAAAATACGTTTCTTAATGTTGTCTCCTAATGATGTTTTTGATGTGTTATTTGACTTTATGATTTAATAGTGTAAAGTTCAATTTGAGCTAAAACACTATAACGATTATTGATAAACGTGCCTTTTATGGGTGAGTGTGCTAACGACCTCTTAAGCACAACCTAACTTATGGAGCATATGTCATCACACACCGTATGCCCGGGATCATTCGGCCAGCCGACACCTTGTTGGCTGATGTTCTGACATGGAAAGAATACAGAGTGTTTGGGCAGGGGCATCCATTTCCCGTGCCTCTATGGAGGCATCCCTTGTACTTCCCAGACCTGGCATGGTACCATTGAAACCCATGTGTGTGAGAAGCTGTGTGTAAAATGATGGGTCTTCCATTTGGTTTCCCGGCATCATAGTAGCAAGGTGTGTGTTAGTTGTTATAAGTCATTATTGTTGACTGTGGATGTTGTGTCTTTGCAGGGGAAGCTGGACCGCGGGGATTACCTGGACCACATGGAGAGGCGGGCTCTAAGGGATCTGCAGGTAAGTGTCATCATACAGACATTGAGGCGTGAAACCCACCTGGCGGAGAGAAGGGTGACAATATCCATCAATCATATATGTCTAATAGCCACATGGCACGTTCCCAGTTGCTTGGTCCTTGTCAGACAGCCTGCAAAAAGGACTGCATGAAACAAAACAAGCATTTACAAAGCCAATATGATTTGGCTGCAAATTGCAATATGCTAAACACCGACTCAAATGCCCCGGTATCGTCCTCATATGCAAAGTGTGGTCCCCATATGATAGTCATGCATTGGCTGAACACTCCAGGGCAATGCTTTTGTCCACCAGCTGGTTGAAATGCAATCAGTCTTCTTTACACAATTACAAACAACCAAGGTATAGTTCCCTGGCAATGGAGTTCAAAGGATCCCTTGTCATGCCTTAGAAGATTGCTGCAGGATGAAGTCTAATTGCATAGAGAATCGTAATAAATCTGACCTAGCAAAGCATGGCACGCCCAATGGAAACACAATAAGAGAGAGTGAAACAGCTGGCATTCCATTGCTGGCCAATAGGAAAAGCGCACCACATGTACAGGGACATTATGTATGGGGACATTATTACCTGATACTCTTTGAAGTGACATGGAAGAGCTTTTAACAAAATAGCCGCCTGGGGAGTAGAGGAGGTCACACAGCACTCTGCATGCAATGCCATTAGTTTTTGCTCCAACAGGTGGCGCTGTAGCACCAGCCATGAGCCAAAACCTAAAAATGAAGACAGGGACATTAACAGCATGATTATTCCACTTAACCTTCTTCTAAGTTTTCCACTGAGCTTCTAACCACACATTGGCCTTATAATAGTCTAGCCGGGCACTCTAGAACAAGATTGCAAACAAATGTCCAGGAGGGGCAGAGAAAGAAATTGACATTTGGAATGGTAGAAGGAATGGTGACTGGAAGGGTTATTTAATGCACAAGAAGAGAGAACATTTTAAAAAATTACGATTCAGTATTTCCAGCACAATACCAAAAACGGGGTTTAAAATGAACTTTCAAAACATGTGAACCTGCCTTTGGTGCAGCAGCAAAAACACATCAACAGAATACAATTGGAAGGGAACACAGAACATGAAGGCACAGAGCTGCTAGATGCCTAATCAAATACCTGGAACAGTCTTTTTTCGCAGTAGGGCAAAGTAACTGCAGGAGTGGGCGGAGCCTACAATGATTTCTTATGGGAATTCAGGACGAACATAGACGCCCTTAGCACTTGGGTGTAGGCTAAGCTTTGCACTGTATGCATGGACATGATTAAAACACCAAGATAGAACACTTCAGATCTTATACTTAGGCTCTCGAGAGGGACACTTGGGACACAAATGTGTCCAGTTTGGGTGTTATGGATCGTTTAAAGGAGCGGTAATGGTTTTGGGCAAAGTGTTCAAATGACTTGCCCTCTCCTCTGCAAGCAGACACCTCTGTCTCAGCCACAGCAGTCATCCCTAAAAATGGTCAGTTGCAAACTATATTAAAGGCAACTCTGTGGAGCAGCATATTGGGAAGGAAAGCCACGCGCTGTTTGTTAAGAATTTAATGTATAATTGGTTATTTATAATGCACTTAATAACAAAGAGGTTTCTAAGCACAGACCCGGGATTCAAACCTGTGTTGCTCTGCATCGTCTTGCTTCCAAGATGAGCGCGTAGCCAGTGAGCTATACTACCCGTGCACAGGTCCAAGGCACGAAAACTGAATAGGCATATCATTTAAGCAAAATACCAGTACATGTTTAATTGTTTCCCCTGGGTAAAACTACATCTACATCTACACGCGCGTTAAAGCTTCTTTGCCGCTTTCTTGGGTAGCTCTTACCTCATATTTGTCAAAAGGGTGTCTCTGAAATATGAAGTACTGCGTCTCCTTTGCAGTGTCCTGCCAAGTCAGCATTTTAATCCTTGGGTCAATGTGGGTTCAGTATGTCAGGGAATCATTGAGCGCTTGCTTTTCAGGGGCATAGTGGGGAAGGCCACTTGCGCCCAGCCGGCTGACTTGCTTCTTGTCATTACTACTGTGGACATGGCTGTGGCTGGTGCTCAGACATGTCCCAATGGCGAGAAGGCCCATGACTATCAATTCCTTCTATCAACAACTTCACTTCACTGCTTTTACCCGGTATTTGTATAGACTTGTCATTACTTTAGAGAGAGTACAAATGAAATATCAAGCATTAATCACCAGAAATGTTTATATTGCACAGCATGCAATAATAATACAAGTTAATATTATAATTATTAGTAGTAGTAGTGTAAGTAGTAGGACACACACATTGAATTCCCCTTACTCTCACTCTTCAGGAATCTGTCTCGCTCTCTTATTCTCTCTCGTCTCTCTCCAGCGGGCTCTCCCTCTCCCTCTCCATTTCCCTCTCGTTTTTGGGGTGCAGGATGAGTCCAAATGGATGATCTCGGGAGGATAGCTTTGGGGCAACGGGCTCGCCTTGGAAGCAAGCCAACGCAGAGCAACACAGGTTCGATCCCTGGGACTGTGCTTAGAAACCTCTGGGTATTAAGCGTGTAATGAATGGCCTAAAATAATGATAATGTTGGGTAAGGTCATGGCAGTGGGTGACAGAGTGTTCTCCGAAGGTGCCTTTTACACATACCTTTTACCTGGGCTGAAGGCATTGGGTAGAAATCAATAGAAGAGGAGGCGATCATAGAGCCACCTGCTACTGCCCTTGATTTCACCAGTATATGGTATAAAGAAACAGCATACAATGGGCACAGAATAACCTAACGCAAAGTGCTGAACATTTAATTGAGTTTCTATCAAGTCATTGCGTTTAATGAGCTCTTCTTTTTTAACAGGACCCCCAGGCCCAGATGGACACACAGGCCCAAGAGGTAAGTTTGAAACATTCAAGTTCGTGTGGCCCTGAGTGAAAGGCTGCAAATGGTGTAAGGACACTATGCTTCAAGTGTAGGGTCATATGGGGTGCTGTGTCACTATGCTTCAAGTGTAAGGCTATATAAGGTGCTACATCACTAGGCTTTACATGGCAATCTGTAAACCCTCTGGATCGGCCTCCCAGCCCCTCTCAAACTTGAGCCGGACCACCTGAAGTTCTGGAAGCTGCTCA
This sequence comes from Ambystoma mexicanum, assembly GCF_040938575.1. Taxonomy (NCBI): domain Eukaryota; kingdom Metazoa; phylum Chordata; class Amphibia; order Caudata; family Ambystomatidae; genus Ambystoma; species Ambystoma mexicanum. The sequence continues at coordinate 1,518,502,564 of NC_090929.1, read as the reverse complement.
AGACCTCCCCTTCTTCCTCTGCTTTCTTTACCTCCCTCCCCTACTGACCTGCCTGTCTTCTGCGCCAACTAGTTGCTTGGCTACCTTCACAGTCGCACGGGGTACCTGGCTCCTCTGGACCGGTCTCTCCACACTGCCTCCGGGCCTTTCACGCACTAGGGGCTGTAACTGTAACCTCTGCAGTCCCCCACCTCCTTGCTCTTAGCCAGAGCTGCACAGTCCTGGCTGCACTTACTCAGAGCAATGCTGCCCTGATTGCACCCCCCCTTGCACTTCCACCTTCCCATTCACCTGCTCTTTGCGTTACTGCACTTGCACGATCTGAATGACACAAGGTCAAGTAATATCGCTTGTCTTGTCCTTCCTCCATACCCTCCCTTGTCTTGTCGTGCCTCGAAACACACATGTACAGGTGTGTTATAAATGACTTATCATATCATATCAATCAGTCACTTGGATTTATCAATCTAAGCTTTGAGTGGAAGGCTGTAAATGGTGAAAGGACACTTGGCTTCAGGTGTAGGATCATGTGGGGTGCTGCGTCACTATGCTTCAAGTGTAAGGCTACATAAGGTGCTACATCACTAGGCTTTACATGGCAATCAGTCACTTGGATTTGTCACACTGAGCTGGGAGTGGAAGGCTTTAAATGTTGCAGGGACGCTTGGCTTTGAGTGGAAAGTGATTCTTGGTGCTACGTCACTAGGCTTCTAGTGAAAGGTTACATATGGTGTTTATTACTTGGTTTCACGGGGAAGGCTGTACAAGGCAATCAGTCACCTGGCTTTGCGGCACTATGATTTGAACAGAAAGCTGTAAACGTTACAAGGGTGCTTGCTTCAAGTGAGAGGCGCTATATGATATTCAGTCACTTGGCTTTGTGACGCATGCTTTCAGCGCAATGCTCCAAATGGTGGTCGGCATCTTGGCACTTATTCTTTGGGGGGGAGGGGGGCGCATTTTGTATGAGACACCTATTGTGAAGAAGCCTCAGGATAACTGGCAACAGAGCAGTTGGAAGAAGTCTTAGAAGCCCTCAGAGAAGATCCAGGTCTTCAAATTGCATCACAATTTGTCGGTCGGTCGGCTGCACATGGTCTTTGTGGGTGATGTTAGTAGTTGGTTCCAGATCAAAGGTTGGAAATGCTGAAAGGTCACTTGGATTCCAATGGAAGACTGTAAATGCTACAAGGGCACGTGTGTGGAAGCCTAGAAAAGATACAAGGGCGCGTGGCCTTCTTTGGAAGCATAGGCATGGTGCAATATCGCCTATCTTTGAGTTGAAGGCTGTAAAGTGTGCAATGCTACTTGGCTTCAAGCTACTTGGCTTCAACTTAAAGGCGTAAATGGCATACGGTGGGTCACTTGGATTTGTGACAATTGATTTAGTGTGGAAAGCTGTACATTGCGATGGGCTCCTTGCCTTTGTGTAGAAGGCTGCACATGGTGAAATGGTGCAAGATCACCTATCTTTGAGTGGAAGGCTGTGAATGGCACAAGATCAATAAGTCTTCAGTAAAGCAGTACGAGGTCACCAAACATTTTGCTTGACAAGTATGGACAAAACGAATAGCCAGTATCGGGAATTGCCCAGAGGAGACCGCTTACATTTGCACTTTTGCGCAAACAGGCCCCCTGCGGGCAATTGTCATCATTTCATCTGCGAATTGCAAAGGGAGGTGCAACGCAGTGGAGGAAACACCTTTACACTTCCCTTTGGCACTCTGCAATCAAAATGTATGCCAGCATGACAGTGTCACAGTATGTAAAAACAAGTGCTTTTTGAAGGAGGAGAAATTGGTTGCTGCCCGCCCCTCCACCCACCTCCATAATCCACCACAATACCCCATTGGCGTGAATAGACACCTATACGCCTGTCTTTAACACCTTCATTTACACTCCGGTGACTTCGGAAAGAGCCCCTACAAGATCCTGGCCCTCATTACGAGTCAGGCGGAAACCATGCCGGTGAAACCGGCAGGTAGCCGCCAGACCCGTAATGATTTACCGCCGCCTGACTTGCCGGAATCACCGGGGCATTACAGCCCCACCGGTCTGGTAAGTCAGGCAGCGGTAAATGTTAATCCCCATTCCCATTTGAGTCCCATAGGACCCAATGGTGGTCAGGGACGCACCGGCACCGTTAAAAACGGTGCCAGTGCTTCCGTGAAATTCTGCGGGTGGGTGCTGTTCCGCCCATCAGGTCAGACCTGGCGGGCGGTATGGCACCTGCCCGCAGACTCGTAGCTTGCCAGTCCGGAAACTACAGTGCCGGTAAGCTTACCGGCACGTTGTTACCGGACTGGCAAACTTGTAATGAGAGCCAGGGCCTGTGTCAATAACTGGCTGCTCCCAACTCAAAGTTCATTTTGTGGCTTATTTTGCGGCATCTCAAACTGCGAGGGGTGATCATGTGTTGCATCTCCTGCCACATCACCTCAAAAACATCAGAGACCTTGAGAGCCACAGAAACCGGTCAATAGATCTTTGCTGAGCAGGCTGATCTCCTTTAATCCTTCTCTGTAAGCATTTGATGTGAGAAAGTCTTTGTGTTTGGTCATTCGTGTGGACTTCAACGTTGCGGGTGCCATGCCTTCATTGATAACTGCTTGGGCCATGCACTGATGGAGCTGCTTCAGCGGCATTGGGTGCGCGTAGGAAAATTAAAATCCATGAAGTAGTTAGAATAAACCCCTGGATCCCACTGTTTCAGCATTCCACGCGATGCACATGTTAGTACAGTTTTTCCATCTACGCCTGACCTTCTCCAGGGGTTTCCCTCTTGGGAGATGTCATAAGAAGGATGGTTTCCTGCTAGAAACTGATGCAACCCATGTTGTTTGACTCCAAACCTTCAGACTTCCAACACCCACGTCCACCTCTCTAACTCTTGGAGATCAGTGTCCAAAGAAGCCCGCTAGTAAAGTACAGCAGATCCCACCTCTGACACTAAATATGTGGACCTCTGAGCTGCACTTCCTACGGGATAGGGACTAACAAGCCTTCTTGGACATTGATTCTAGGTGAACCTGGTCTTCTCGGATTGCCCGGACCACGTGGCCCACCAGGACCCGCAGGTGATACCGGATCATCAGGTGAGAAGCAAATAACAAACACCACATGTCTGAAAGCGTCTCCATTGAATATTCAAATCCTGTAATGCGATTGTGGGATGACTTACATTAAGAAAAGCAGACCCAGATGTACCCCAAGACTGTACACAGTATTTATATGTTCTTTGGCACTTTCTTTTTTTATTAGTAATGCATTTCGAAAAAACAAGACAACACGAACATGCAAAGACTGGGAGTTATTGAACATTTTAAAGGAAACAACTGAGATCAATTATGAGTGACAGGGTTATATGAAGCACTGTAGTCACAAGGGGATCACACAACTCAACATAACTGCAGTACCACATTTGAGGTCTTGCGGTTTCATTCAATAATGTAATGCGTTCTGGGAGTTGTAGTCCTCGTCTAACTTGACTTGGACAAAGCCAATCAATTGCAAAAGGAGAGCCCAAAACTGGAAACATGGCTCCCAATGACATGGTCTCCCCCTCTGGTCACCTTATCTGAGAGCCAGTCATAAAGTGTCTGTTGCGGACCTGCGGACCTGAGATCATAGCATTAAAAAAGGGCTCCTCAGAGTGCAGTTCTCCCATTTCAAGCCCGGCGCATGAGGTGATAGTTTATTGAAAACTAGTTGCATGTCCCCCCTGGAGAAGTCTAAAGACAATTCCAATCACCAGAGAGCAAGGCCTAGGCAATCAATGCTATGCTCCCTGCCTCTTATGCATATCCTCGTTCAAACCAGCTCACACCATTGACTTATCATAGGCAACGTATTGCCAACTTTAATGGCCGCCAACGCACACAATAGCGGGCAAGAATGAGTACTCTCTGCATGACCTAAGATCGCAGACAGTCTCCATGCAGTCACTTCCCCCATGCACACCCCACAGTGAGAAGCTTGCATGACCAGGATCGGGGCACATCTCTGGGCCACATACACGACACCTGCTACTACTATACATGACACCCTTATACGACGTGCCTCACACTCAAGCGCCCCACACGCATGAGTCCTCCCGCGGGATAGAATGATTTAGCTCAGGCATCAAACACCTGTAGCAGCTCAGCGGCACGCCTTATACACAGAGACAAGAATGCAGCACCAGGATCAGAACATCACCACTATCATCATCAATAAGTTTATTACACATAGAATTCTTGGATAAATGGCCTTTACACAACACCTCACTGTTTTGCCCAAAAACCCAGACTCCTGCCTACAATCCTCCCAGATAAGGGCACAGCCCTACGAGACCACACTGGTTGCGAATATGAGCTATACAAATGCAAATGAACAAAACAAAGACAGTACCAGGTAGTTCCATCATGAGAATTCAATTCTGTGCATTGCTAGCCTGACGCGTGAGCTTTTTGACTCCTCACCCTGGCCTTTAGGTCGTTCCACTGTTTTTTCATTTCACCTGCTTCCTGTTGCATATGCCCCACAGCCACCACCTCGTCCCTAATTCCACCCCATATGGGGTTCTTCCTATGCTGACTGATTTTCCAGTGTTGCGACCCGTATAGCTCCTCTGAGTGGGCCACCACCTGCCCAGCGAGTACAGTCAGTTTGTTTACTGTTAATTTGGGCTTCCTGAGCCACATTTCATGAACCCTGCTCTTCCCCTTTCCTCCTGACATGGTTTTGGTGCTTTTTGTGTTTGGGTGGCACTCCTGTGTCGTGATATCCAACGAAATGTGATTTCCAAAATGGCCACCGGGGTGCTTCCTTTTATAGCAGTGAAGTTTTTCCGCTGGGGCAATTTCCGTTGGCAGAATTTCCGTCTGTGGAAATTCTGCCATCCTGTACGGCTGGGCAGATTTACCGTTACCACCAATGCTGTGTGTGCACACCTGCCAGGTTGTAATACAGTGGTAATTACGCTGCGTGGCACGGCGGTAACAGTAATTCTAGGGATTCCTGGGCAAACTCGTAATGAGGCCCAGTATCTTTTGGTCACTTACGAGCACACTAGCCACGCCAGTGGGTGGAGGATTTTTAAGATGTCATTCACCGCCAGGTCTTCATTTTTTACAGATCTGGAATGACCTGCCCATTTTCCGTAGGCACAGCGGTGGTGTCTATGCGTATTTCCTGATTTGGGGCAGGATTGATCAGGGGATGGTGATGTTGGCCTAACATGGGACCTGCTAAAGCTAGCGTCAGCGGGTCGGGGTGCAGTCCCAGTGAGCAGTTTAAAAGTCAAGGGCTTGCTCGAAGAGAGGGTGTGTAAGCCCATTCTTAAACCTCAAATATTATGATTTGACCAGGGGATTGGTTAGGCTTTTCCACTGCTAGGCAGCCAGATCTTTCAATGTTGTTCCTCTATGTTTCTTCTGCGTTGATGCTGGGGTGAGAGGGCTCAGGATTAAAGCTCAGGGACCCGTTCTTAAGGTTCTCATGACGGTGCAGTTGGGCCCCTTTCTCTGCAGGGTGACGGGGCCCTTATTTCCATTAGGCCCCGCACTTGATGCCCAGGATATTTAATGCAATCCTTCACTCCAATGGGGTGACTTTGGGGAATTGCACACTCCTGCTTCTAATGTTTGGGGCAATGTTTTGCTGCTTTTCTTGAAGGCTTACCAGAGGCAGGCTCAGCTGTGTGCACGATCCAGTCGCCAATGTTCACCTTACAGCTCATCAAAGTCTTATGATGTGGTGCACACAGTGTGAGAACTGTACTACATAAGGTTACCAGAGCACTCTGTCACTGGGTACACTAAATTCCAGTCCTGGGCTGGCTTTTAATTTAGTTTAGAAGTAGCCTCTCTGTCACCCATCAGATATTTTGGCCTACAACTCCCATGAGCTGTGACCACTGATTATGCTGGCAGGGGCCAATGGGAGTTATAGACCAAATGAAATGGAGGGTGACAGGTTGGCTGACCATGCTTTAGATTAACTGCAGTCAATTGTATTCACCTGAAGTGACCAAAGACTACAACTCCCACCGTTGCAAGTGATGGAGAAATAAAAGTCCAGGGCTGAGGTCTCTTGTTCCCGGGGACATGGCATCATCTGGTAACCATAACAATACAGGCTGAGCCTTATTCGCACCTCGCCCTGACAGGCACCAGTATTGGATGGCAGTCCCACTGTTGCTCAAACAATGCTCTTGAAACTGTATCCGCTTTTAATGCAAACTGTTCTAATTCTTCACCATTTCTAATTCTTCGTGCAGGTCTCCCAGGACCACAGGGACCGCCAGGTAAGCAGCAGAGCATGGTTTTTTTTGTAAAAGATTTGCTTTTGTTGGGTTTAGCCATCTCTGTTGTCTTTCCCTGACGTGAGATAATATCTCTCTGAAAATGATTGTTTGCAATAAGAGCACACATTCCTTGGAACAGCATCCTGTTTAGACACTCACACCCGTACACACACGCACACGCACACAGGTAGGTACAGAAAAGCACTTGCATACAGAAGCATAACAGAAAAGCCATCATAGACATGGGCACATGCGTTAGTTTAATTTGGCACTCAAACACTCCCTTATCACAGGGCTGAGGTGCCTTGTTTGAACCTCTTCCTCTGTAACCTCACCCGACACAGTGACTGCTGATCTGTCCAGGTCTTGCCCCATTCACAGAACATAGTGTAATGCGAGCTTGCCTCCTGTAAAGAATAACCTGCCCTAAACGACTAGCCAGCTTTTGGTGAGGCCATTTAATGAGATGTTGTAGTACACTTCCAAGGGAGGGGACAGATTACTTGTGAAGGTCACCTCTGTGAACTGAATCACTTCTAGGTACCCCTGAGCACCATCCTGGATTGGCCCATTGGGCATTAGGGCTACGCCAGTGTGGACTAGCCTCCTGTGAGAATGTGGGTCTCTTAAAAGACTCTGGCACCAGGTAGTTTTGATGCACGTCACTGGCCCAATTTGGATGAAATAGGGCCTTTTTCTGCACATTGTCTCACCTCACTACCCCCCAGAGAGTAAATCAAACATGTCCCTTGATTTAAAGTAAGGGTGTAAAAAAACACTTCCCTTGATTATTCACGAATTTGCTAATGTGAGCACTTTCTTTTGGTGTCTGGGGCGCTGCTTATATAGTTCGATCCTGGGTAAGCGCAATGCTGCAGCTCGTACATAGTGCTTATTATGGGCAGCTGACCGGCTTCAAAGCACCTGTAAAATGTTCTACAAATGAATCTAAGCAATACCAAGGTGTTCACTGTGCACACAGCCAAAAAACCCTGGGGTTAACATTTGGTTCTGCCTCTTTTGACTGTTGTCCGACACCATTGCCGGTGTTCTGCCATCTTGGAATCCTGATGGTGTGATAGGTCAGAAGAAGGAGACAGAGTCACTGGTGGCATGTTAGCAATCAGTTTTATTTACATAATAAAGGAAAATGTCTATCTATCCCTAATTGTATAGTGTTTGCCCTACCTAATGCAAATCTAACTGGAGTGCTCATCATCAGTGAAAGTGTCCAAAGTGATAAACTGTCCTCCGTCCCAAAACTACCCTATTCTTTCTCTATGACTGTTCAAAAACACACACAAAAAAAAGAGGGTTCCAGGAAAATGACTCCCTTCTCCTAAAACACTCAAAGAAAAGAGGGGTCCAGGAAAATGACTCACTTCTCCTGGACCAGCTTTTATAGCCTCAGCAAGTCTTTCTTGGGATGGTTTTTAGTGGTTCTGTGAACAAGTTCCTTTAATTCTTCAGAGGACCTTTGTCCCTCTGGGGCTTCCACTTTTCTACTACTGGCACACTTCCTTGTTCAAGTCCAAGCTTTTGTAGCCACTGATCCTGGTCTTGGCTATCCTCCAAACCAGTAAATGACTCCCTGTTCTTGTTGACTTCTGAAACACGTGGGATCTTCCCCGTACTGTGGGTTTAGTTTCACATATCTGTGGACAATTGATCCCCATCCACTTCTCGATCTCAGCGTTTCATGTATTTTACACTTTGCAATACTGTCCTCTTGATAGTTTCCTTTCTCTTAACAACCTTGACTGGCACTGGGATGAGTTTGGTTACTCCCTTGGTAGTTTTTGGTATCTATACACCATTTACTTGTAACTGGGACAAGTATGAGTGGTCCCTTGGTATACCCTGTTACTCTTCCAACATTCACAGGTACTGGCACCAGTATGATTGGTCCCTTGATCATCTCTGTTAACTTCATCCCATTCACTGTTATTGGGACGAGCATGATTGGTCCCTTTACAATCTCTGTTAAGTTCACACCATTTACTGGTATTGGAACGAGTATGATTGGTGCCCTGGTAATATCTGTTAAATTCACACCATTTGCTGGTATTGGGACGAGTATGATTGGTGCCCTGGTAATCTTCGTTAATCTTTCAACATTCACTGATAATGGGACAAGTAGGATTGTTCCCTCAGTAATCTTCATTCAATTCGTGTCACTCCCCGTCCCCCCCAGATCTCCCGCTCTTCCCTTTACCTCTGTCAGACAGGATAGGCATCACTGTTTCTTTCCGGAGGGTTAGGTTTGTCCATCTGACATAACCTGCATGGACTTCCTATTCTTCCTTCTTCCTTGCACGGCTCTGCTGATCCGTTCCTGGTATGGTCTCTGTGTTGTTCATGGACAGCTCAGTTCGCCCTGTATGTGTCACGCCATCGCCTCCAAGCCTTCCTCTGGTGTTCAGTTCAGGCATGTGCTTCCCGAATGCTTCTCTCTTCCCTCGATCTGGGTCGTCTGCTTCACAACAGGCAGCTTTGCGTTTGCCGACTGCTTCCTCAGCTTCAATTCGAATCTCCCGGGCTCGGGGACGAGCTCTCCTTACATTGGTCCTTCTTTCGTTTTTATGAGGAAATGTTGGGCCCTCCCCAGCGTAGGCTCATAGTCCTTTGTCTCTTTCCATGGGGATTTCATCATGCGTTGCCCTATCTTCTTAATCTCAGTGTGCTTGACTGCCAACCACTGATTATTCTTCATGGTTCTCCCATTCTGTTTCCTCTTTGTTTTTGCTTCTTCACAGTATGCATGGTTGGTGAAGGTTGATTACTGATAACATTACAGTAGCAAATAGTGAGTGGTTTAGAGGGAAGGTTTGTATTATTTGATGTTATAGTTACCTCCATAGGAGAGGTTATAGGGAGTTCCTGGATGGATCGGGAGTCCCTGTCCCCAAGACGGAAGTCTCTCCCTGTGAGGTCCCACTGACCACCAGCCCTAGGGAGATTGTTGCATAGCGGGCTCACCTCCCTAGCCTCACAGGGAAGGGCTCCCCTCTGGAGAAAGGTGATGAGATCCTGTGAATCGTCACAATGGACAATGACCTCATCTTGGAAGCTCAGGTTCAAGTGAGTGGTTAAGCCATGTTTCTTCCTTCTAAATTGGTTAAAACACATCATACCTTTTCTGAGTTCTCCAACTAGGCCATGGCAATGAATTTCTTTATTTCCTAATCACTGGATTCTGGTAATAGCATTTACCCTGGACTACTGTGAAGCAACTCCCGCAAGTCTAGAATGCTATTGAAACTGCACACATTTAAGCAAGTTTATCCGAGGCAGTTTTCCATCATTGGCTACCAATATCAGGATGGATTATACTAAAATCGCTGTGCTTGGTACATAAAATAAAGCCCTCGACTCTGAAAAAGCTACACCTTTCATTAATAGTTTAAAACAATAGCCTCCCACCAAATATTTTCGCTCTAACCACGAATCCGTGTTGGTGATTCGTCAATTTTAGAAAACAAGAATCGGGTGGTAAACACTTTTCTGTGAACAAATGGAAACTCTTCCAGTATCACTAACGCAGGAAGCCAACCATCTGCACATCAAGCGACTACGGGAGACATTGCTATTCCAGGAGGCATCCTCGTAACTACCATATGTTTTAGTTTCTGCCTTTAGCCACAGAATAGAAACTTTGACTACTAGATCTCTTTTCCCACAGTGGCTTGATACCAGCTGGTGAACGTTAACATCATCAAAGTCAATGTTGATAGATAAGGAAGCTGGGGCACCAAGAGATAAATATCACACCATGTTGGTAATATATCGAAGATGGGATTGCAACCTATCAGGAGGATAGCTCAGGAACAATGTGCTCGCCTTGGAAGCAAGACGACGCTGAGCAACACAGGTTCGATCCCCGGGTCCGTGCTTAGAAACCTCTGGGTATTAAACGCGTTATAAATAACCTATTATAACCTAGGCCTCGAGTCCTTTAGAATCATTACCTTGTTGAGTCTGATCCTTCAGTTTTTGCTTTGCTGCAGGGCCTACAACCAGCAACTTGGCTATGGCACTGGGCATCCTCCTTCAAATATATCAGCAGATGAACCAACAGACCATAATTTGAAATTGGGTTTCATCCCTGACTCCTACAATGCGAGAACATTCAGAGTGGACCAGGGTCATCTTACCGCTGCATTCTTTTTGCAGGCCAGCTCTGCACCTGCTATCCTTTCCCCCTCCCTATTTGCGCTGCCCAGTTTCTTCATGTTTTACTTTCTTTATATTCATGAAGGGAGAATGCAATGAACTGATTTTTGTGCTTTTAAATGCATTATTAAGGGAGACCACAAGCTGCGCTTAGATGCGCTTAGATAACCTGGCACTTTCAGGATGGTTTGTGTTTATGGAGCCACCAATTGACCAATGCAGTCTAATCACCAGAAGAAGCAGAGAGATCGGCTACAAATTATACCATACAACAATTAACTGGTAAAGTACTGATAGGAGGAGTCAAATCCCCTAAGAAGGGTCCGATAAAAAATAAATGTATCATATATATAAAGCAATATCTTATCTTATTTTTTATTTAATGTGTTCTGGTTTAACATTAAAACTTTTCACACAATTCATTCATAAATAGATACAGATCCTATATCTTATTTGAAATTACTAGTTAGATATTCTTTAAAAGAACGATGTCTTAAGTGTTCACACAAAATGTAAACATTACAGAACTTATTAATATTAATAATAATACATATATAAAAAAGAAAATGATGAAGTTCAGTTGCTCTGTGAATAAGCTTCATACAAAGCTAATTTAAAGGCTAGACAGATTCCCGGAGAAAGAAATAAGTGTAGACCTCAGGGAAAAAAAGCTGGGAGTGGACGTCTGTGATATTCCAACAAAACTATTTAAGAAAGAATTTGTCTTAATAAGGGTTTTATGGGTTTAAATAGTTCATCCAGTAAAAACAAAAGATCCTAATGTCTTCCCCCAGTCCTGCCTCATCAGGAATGCTGTACAGTAAGGATTTCATAATATCTTGGCATCTCTTTCAGTGAATCATCCCTGTAAAGCACATATATGTACCAGTGTTTTGGACTACAGCTCCCATTATTCCCTGTCACCAAAGTCATTTATGCGGGATTATAGGAGTCATGGTCTAAGAACATCTGGTGATCCGCAAGTTGCAGATCTGCGCTGTAAGATGACAGATATCAATAGAAGAGGTATGGGGTTAACCATGGATAACAACATTAAGGTTATTTAATCCAAAAAAAGACTCTAGCCATTAACGGATGGAGGGCCACATGATCTAATTGACGTAACATAGCAACAAGTCTTCAAACAGAAGCTTCATAAAGCAATGAAGGTAATAGGTGCGTTGGTTGGTTAATAAGCCCTGCAAACCAGCTCTAGATACGGCATGGTGAAAGGTAGACCCCTTTAAAGTCTCTAGTCTATCGTTCCTTAATTCTATGTACGTTTTTGCCCTTCCAACGCTATTTATTTTCCAAACAGTGAAAACCTACAAGGTAATCATGTTGCTGAGATAACCAACATGTATTCTTATGCTCCTAACAGGCCCTGCAGGCAACCCCGGCCGCCCAGGAAGTAAAGGTGAGCTTCATGTTCTGCCGTTCAATACTCATTCAGTATTGTGTGTATTTTGATTTGTTCATGAACAAAAGGTAACTGTAGAATATTGGATCACAATCACACAGACCTTTGCAGATTGTTATGGACAGTCCTCAGTGACACCGCACAGGAGTCCCTAGATGTGTCATTGTCCAGTCATACTTCCATATGCAGCAGGTGTCTGAAACCTGCGGCTCGCCTGATGGTTCTGGACTGCGACTCCCATGATCCCTCACCATTGATATGGTGGCTGGGACTGTTGGGAGTCTTAGTCCAAAACATCTGGATGGCTAAAGGTTGCAGGCAGAGGTGTTGCTGGGGGGGCGGCCTGAGGGGGCTATAGCCCTGGGTCTTTTGGTTGTAGCCCCGGATAGAAGCTCAGGGGTTACAACCAAAAAGGCTAGCTAGCCCCCAGTCCCGACAGTCCCAAAATTATCATAGTCCTATATCTCTTCCAGACCTAGCAACACCCCTGGCTGCAGATCCCTCATAGTAGAAAGTGCATACATAGATTGTGCTGAGTGGCGAATTCATGGACATCCCAATGCGCAGTCCAGGGCACATTCCAAACATTGCACATAATTTAAAGCTACAAGAAGCATTCCACTTTGGACAGACAGGCAAATTGCTCGTCAATTCAGGGAATAAATGGCCATCGGAAATCCTTAACTTTCAGGGCCAGAATTCCATCCACACAATAGAATCACTGGAGAAATGACAGCAACCAGAGATCAGCAGAGACGAGACCGCAGGGAATAAGAGATTTCTTAATAAAAGTGCATCCTCCAAGACGAGACACAAGGTGAGATGGGGGCGAGAGTCCAGTCGCTAGCGCCTAGGACATACAGAGACGAAGCCCCAGTGATGTTTGCACACATGAGTGGCATCCCTGCCACATCAGCTGGCATAACATTGTCAGTGCCATGGTGGGCAAAGGTGTAAACAGGCGCAATGCCACAGGAACCTATCAGGAGGAGATGCAGAAGAAGCAGCAAAGGGCTCAACATGTTGAATTAAACATCTATAGACGTAAAGGTGCAGACTATCGGCCGCATTACAAGTTTGGTGGTATCTCAGCGGTAAATCCACTGAGATACTACCTAACAGAATTACCGTTACCGCCACTTGGTCTGGCGATATTAACAAGTGGTGTTGACGGAGGCCAAACACATAGCTGGGCGGTGCAGTAATGCAGAGGTAGCTGTAACACTGCTGCATTTTGTATGACACCACCCGACTCATAATGAGGCCCTACATGCTGTAGTAAGTACGTTGTGTAATGCGTGGCTACACGCCAATCTCAGTGTATCCTACCTGGGGTGGCAATACTTAAGTACTCTGTGAGCTTTCTGTGCTTGAGCCGCTGACATGAAAGGAAGACAGATCTTACTCTCTGTCCCGGCGGGAGGAGTAGTGAGGCATAGGCCGGTACGCATCATAACAAGAGCTTCTCTTCTGTGCATGACACCCCTGTCGTCCTACCGCCTTGTGTCTTTGTGTCGAGGAGTCTTTCTGACCAGATATGTTATGTTATTTATACAGATATGTTATGTTATGTATACAGATATGTAGAAGAAAAGGTATTTTTACTCCCGGGTATCTCGTTTGGATTATCCGAAATAATTATTTCCAACACTGCGGTTAGTACGAGAAAATTTGTTTATTTGGTGTTTTCCTGTGTGGTTCATTCATAAGAAATATTTGTGTTTTGAGAAACACTTGTTAGAGGCTTACTGTGCAAGTTTGGTCAGCCGACACGTGTTTCGACCCATAGGGTCTTTCTCAAGGCATGTACTGATGCTGGGTACCCTCAATGGGGTTCTGTATATGGGGACTGTCCTTACGGCAGTCCTGGCTTCTGTTGGGCCCTGTGTGTTCTGTCCGGCGTCCTGACCGGACAGAACATACTGTCAGGGATGTCCTAATAATGGAGAAGAAGACGACTTGCTCATTGGACCAGTGGCCGAAGTGTACGAAAAGAAGTGCTACTGGCCTGCACCGCTCCCCACAAACCCTATCACCACACCCACAATACAAACCCCAAAATGCATGCGCCTGCTGTTTAGGAGAACAGTGCACTGAAAGCGCAAGTTTCAACTTCGTCCTACACTTTTATTTAAAACAAAACCATTCCGGAACAGTTTCTTTTCCAAATAGAAGTATAGGAACAGTAAAACCTAATTAAAAGAAGTAGAGGAGCACTGCCCCGCCCACTTTGACCACTGCATTGGACTTTAAGGGACAAGCCGGGAGAGACCATTTAAGTAACAATAATTGGGTATGGCAACACATTCCTGCAGCTATGTTTCCCTGCGTGGACTGAAAGTAAGCCTATTTAATGCCCTACCCTACTATCAACTGCGTCCAAAGGCATTGCTGTTTACCAAGCCACCTAAAGGGGACATACAAGCCACATAAAATCACTGGTTGCAGCTTCCCTGGCAAAGCGGCCCAACTTTGGAACTCCATGCCACACCCCATCAGAGAAGACCAACCATACAAGAATTTCAGACTCAAAAACGTTAAACTGGCTTAAATCCGCAGATCAGTAAGACACACACATGCTTATAGACCGTCCAGCTTCACCGGCACACCCCCATCCATCCTCCCATCTAGCTCCACTAGATCTGTATATAGAATGTTTATAATCTCCCTGCTGTATGTCAAGGTTTATAGTGACATTTTCGAATAACATTTGGTCGAAAGTCAAAATGTCGAAAAAATAATGTCGAAAAAAAAAATTCGGATGTCTTTTTTATTTGTTTTTTGTTCGAAATGGGCCCCCCCCCCCCACCTTTTTTATTTTTTTTCTCTTAACCCTTTTTTTACTTGCGGAACCCAAAAAAAACATGTAAATACAAAAGAAAGCATTCAGAAAAAAAATGTCGACATTATTTTTTCGACATTTTTGTCATTCGACCAAATGTTTTCGACATTTTGACTGGACACCATATGTCAATGTATGATTATGATGTATCCATGCTTGTTATCTGTATCACCTTGTAACCTCTGTACTCAAGCGTCGCATATTCTTGTAACTGCTGCGCCCTGATACCCCTGGGTCTGGAGCACATTACAAATGATTAAACAAACAAACACCAAATACACGTGTTGGGATTGCAGTATGGAAATTCCAATTAACAAGTGCTAGCCGGTAATCAAGATGATAAAACCTCAGTTCAGAATTCTGCAAAAACCCTTGTACATCAGAGTTTAAGTGCCCCCAGTATAAAGGCAAGTCGCGTCGGATTTCCGTGGCCGCGTAAAGGTACTCGGTCTACAGCACTGTGCCTCTCTATGGTCACAGAAGTAAGTGGTCACTCTCAGTATCCTAATGAACTACAGTTGGGGCCACTTTATCCCAAATATATCGCTGTCTCCCCCATAAAGTTTTTAACTGTTCTTCTCTTTCAGGTGACAGTGGAGAGCCCGGGAGGGTCATCACCGCAGGTACAGAGTCATTGTCTGTCCTTTGACTTGATAATATATATATATTTTATTTTATAATATGTGTACTCCAGAAACCCAGAAAGCCCTGTTCAATGGTGGGAAATAACTCAGTTGTTGCCATTTGAGAGCTAAAGGCTTCAAAGCTTAGGAGCTGCCAGAAATCTTTGGAACCTGAGTTCAGATTTCACAATATTTTTTGGGGTGTCACGACCCCCATGTCCCTAATTTAACAACGTTACTATATCAGAGGGTGGGACGCTTAGTGCAGTTGAATATCCCGCCAACTGAGTGAATCTTTGACAGCTGTAACATTAATAATGACATTCCACACCAATTTACTGTTGAACAAACTGGATCCAACCCACAACACGTCAAGCGGCTGAACAGTAGATTGACCTCACAACCTCCTGGCTGCATGCCCGGCCTCCCCACTCCACTGACCTTCTCACATAGTGATAGGAAACACCTGATTGGATCAGCTGTGCCTGTCGTGACGTGTATGCCTCTTTTTTTTCAGAGGGTTCCTCCTCAGTCGTCGTTCCTGGTCCACCGGGACCACCAGGACCACCAGGTCAACAGGGCATTCCAGGAGTTTCCGGTAAGCAACCTCTTGCCAAACCCGTTTTTAACTAAAGGAGAATGTCTTTTTTAAAAGAAACATTTGAAATTATTGTACAATATCAAAGGGGGTTCTTTAAATACAATACAAACAACGCACCCTTCCTTGGAGTCGCTAGCTGGGGAAGTGGTATCCAGCGCAGCGGGGTGTAAACACGACTGACAGGAGTGTTCTGCGTCACAGGGAGGGCGCCATACTTCCAGAGTGTGCCTGACGTCTCCCAGGGGCTACAGCCTGCGTAACGTTCTAAAAGGAAGCGCCAGGAAACAGAAAGTACACACATGACCCGTTTACCACCCATAAGACTGACGCACCGCCCCTTCATGACACAGTGACATCTTTTCCGAGTGAAGTAAAAGGGGGCACAGCCACTGCATCCATGCCCGGTGAAAGGGTTTGGGTGTTGTTCACAAAGAAGTTACCCATTAACTCTAACTTACTCCTTGAGAGGACTGAGCTACTCACATGATTAACTGATTTACACCTGACCAAGTTAATCAGTGTAACCTCTTTTGCCCATAGCATAGTGTTATATACAATACAAGTCGGGATGATGAGCTAAGTCCAAGGTCGAAAGGTAGGTTTGTATTAGTGCCGTTTCCGGGTGGGCACAGATACCAGAGCCCTGCCAGGAGACAAGGAAATAATGGTCCACCCGTGCCCACCACCCAGGCTCCAAATGTCACTGGAGTAACACACGACACTGGGCATTCCAATCATTTTGCTCTGACCTCACACTCTCATTCCACTGCTGACCACCCGGACTAATGACAATAACACACATCCAGCAGATAACCCATCAGCAGACTTCTCCCCATGCCTTAAGTGGCACGAGAAAATGAGCTGGGGCTCATCAATGGGGCGTGGCCTGCCACGGCCCCTGACGAGCCCGGCTCACTGGAGGAGAGGGTGCTGATCTCTGTATTTATTTGCTAAAGGCTAGCCTGGCAGGGGACTGCTCCTCGCCTTTTAAGCCTTAATGGGGGAGCTGCGCTTCGCCAGGCTGGGTAGGGGCAACGTCACTGGTAAGGCTGAAAAGGTGAGGCTGCATAACCCAAGGCCTTTTCCTAAAGCCTGAAACTCCTGTGAATGAGCGGGAACACCAGGCTTTAGATGAACAAGGCCTCTGCTTCCAGCGGACTCAGCTTCCTTCCATAATAGTGGCGCTGGCTAACGGGCATCTCTTGCTTGAAGAGATGCCACGCAGGTGAAGTTGCACCATTATGGATTTAAGAATTTTTTTTCTGAAAACTGAAGCTTTCGCATATGAGCGAGCTCCTCAGGCTTTAGAAAAAAAGCCTAGTCCTCTAGCGGCCAGGCTGCCAGGGAAGATTAGGGAACCCTGGCAGGGCCCCACCTCACAACGAGATTTCTGAGCCTACTGGGGCTCGGCCCCAGCTAGCCCCTGCCCACTTAAAGCCATGCTTCTCCCTCACTTAATGGAGACAAACATTATCTAACAGCCAACAGATAACATTTCACCGCCAGCAGGAAACCTATCAACACACATACCCCTCTCTAGGGGTAAATCAGAGTTACTCTGTTTAACTTCTTTGTGAATTTGGTACAAGTATCTTTGTGTTGCAGTGCAAATGTATGGGTCTTCCAGCCTAATGATGGAAAATGATACCCACAAATCCTGTTTGACTCTCGCATTTCATGGCGTTGTAAGAACTGGCCAAGAATTGTATAGTCAGATCTTCAAACTACTTCTTTGCTTGCCTGGCAGAGTGAATATGACACACAGGCATCAGACACTCTTGTTGAACGCAAAATGACAACACCATCCTTCCTAGGATAAGACAAGGCGCGCTCCCCAGTAGCACGAAGCAGAGCCAGCCACCAGCTACACAAAAGCCTGCACAGCTGGGTCACCAAATGTCCAAAGTGAAGACATTAGTTCATCTGCATCTTAACATTTGTGGGTGGTAGATTAGCGAATGAGAGCAGTTTGCACAACCTTAGATAATGACAATTTCAAGAATAGAATGAAACACACATTGCACATACATAATTGACCCTTATGGAAGCCCCAAACAATTCACTCACTTCATGGCAGACATGAAACTGCCCAAAACACAGCACCCAGTAGCGACACTCTGTACTCAGTTGGACTTTCTATTGCTGTGAACCATTCGTTTCACGGTACAACGTTGTTTCATCGACACTTGTTTTTTCAGCAGGTGTTTTTATGGAAACACTTTGCTGAAAAATCTCATCTACATTTTTGGGCGGGGTGGGAAAGGGCAGAAAAAGTGTTAGGGGGCTGGGAACAGTTAGAAATAGGTGGTGGAGGGAGGAGGAGGGTTGGGGCAGAACCCCCCCAAAAATAAAACAAAATACATTTTGATTACTTTTTGGGCAGAATGTTTTCATAAAAATACCCGTCGTAAAAATTACTGTCGATGATATGACATGGAACCCAAATCACACCGTTCTCTGTCTAAACACACCATTCATTCAGAAGAAACTCATCCTCTGATGTACAAAAGTCCATTTTTATTCGTGTATAAGTATAACACCATTAAAAACACAAGATTGGTGCATCACACCTAATGCAAAAAACAAAAATCTATTGATTTTTGTGCCTAAGAGGTTGGGTTGCTGAATGAATGGTGTGTTTAGACATAGAACGGTGTGAATTGAATGGTGTCAGAGAAGTAGAAAGCCAAAATGAGTACCAAGTGTCTCTATTGGGTGCTGTGTTTTGGCTAATTTAATCCCGGTTGTGGGAGAAACTGGTCCGGGCCCCGGCTTTTTTAGGAGACATGAAACTAGGCAGAGTACATGGGTTGGAAATGAGTTCTAGGATCGAGAAGAAATGCATTAATTAAGCATAGAAAACTGTAAGCCGAAAAGAATTGATGTCAATTGTCATACAATAGGCATGTAAGTATCGCAGGCCACCATACAGAGAACTGGGAAGAAGGGGAGCGTCAGGCAATAGCAGCGGCCGATGAGAGGTTGGATGTCTAGAGCGGGACAGATGGTTACCACAACAGGGTCATCGGCACCGGAAATCCACAGAGCGGTCCCCTACTGCCCACCTTTGATGATTCAAATGGGTCCAGCAGGCAGAAGTGATCATGCACTGATATCATGATCATGTGGCAGATGGAGACTAATTTCCTACAGATCACGTTTAGAAGTCTCGTTAAATCCAGGTGTAAGAGGATTGTATTTACTGTACAGCACTAATCAGAAAGCCTTCTTCATTGCGTTATCTTATCTGTCCTTCTTTAAAGGGAACCGCCTACACTTGTTCTTGTGTGGATCTATGCTGCATGCTCTTCGGTAGTGATGAAATTGTCTCTTCCTCTGGGCAATGTTCATGCCCCTGCACTCCCGGGCCTCCCTCACCCGAGCGTGAGGTGCTGGTAGTGCAGTTGAAATGATGTGGATAGTTTGCACAGCATTCTTCCTTCTCCTAGTTGGTATTCGTTAGCGCCCGGCTGCCAAACGGTGCACAGCCAACTCTCATGGAGTGCCCATGTGCGCTTTCTCAATGGGGCCTAGAGTATTTGGAGGGATACCCTCACGCATGCACTGGCATATTTGTGCTGCGCATATCCTAGTCATTCTGACACTGGTTACCTTATTGCGATTGACCCGGTGAAGGAGCCCAATCGGTAGAGCTTCCAGGCGGTTGGTCTCCTTCGCCCAGATTCTGATCCATTTACGCACACGGCGGGCACGCATGGCAGAGTCACTGGCTTCGGTGCCTTTCACGGCGATGTGCAGCATGATCTCTGCAATGTGATTGCGCCATGGATTTCAGCCGACTGCATCTGCCTTCCCCAGGCAGAGGAAAAGCGGGCGCAGTCTGCTGGAACCCAGTCTGAGTGAAAGGAGGTTTCTCATGGCGTTGGGAGCCCAGGATCAATTCCAGCTCCATAAGGGAAAACCTTTGCGCCCTGATCAGAATGCGGGGCATGCGGCCAGAAGCTCACACAGCTCTACAATGGTGTGGTGCTGATAGTGCACCCAGACATGCTTTTTCAACAGCAGAATATCATGAGTATGTAACAGTGTGTATTGATCGCTTGCTCTTCATGTAGGAATTAAAATCTGATATGTTCTCAATTTATCTTCAACCAGGTCCTGTCGGGCCCGCCGGACTTCCAGGACCACCAGGTACAGCATACAGCCCACTCTTCCATGTAGGTCATGATTAAGTGTATCCTTCGCCCAACTCTCCCTCTCATTTGATGTAAGTGGAGCAACGTTGGTTCAATTTCCAGATCTCTGACACTGGATTATGTTTCTCAATTCTGTATGTCTAAAGATCTATGCAAGTCCAAGATCCCAGACTTGCCTTCCACTGGTCTGATCTCAGAAAACAAATGTCAGTGAACAGGAGCCAACTTGTCAATTTCTCTGACAAGTTGACTCCCATGCCACATCCTTGCATTGCACAAAAAAACAAATATTCCAGCCACTAGCCAGAGGCTCCACTCGTACACCGTGCTCATTGCCTGTGACATTACGATGGGTTCCCTTTTGGGCAATAACCCCATTTTGGATGCTTCGACGTTTGGTGATCTATAAAATCAACATACATTCAGAGCACGTAGACATCAATCACAAGGTAGTCAATCCCGGGGGATAATCAAAGCAGGGAAGATGTACTGCACGCAGAGACTGGTCTATGGTGGTCAGGGTGTTATAAAAAGTTAACTAAGGGCGTGCACAACAGGTTGATCATGATTGTTTCCTTTTACATTATCGTTTAACCTTTACCCGATAAATGCCAGCATGAACAGTTTTTTTCACATTCCCGTTTGCTTTTTTGTATTATGCAGGAGGTAAAGGAGCACGTGGCGAGCCTGGAGAGTCACCCGTCATATACTCGGCTCAGACCTCAGAGCGTAAGGACATCATTGTGATTTCTTTAAAGGGGTTCAGGGGTTTGCTGTGTTTATTGGTGCATCACGTGTCCTTGCAGCGAGGGCTGTAGGTGGGCTCGGCAGGCTCCGAAATCTCGTTTTGAGGCGGGCCATCTTGCGGCTCACTAATCTTCCCTGGCAGCCCCGGCCACTACATGACAAGGATTTCTTTCCACCATTATGGAGAGAAACGTGAGCCCGCTGGAAGCAGAGACCTTGTTTTCTAAATCCTGAAGATCCTGTGCATTTGCTCCACTCCAGTCTTTAGGGGAAAGGCCTCAGCTTCCAGCGGCCTCACACTTTCAGCCTTAATGGTGACGCTGCCTCTTCCCAGCTGCTGAGGGGCAGCGCCACCATTAAGGCTGAATAGGCGAGGCGCTATCCCCTTGCCAGGCAAGCCTATAGAAAATAGATGCAGAGATCAGCACCCTCTCCCCCACTGGAGAGGGTGCTGATCTCTACAAAAGACGCCTGTAGCCCATTGAGATGGTGCCAACAAGGGGCATAGCCTAATGAGCCAGCAGGTGGCCCCCCGCCATTAGGCCACGCCCCCTTGATGAGCGCTGCTCTTTTTGAAGTGCCACTTAATGCACTGCCTGCAGCCTTTTATCAAGGCAACTTCCAAATATTTGGGGTCATTGGTAATGGAAAGTATATTTGCATGCAAAAATATTAATTGAAATCTTGTCCCCTTTGCCCTCTACTCCGCTAATGTGCCTGCCTACTCTGGCCCACGTCCTATCCATACAGAAATGGCTCCGGGAAAAGCTCAACCTGTACCGCATGAAGCAATTGTGCTATTCCCGGACAATTCCGGATGCACTCTAGAGTTTGAGTAGATGCAATAAGGAATAACCCTTTGTGTGCAGGAACTCCTGTGACCACACAAATAGGGTCACTCATCTCTGTCATGTGTAATCCTGTGTCCATGTGTACAACAGAACTGTAACCTGGAGGCAGGGCTGGCCTTAGGGCAGGGCCGCCCAGGCGATAGCCCGGGGCGCCATTAGCCCCCTCTGAAAGATGAAAGAAATATCGAGGCTTAATACCACTTAATAAAAATACGCCAGGTACGAGTGCAATGGTACAAGTACACTTTTATTTTGCACAACAGTTGTCTGGTCTCTCAACACCTCACAATGTGTGGTAGCGGACACCCTGAGATGAGAGAGTGCTGGACATTACAAAGACACACGTTTATGTACAGTTTTTCCCCAATCCCGGTTACATCGTCCAGCCCATCTTCGTGTTATCCGTTCACTAGGGTTCGTGGCCAGTTCACATAACTAATACAGTCTTCCAAGGTCTCCCCCGAGCTGTTGTGGTGGGAGAAGGTGTGCATTAAATGTGTCCTTTGGGGAGCATTTAATAAGAATAGTGTGTTGATGCTTTCACATCGGCGCCTATTGAAAAATGTGACGTCTCCCCCCTCCCGCATGACCAGGGGCGTGCGGTGGAGGGTGCGCTACATTTTTGTTTTGCTGCCCGGGACACTGCCACCGCTAAGGACAGCCCTGACTGCAGGATGACATTATTACTCCCAAACATTCCCCTCTCCAACAAAGTCAAAGCCACTGATTGCCTGTCAGGGAGAGCGAGATATGAGATTCTGTCTCTTGCCTTTAGATGCCTACATTCACCCACACCACAATACCTGGAAAAAATAATTTCTCGTTCACAGCCTTTAAGTATCTTGCGCTCTAATAATTCCAACCTTTTAATTCAACCCTGCTATCGCCTAGAGAAGTTTGGAGGCATCAACTTTCAAGGTAGGGCACCCCAGGAATGGAATTCCTTGCCCCTCCCATTAAATCCTCTCCATCACTGACCACTTTTAAGAAAGCGATCAAGACCTTCTTCTTTAACTCTTTGGATTACATTTCTTTCCATCACTTGCTCTCTCCTCCTGCCTGACTCTACATTTGTCTGTCCCTTTGTGTGCGCTCTGAGGCCCATGGCCATGTAGCGCTCTATAAAAACGAAAAATAAATAAATAAAGGGTGGCACCTGGTTTTAGGGGCACAGCAAAACCTGGTGCAATCCGACAAACTGCACTAATTGTTGTGCAGTTTAAAACAGAATGCATTACCACAAAGGTTGCTGTTGCACATAGTCAGCTGAGTGAGATGTCCAGGCAAAGCGGCTGTGCCTGGAGATTCTGCTGTACTGCAGGCTTCAGCATGAGGCTGCCTGACTCGACAAGTCGACTCCATTTGCAAACAGAGTTTTCCAATGGAGGCCTCCCAGGGTTCAAGACTAGAAGGCCTTTCTTGATCCTGTAGAGTTAAAGCCCCCTTCCCCCCCGCCTTCCAGTCATCCAGCAACCCAATTACTATTTAAATGAACTTGTTATTGATCATTTCCACACATCCTAATCCTTCTCCATGATTTCCAAGATTTTGGACTTCGGTCCCCGAGGGCGCTCCCACCACTAGCGCATTGAGACTATAATAATGGTAAAAGGCCCTATATAAATGGCAACTACAATACAATAGGCAAAACAAAAGAGGTGTTGGCTGGAAGGTTTGGAATTAATCCTAACCTTTGGCATTGCTCTAGGCAACCGCCCAGACCATCGTTCTTCACCTTCCAAGCCATTACAAATGGGGAAAGACCATATGCAAATCAGGCTTGGTCCCACCCCAAAAGGGGCAGTCCAGTCTGAACTGCTTGGTCACATCCCTTCTGCACGAGACCAGAGGCATCCCCAAACATGTTTCGGCCTTGTTGGGCCTCATCAGTGAGGAGTAGCTTGGGTCTCTAGGCCCAGCTGGCATGGTGGGCAGATATCTGCATGAAGAGGAACTCTTGCCTCTTTTTCAACAATGGCTTGTGGGCAGTGCAAATATATATATATATATATTTTACATTCCCCTTTCACTTCATGATTGTGACCTGTGACCTGTAACCAGCTGTTAGCACACCAAGCCTGGCATTTCCCCAGGACTGCCAAAATATGTTTAGCTTGATCCGTAAAGGAATCTACTTACATACAGCTCGATATTATAGATCTCCTCCCACCCTGACACAGTGGATCCCCTGACACACTGGATTCTCTGCCCTCCATGCCTTGTTCTAGAGCCCTGGATCACCATTCTGCCAAGGCTTGGTACAGTGTCCGGGTGGACTCAAGGCTTGCAAACCCTCGAAGGGTGAAGTAATGGATGCGAGTACTGCTCTGAATTCTGTGGTACGGCACAAATGAGTATTCTGTAGGTGAACTTTAGATGCAGTGTATGATTTCCTGTGGTGGACCTTCTCAGCCACACGAAGGTGTGACCATTGTAAGTGGCTACTATACTCTGTTGTTGTCTTAAACCTTCTCCCCTGCACTCTCTCAATAATCTAAAGCCAGGTGACCTTAGATGAAAGTACCCACATCATTCGAATACATTAATATTGCTTCATTTTCATAGGTGCACAGCTCATTCCCGGACCCCCCGGACCACCAGGACCTCCAGGACCTCAAGGCATTGCAGGAGTATCAGGGGCAGCAGGTAGGAGAGTACACCTGTACTGTGCGATAGTAACTGTGTCACCCTTTGTCATCGATCAATAAGGGTTAACGAGATATGTTTTTTTTTCTACAAAGTGTTAACTAATTGCACATTGTAAGTGGTGATCATCAATAAGTGCATGAGTTGGAGCACCAGAAATGTTCTTAATGCTTCTCGGAGGTGATATGACCATGTATTTATTAACAGTGATAGCATGACAACCACTGGTAACCAGGCTTCCCCTATAGATATCCATGTTGCTGCACATCAGCAGTGAACATCTTGCCAGGCTGAACAACAATGAACCCAAAGCCACTGTGGTATGGTCACCTCCAAGGGATGTCTTCAGTTCATGGCAATTCAATTGCCAAATTAAATGCAGCAATATATTTGTTTTTCTGACGTTCTAACAAATCATACACAATCATACCTCGACACCACATGACGGCTACCAACCGAAAAGGCACCAAGGCTCAGTGAACGTTTTCTCAGAATGGAAGCTGCCAACAGCACATCAAAGCTCTCTTGCTCTCCCCCCTCTCAACCCCACTAACAAACCCTGCAACCCTCCTTCCATTGCAAACCCGCTGGAGCGCCAGGAGACCACGCAAGTGGCAACAGTGCGTGGTACAGGACACATTAACACATTCTGTAATCACACACACAGGGTGTTAAATCATGCCTTGCAGTCTCACACTATATGCTCATAGCTGGAAGGTTCAGCTGATCAGAAATGTACAAAAACCCAATGGTTGTATTGGCGGTATAGCTACAGAATACTCTGGTTACTCAGAGTAAGCAATCTCTAAGGGCATGTTTAGAATCCTGCAAAGTCCCAAAGGTCATGTTAGCTTCTGCTGTCTACCCCAGGACAGCATGAAGAGGAGAACGGGAGTGTTCTCCGAGCTTGCCAGTGAATTGGGTTCCAATGGAAGCGTTTTCAATAAGGTGTCTTGCCACCTCTGTGTTCCACTGATGATGACGGGGTCAACGAGCATTTTATGTCTAAGATGATCTTCACTCCTTGAGAAGGCCATAAGCTCTAGACCATGCCTGTCTTCTGACCAGCCATTCTTGAGGACCCCTGATCTGTATACTTTGCAGACTCCCTGACAGTTGGTTCTTGTGAGGCCCCTGATAATTATCCTTTGAGGACTCCTTCGCCTGTGGATCTTGACAGTATCCTCCTCTACATCATTTCAGGCTTGCCTGAACTACGAGTCCTTAAAGCCCCCTGATCTGACTCATTGGACAACTCATCTGTAACCTTGGGAGACTCTTTGACCTGTGAATTCTGGGAACCACCACATCTGTATCTTTTGAGACCTTCCTGACCTGATAGTGATCTGAGTTCTTTGAGGACTCCCAGACCCTTTCTTGTTGAGCACCCACTGATCTACTGTCCTTAAAAGTATCTGATGTTTGGGTCTTGGGAACACCCTGATCCTTACAGTTTGTGGGCTGCATGGCCTGTGGTTTTTGAGAACCCCTTACTCAGTGTCATTTGAGATCTCCCGGGTTCCAGAAAACACAGACATACCTTGAAAGTGTTCTCATATGGAGACTTCAGAAAAAAATGTAAAACAAGCAACAGAGGTTTCTCCGATATGTGTTGTGGTTGGAAGACTGCTGGCAAAGGTGCCTTTCTACTGCCACCATTTGTAGAGTTTCGGGGCTTGAGTAATACATATTGCTGACAGATCCAAGAGCCATAGTGTCAAAGATAATGAGCAACTAGATGGTACACTTTCCTTTCTTGGTGGAGTGTAGGGGCAAATTGTCCCCATTTCCGTATCCTTCAGAAGATGGCACTATTGCAAGATAGGCAGCCATCCAACAGAGCATTATCAGTACCATACATTTCATATGAAAAGTAAGAGATGCACTCCATAAGCTTTTAATCGGTGTGCAGTCAAAATATCGAATTTTTTATTTTTTTATTTATATTTATTTTTTGGCTCTCGCATGTAAAAAAAAAAAAGGGGGGGTTGGGGGAACCGCCTCATTTCAAATAAAAAACGTATTAAAAAAGAAGTTAGACTTTTTTTCGACATTTTTATTTCGATATTTTGACTTTTTACTTTTTTGTTTTCGATTTTATGACTATAAACCCTTTTATACATGTTTGCTTAAGTGTAGAAGGAATGAATGAACACTGTGTACTTTCAATGCCCAAATACATTCACCCCTTCAACAACCTCCTATATATACCCTTTATCAAAACCATGAGAATTGAAATAATAGGCCCTAAATCATATTGGGTGCTTTTGAAGGACTGCAACTTGAACTGTTGACCCATTTACCTCCTGTCCATAGTTCTTTGTGTGGCAGAATGTTCAGCCCCCGACACAGGTCACCATTCTTTTCTGATAGCGTTGTGTTCATGCAGAGATTGGCATGGTTAGGTGGTCGCTCAGCCAAACCAGAAGAAATATTCAGGAAATCTTCTTATTCTTGTTTTTTAGGAGCTGCTATTCAGGGACCACCAGGACCACCTGGTGTTGCTGGACAGCCAGGTAAGATGGCCGCAAGGCTTTACAGGTGGTGTTAATACCAGAAGCCAATGCATATATTTATAAGACTGTAAAGATACTATAATTGATCCATATTGATTTTATTCTCATTGATGTATTATTTAGCACTTCAAGTTACCATGTGTGGGCGCTTTACATATTTCTCCTTGTTTCTTGCCTTGTTTCTCAGGGGAAGGTAGAGCTGGACCTCCAGGACCACCTGGCCCGGCTGGAGCCACTGGCCCGGCAGGACCTGCTGGACCCCCAGGACCCGCTGGACCAGCCGGATCCTTTGTTCCATCATCAGGTATGGACAATTGTACTTTGTCTGCAAAAACAACTCCACTCAGTCAATTAACCACCAGCGAGTTGGGTTTCAATATCATTGTTAAACTTTTCAACACTGTTACACACATGTCGGAAGCTTCGTGCGCTACAAGGCCCATTAATTTGACTGTTGGAGAGTAACTAGTCAGAGATGACATACACTGGAGAACATCATGGTTTAAATGTGAGAATGTGTTTGGAACAAAACTACCAGAAATATCACACATCTCACAATGATATTTCTGTAATAGAAACACAATTCGACCCCGGCGCTAAACCATGGTGCTATTAGCACCATGGTCCATGCCGGGGTCCGCCATGGTGAATGGCGGAATTACCGCCCCATTCCAAGGTTGGCGGGAGGTAATTCCCCATTCACCATGGGCCCTTCCCATTTTTGCCCCATAGGGCTCAATGGGAATGGGGAAGCGCTAAGTACGGTGCCGCAAATTGCGGCACCGTACTTAGCACCAAGGTCCCTTTGCGCCACCCTACTTTAACGACTGGTAAAACCAGCCGTTAAGGCCAGGTCCCGCAAAGGGACCTCGTAATCAGGCATTAAGGGTTTAACGGCGCCGACACCTTTTACGGCGCCGTTAAACCCTTAACGCCAGGGTCGTAATGAGGCCCATGCCTTTAATGTTTTGTTGAGGAGATGCATACTTTTTAAAGTAGAAATAGAGCTGCCACTTGTTCCCTTGACACCAAGTTGGATTCCATTCCGCCATTCTATCAGTGTTAATGCCAGTTATTTTGCAGATGCATTAAATGAAGTTCTGTCAGCAAAAGTCTCATTTGACCCTAATACAGTACCCTCAAACTAGAGATCCACCTCATGTACCCACCAAGTGTGAGTCAAGAGCAATAGCATCATAGATGAGTCACTCAATGTGCAGGAATATACCCCCTGGAAAGATAAATGAGCATACGTACATATCCTGATCATGGCGGAGACCCAACAGGCTGAACAGAAAGAGCTCAGTGCCACCCTCCCCTACAGAAAACCAAGCAAAGAGTTAACCAGTCTGCTCTTAATCATGAATACCTCAGCACAATCTCAACCTCCCACGTCTACTCCCTGAGCTCCTACCAGGGACCTCAAGCCCACAATTAGCATATACCCAAGCTATGGGGATGGCATGGCTCACTATTCCTGATCCCACTATGTCTCCACCAGGCCCCAACTGCACGCGAGACTACAGAGAATGTCCACCAGATTGTCACCAGGCTTGAAATGCAATATACTGTATACACCTGTAGATCACAGATTCCTAACATGTCTAAACAGAAGCTCCCCAAGACTCACATAAAATGTCCTCTCATCCTTCGACAGGTTAGTGTCACAGTCCTCCTTGGCACGTCTGTAACCTTCTAAGCATATTAGTGAGGCCTCATTTGGCACCAGGCCGAGGCATTCCTATTAGAATATTTGAATGTTAGCAGTTGAATTGCAGAGGGCACTGGCAGAGGGCAATAATGTCTGGCATAAGTATTTTGTCCCAATAGTTCAATGTTTTACATTTGCCTCTTTGAGTTTGATAGAGAACATTCGACCCTCATTTGTTGGAAAATACTAAACCCAATAATGCCCCCGTCCTCAGGCCATTACCAGGTGGTAATGTCCCTTGGCCCTTGTTAAACACCCTCGCTTCACTCGGGCCTTAAAGCTGGGTTGACGTTGTTGCCACCTAGTAATGCCATCAGAGTATGTTATTGTTGCTTAATTTATCTCAGGTGCCCAGTTTAACTCTCACACTGCAGTAAGTGTGCGTCAATCAAAGAGTAGCCTTGTTGCTTGCTTCAGTCTGTTTCTTTGTTGTCAAAGGTGTGGCTTCAGATATATAAGTGCAGCAAATGCTCTACCGACATAACTTATGATCTCTTCACTCTGTGTCTGTGACACTGAAGAGCCGCAGGCACCTCAAGCTACACAGCAGGACACCAGTCCCAAGGCAGAGAATGTACCACACAATAATTACTCCATTGCATTTCACTCACACAGTCTCTCATTCGTCTTAGTGATTTAGGATACTACTCCCCCATGCCCCCTCAAATGTGATGGGGTTGCCAGGGCACTGGGCATAGCTATACTGCCTCAGAGTGTGACTCTTCAGAAGGTCACATACCTTGGCACTGCTGCTGATTCACTAAAGGAGTGCAACCTTCACACCAGTTCAGTAAACCAAGGTGGTCTGTCCCTACCATTCCAGGCCACATTTGGGGTAGGGGGCTCCGTCTCTGAGATTGAAGATGCACTGAGTCTGATCTGAAAGCCAAGAATAGATAGATTACAATAGTCACTCCAAGTGCTCAGTCGAACTCTGCTTTTAGGCTGGCTGATCATCCAGTATGTGTTAAGAATGAATTAAGAAATTGAAAGTTACATGACTTCTATGGGGTGTGCCTTGTTTTACAAATAGCAGAGCCATGAAACTGAACTTGGTCAGATCTTGCCGATTGCTTATTGTGACATACCAAGAAGAGGATCCACATTCAGCCCGTATTTCTGGAGCCACTAACGACACAGCTGAACTTTTCAAAATCTGCAAGGGACTCGCCAAACCAACTGCATTCTCCACCTCCCCGCTTCCTTCCCAGGCCCTCTGCACCAGGTTGGCCTCTCATTTCACTAGGACATCCTGTCCTCACTCTCCACCTCCCCCATCCCCACTCCTGCCCCCCTTCCTCTCTTGGATCCCTTCCCTCTGCACTCTCCTGCCCATAGCACCCGACAAGGTCTCCAAAATTGTCCTCTCTATGAAGGTCTCATCCAAACAGGTACTCCCCTGTTCTTCTAGGACCATTAAGGACAACATCCCCTCTCTTTCCCTGGCTCTTGCCGACATCTGTAATCACTCCTTCACCACTGGCCCGTTCCCTCCAGCACTCTCTGATGCACCCTCTTCTAAAAAAAGCCATTTGCGCTCCCCTATTGCCTGACAAACTATCACCCTATCTCCGCCACCCCCTTCCTGTGGAAACTCTTGGAGAGGTTGGTCCTCCCTCAATTAACCCTCCATACTGAACTTGTTGGTTCCCTCCATGATCATCAATCTAGATTCGGGCATCCAGAGGCATGGAAACTGCTCTCCTGAACACCCGTAAAGACATGCTCGCAAATCCTGACTCTAACTCTCCTGCTCATTTCATTCTCTTTGATTTCTCTTCTGCCTTTGACACGGTCAACCACTCTAGCTGCTTAAAATGGCTCTGTGATACCCTCAGCATCACGGACCAGGCACTAGCTTGGCTGACCTCCTTCCTCATCAACTGCCCTTCCCAGTTGCAACTGAGCCCTTTCTCCTCCACCACCTCACTCTCTACCTGTGGCGTCCCCCAGGGGTCTATCCTATCGCCATGGCTCTTGAATATCTATCTTGCTCCTCTTGCGCATCTGATCTCCACCTTCTCTCCTCATTTCCAGTGTTATGCTGATGCCACACAACTTTCCTTCTAACTTCCCTCTTCTACCTCCTCTTCCTCCACTCCCATCCCTGAATGTCTGTCCGCCATCCAGGCATGGTGTTCGGCTAACAATCACTGTCTTAATGCCAGTAAGATGAATATCCTTCTCATTGGGGCACCCGCGCCCTGTTTCCCTCCTACCCTATGACCGCCCTCCTTGGGCCCTCTACTCTCAACATCTTGTGTGGCCAAAAATCTTGGGGTCATCTTCGACTCCTCTCTCTCCTTCACCCCTCACATCTTAGATCTTGCCAAGAAGGCCCCTTTCCAGCTCTACCTCCTTAGAGGCATTCTCCTTTCCCCCAGACGCTCAATGTCACAAGTGATCTGGTCCTCTCTAGGCTGGACAATTGTAACTGCCTCTCCCCCAATCTCCCCCTTTCCTCCTTGGTCTAATCCAGAATAGGGCTACAATACTTATCTATGGCCTCAAGTCCCGGGACCATATCTGTCCAGCCCTAAAATCCCTCCACTGGCTACCTGTGGCCGCAAGGATCAAATTCAAGAACCTCTGCATCATCCACAAGGCTTTCTGGGGCCTAGGAAAAAGTTATCTCCAACTTTCCCTCCCTAAATACATTCCTGCCAGAGCCCTCTGCTCCTCTAACTCCAACTCTCTGCTTGTCAAGCGGTTCTCAAAGAGAGAGTGGGGGGCAGGTCTCTCTCCTCAGCTGTTGCCTCTCTTTGGAAAAGCCTCCCAGCCCCTCTTAGACTTGAGCCAGACCTCCTTAAGTTCCAGAAACTTCTCAAAACTGTGCTTTTCTCTACCCCTTTCCCTCTCACCCCCTGCTAATCACCCCATTGCCACTGAGACTAGCGGCCTGGTCCTTCATGAATCTCACAGGTTACCAGGCTCTCTACCCAGCCGACACCAGCACCCCCGCCCCCTCAGCACTGCCCTTGCACTCCTCCTGGCGGCTGTGCATCCCAGTCCTGGGATTACTCCACCCAATCACTTAGTCAGTGGCCTCCTCCCTTGGCACCCTTGGCACTTCTCTCCTGGGTTCCCACCAGTACTTTCCCATACCTCGCCCTCTACCTTCACTAGCCATGCACTTCTCTTCACTGCACTACACTTGCAAGTCTGAATGTCACAAGGCCTAGTAGGACCACAATTGTATATTTACTGTTGCCATTGTTATTTACTCCCCTTGCTTCCCCCCCACACACACTTTGCCTTGTGGCGCCTTGAAGCACCATTGGTTGTACAGGTGCCTAGCCTAATACATGCTTAAATAAATATATGCGCTATCAATAGTATCCATATTACTATTATTATTATTATAAGTATTACATGTCTGCATTCATAACTCACAAACCTTTTCCATTATTGCAGAGACCTTCTTTGCAGGGCCGCCCGGTCCACCCGGCCAAGATGGCATCAAAGGAGACCCAGGTAGGTCTGCGTTCTAAGACATTCTGGCATCATGTGGATATTCCACCCGAGTATATAGGTATTTTTGTAATATTAAGGAGCACAATAATCTTAAAACTGCTTTGTTAATAGCTCCGACATTGATACATCTCACATTACACGTCATCTGGGTAGAGATACAATACGCCCAACAACATGTTTCTCACAGATTAATTCCCTCAAAATAGTTGCAACTTTCCGAAACACCCGATTGGTAGGTGTGCCATTGTAAGACTAATTCACGCACACAATGCCTACAATCTTGAATTTCCATTCAGGCTCTAGTGATGCTAGCAGAAGTGTAATTGAACACCTTCCCTTTATGTAGAGGGTTCAGTACAGTGCAGAAATATTGTAACAGTGTATTTTCCAACTGTAGCACATTGTAAAGATGGGCATAAAGCAGGAAAATACCTTAAAAGCCAGAAATTCTTTTTTGAAAAGTCTCTCTGGATGTGTGATTCTTGTAGAGTTCTTAGAGAGCCTTAACATCATAGATGTTAGACATTAAGTTATTGGCGGTCATCAACTTGTAATGTGTATGTGCCATTAATGAAGAGGACATCATATGTAAATCAGTCTTGGGTCGGCGGTTCCATGTCATTTCATCGCGGGATGTTTTTTCTCTGGCTTTTTTACCGTGGATTTTTTTACAAAAACAACTCATCACATTTTTTATTTTATTTTCGGGGGGGTCCCCCAATCTCCCCATCCCCTTTAATTTTTCATATATCTCCGAACACCCTCACCCAATATATATATATTTTTCTAACCCCCCCCCCCCAAACAAATTCAATGAGTTTTTTTCTGCAAAAAAATTGCAGTCAAAGACCCCTAATGGGGGAGTCTGGCTCAAAATGCTAGGACACATCCACATCATGTGAGAATATAAACAACCCCAGATGCATTGTGGCTTTATTGAGCCTCATCGTGAGGCCAGCTTTAGTCTTAGGAACACCATGTCTGGGAGCTGCACCGGGGCATTCCCCATTCCACTCCAAAGGCTTCCAGAGAATACTAACTACTGATTGGTGGCAATGCTTAAGCCACAACTTAGTAACTGTGGGGGATTTTTCATAATTGCAGGTAATTCCATTGTTTCTTTGAGCTCTTGTGTGTCATTAGTGAATCAGAACATCCATATTCCATTTAGCCTTAACCTCACCCTAAAGAGAGCTGTCCTGCTTGTTCTAGGGAATATGTTTTACATACTACATATACAAATGCACATCACCCAAAATGCTCTTCCTTTTTATAGGTGCCCCAGGAGTGCCAGGTGGACCAGGATTGCCAGGTAAACTGGGTTTCCTTCTGAGTTTGTCATGTGTAATTGCTAGATAGTTGTATGCTACCATTGGGTAATTGATCGGAGGTTTATATGTGTAATGCGTTTGTGTTTTGTTTGATAGGTGACCCAGGTCAGCCAGGCCTCCCAGGATCCCCAGGGCGTGAAGGTCAGTGCAACCAAAGCTTACCAGCCTGTGCAGAATGTTCTTTTAAGCAAAAGATAAACTGCCATGAACCTTGAGATTTGCTTAAACTGCATTGTACTCACACAGTTCTCATTTGACATTACTAACTTTTAGGTCAAGCAATCATTGGACCAGTGGGACCTCCAGGAAACCCCGGACCCCCAGGACCTCCAGGAGAAAGAGGTTAGTATAACATTCGGAAACAACAAGATGGCTCCTCAGCATGCTAAAGAGGTTGCTATAAATGCCTAAAAAACAAAATGGCTGCTTAACATATTAGTTGCTGAGAATACGAGGTTCATACAAATACTACAAAGCAAGTTGATAATTTATACTACAGCATTTGATCCAATTGTATCCATAACCTTCCTTTAACAACATCCTCTATGAGCACCTGGACAACAGTCATGCGCCACAGCGCTACATCACTGCCAAAGTCTATACACCAACTACTTACCAATATGCCACGAAGAGGTCTCCCATTAGTAGAAAGCAGGGTGGACCATTTTAACCTCTTGTTTCCCTCCTACAAGAAACCCTTATTGTTAGTTCTCTGGCGACATCCTGGTCTTACTGAATGACCACACATGCTGTCCAAAATCACCTAAGTACACCGTGCTCAATGATTGTTGAAAGCGTGTGCACAATGGGCGACGATGCAGCAGAGCTGCTGTAAATGACAAGTGAGAGATGGAAATGATGTCATTTACTACCAAAGCATTATCCCAAATAGATTGGGGCCGGGGGTTGTATTTCCTTTTATTGGTTTATAGTAACATATCCATACAATTCCCATGCTATAGACTTTTGATTACCAATTTGGATGATGCTCCCCTCCACCCAAAATATTCCCCTTATAATCTAGGAAACATGTAATCAATCATCTTGGGGCATTAGAAACACTTTTCCATGTTATTATCTTGGGAACGTGGTGTCTGGTTGTTCAATTGCACGCCTATCTTTATTTCAATAGTTCAATGGCTTATGTCCTACCCGCTTCAATTTTGTGAAACTGAACTTCTGTTTATTGGCCGCTCTCAGAGCTATACATGAGTTTAGATTGATTGAACTACCAGACGACACCGGATATAACAACTATCCTTCAGTGACCAACCATAGAAACTTCAGATTTTTGTTTATAAGTAAATCAATTGACAAACATTTGCTCTTTTTTCAGTCCTTCCAAAACCAAAACAAAATTAGATTTTGAAAGACCAAACCAGTACCCCTCAAGTCTCATTGTTATCGATAAAATAATATTCGATAAGATAACTCTGTGATGTGCAAATCCTTGGAATTAGCCACAATTAGAATAAATGCTTTAACATATGATAGCAGTAAGTCTGTTTTAAACATTATACGTGATCCAACGAATACAACCGATGGTGAAAGAAATGTCACGCCTCAGGTAAATGGTTTGGATTAACAGTAATTCATTTCTTGTTTAGGTGAAGCTGGTGTTCCTGGAGCTCCCGGAATTCCAGGAGGATCCCGTGGTAAGGAGACAATGGTTTCTGGTGGAATCTTAAATATATCACACAAAGAACATACCGCAAACCTTGCGAATATTCAAAACCGAAAGAAGACCAATATAAATCGGCCTATCTGTTGAAAAAAAGCCCATTTCACTTGAGCCCATCCTGTACCATCTACTATAAAGATTGCGTCATATTCCTTTGGTGATCCCGGCTGGCTCCTGAGACCTAACATGACATCATTCACTCCTTGACCCAATTAAACCTCTTCATATCAAATGACATGTTTACAAGAGGGAACCTAAATGACTTTGCCATCTTACAATTATGCAGTAAGCTTGGAAGCACTGTGTGCTTTTTGCATGAACGTATGGAACCTACCACCAAAATGATCACCCGCGATCCTTGGTTCCGAAAGGAAGAAGCAGACGATCTTTGTGAATTTGCCAAATTTCAACTCACTGAATTCCACTTTATCACCCAATTTATTATGGTAAAATGTGGGGGACACCCTTGCATGCCCCCTTTACCCTCCTTTCATACAGGTAACCCCAACCCACCACTTACCTATTTGTAGTCAAAGAAATAGTGGTACAAATAATTCACTGAGTTGGCATTTGACCAAAACTCATAATCCTGAAGTAGGCTGTGTTTATGGGTTGGGTGAGTGTGTTGGATGGGTGGGTGAGTGAGTAAAATGAGTGTGTGTGAGAGTGATCCCTGTTACACCACTCAACTTGGGCTGGGAAAATAAGGCAATATTTATTGCTGGTTCATGCTCTGTACTTACCACTTAGAAATGTCATGATCTGTCACTTAATCGGTTCCTGTCGTACAGCAATGTATTACTTTTTGTTATGTTTCTGTTTCCTAAGGTTCCGCAGCAGGTGGCAGGGGAAGCCCGGGACCACCAGGCCCTCCTGGTTCCCCTGGCCTACCCGGTCCTCCAGGTCGAGGCTCCCAAGAAGTTCAGCAGTACATTGCAGAGTATCTTCAGAGTAAGGAAAAAGGTGTTTCTTTTCCCTCTTAATCACAAAAGGCTGATTTATTTGTAAATGCTGCCTGTGTCAGTGTGAAAGAGCTTAAAAGGAGTGCTATAGTTTTAGGATACGCAAGTCTAAAAACATCTCGGTTTGGGCAGGTGATTCTTTTTTCAGATACCAGGATTGAAATGAGTGAGTGCAGGGGATCTGAGGAAAGAACTATCCCCCCACCTCTCACCTCCACCCTCACTGCTGCACGCCTCATGTTTCAGTTCTCTTACTGTGCCGATTTATTTATTTACATGTAGCTAATTGGCAGCGGCTGCTGGAGATTGAAACCGGGACGTGGACGTGAGGATTGGACGGGGGGGGGGGGGGGGGTGCGGGATTGGGAGCATGGGGTGTGCGGGAGAATAACATCTATTCAGTTTCCTGCCACCTATAATCAAGATGGAATTGTCTCCTAGCTGTATGGATCACTTAGTTCGGGGCACTGGCTAAACTGGGGCAGAAACAAAATGGCTGCCCAGAAACCTTATTATTTGTCTGCTTTACCTTGCACAGCCAAAGTAGCAGAGTACATTTTTGCATCAGAATGTATCAGGAAATATTTCGCAGTGGGGACTATGTTATAGTGTAATATCAGAAAATAGTAAATATGGGGAAATAATTTGTAGCAGAACATTAGGAAACATTTTGAGGTGAAATATCAGGAAATATTACTTAGGGAAAGATTTCTCCATATGCATCAGTGAAATATCAGTACATATTTTGTGGGGGGGAAATGTGTCAATATTTTGCCGTGAAGTACCAGGAAATGGTTTGAAATATAATATCAAGAAATATTAGCAGGGGAATAGTTGGATCTGTTTTGTAGTTGGATATCAACGAATATTTTGCACTGCAATATCAGGAAAAGTTATAAAATTGAATTTCAGGAAATATTTTGCTGAAACATGGCAGGAAAGGTTTGGCAGTGGCATAGACATTGTTATTCTGCAATGAAGTATCAATATGCATTTGTATATTTACCATTGACTGCTTAAGGGGAGACGATCTAACTCTGTGTTTGCCTTCATGTCCCCCCAGACGAAAATATTAGGAGTTACTTGGTTGGCCCCCAGGGTCCACCCGGACCCCCTGGAGACAGTGGACTGTCTTTGGATTATGCTGAGCTGGCTAGCCGTGTTATGACACACATAAGAAGTAAGCTTTGCACTTCCTGTATCATTTGCACAGCACACTATTGACATTGTCATCACCAATCTCCACAAAAGATGCAATAGGCATTGCTTGCACTTAAGGGAGGTCCAAGGTGTTGCACAAATTCGAAGTACATTTGCGAAAAATGTTTACATGCGGGGGAGGGGCATCACAAGCGCATCAAGTAGCCATCGCTGCATTCCAGTTGACCAATTGATTGCCCATGGTTTCTGCTGGATCTATTCAGCACATATGGGCTTTGATCAGTAGACCATGTAAGTCCAGTGGCCAGAGGGAATGTAGCGGTTGAATAAAATTACCAACTGGAAGCAATAGATCCCTTCAAAACCAGTAACAAATTCTAAGACACAGATGGAATCAATGGACATCGTCTGTGTACAGGCTCTGTAGA
This sequence comes from Ambystoma mexicanum, assembly GCF_040938575.1. Classification (NCBI taxonomy): domain Eukaryota; kingdom Metazoa; phylum Chordata; class Amphibia; order Caudata; family Ambystomatidae; genus Ambystoma; species Ambystoma mexicanum. Next base: position 1,518,464,954 of record NC_090929.1, on the reverse strand, counting down.
CATAGCTCAGGAGGATAGCTCAGGGGCAACGTGCTTGCCTTGGCAGGAAGACGACGCAGAGCAACACAGGTTCGATCCCCGAGTCCGCGCTTAGAAACCGCTGAATATTAGGTGCGTTATAAATATCCCAAAATTCACATGCCAGAAACTGGATCGAATTGAAACCCTTTGTAACTTGTCAGCTGGAATTTCTTCCAGGATACGACTATTGGGCTTCATATGCCTTTTCCAAGATTGGTACTGTAGGGAAACAGGTGGGAATGCTCGGTGAGTTAAGCACTACCTGCCGGGGACTATGTACCACCCCCAAGTCACAGGTTTGAATCCTGTCCGGGTCAATGCAAAATAAAATGAGTGGCATTGAGTTGAGAAAATGTACCATCTGTTATGCAGTGTCGCAACAGGCACTGCATGCAAGACAATATAAAGTGTGACAACTTACCATCCTGAGCTACTTCAAACCGGCTCAGGACCACTTGAAAAAGAGAGCAGCAGCCCTGCTGTTTATCATGGTGTTCACAGCATTTACCACGCATGACCTTCTAGGAGATTACGTGGAAGAAGACTTCTAAATATGGGTATATTCAGAGGATAAACCATGAAAAGGTCCAAATTATAAAAGAATGGTGTACAATAAAATGGCACTCAACTTAAACCACATGATGGAGCCCCAAAACGAACAGCAATTCCTTTAGCGATGGTTCAGCGGTGAGAGGTGGAGTGTGGGGCAGAGGTCTTATTCCAAGCAGGTTTATTATGTATCTGTTCTTATTATTGTTGGTGATCATGCTGAACTCCCCACTCAACACCCCCCCACCCCCACTCCCCACTGCCCACTCGCCAGCATCTCAACACTCAGCCACGGATCAAACCCATGCTTCACAGCATCATCTTGTATCCAATGTGATTGCTTTGCCCCTGAACTATCCTGTGAGCATGTGCCATGTAGCGGCATGGAAAGCAGTGATTTCAGTTCTGGTGATAAGTAAAAACCCGATAAGATATCGCAAAGAGTCATGTGTCTGCTGCTGAGAGTTGTGTGCACCCTGTAAATTACAGGTGAAAAACATATAGCTGGTTCAACTCTACCTCACATCCATTTTTCCCAGTCAAAATAATATGCTAATATCTAACCTTTTGGAGTGCTCACGCCCTTTGCCCGTCACCAGGGGGTAAACACATATTTTGCCCGGCGTTCCTGGAATCCCTGCCCTCTCCACAATTAGGACATCAGTGTATATGCCCTCAGAGCGAATCAAGATCACTTGTTAGGGTGGATGTATATGTCTTAACGGCACTCCACTTAAGCTCTTTTGATCCAATTTAGAAAAGGGTATTAGAAGACGGCGGGTTCCTACCTCTCACCTGGTGTCCTCCACCTGACCACGTACCCGGCAGGGATTCTGCTGCTACCAGCTATTGTGGTCGCAAGCTTGTCCGTGCAAAATCGGCGACTCGCAGGACTGCCGCTAGACTCGGGCATGGGAACTGGGGGAAAAGAGAACTCAGTTTATTTTTACTTATCTTCTGCAGTTTTACCATACTAAATAGTCAAATCCTGATGGGTGCCTTTCAGACCCTCTTCTGGTGCACTTGGGAATTTGGAGGTTCAGACTCAAGAATGCCGACAATAGATAAAGTTGGCCCCTTTGGGTTGTCTGTAAAGGAAATGTAGATTTCTCCTTTGCATTGGATTTTTTTGTGTTTTTAAAAACTTGTATTTATTAGTTCATCATCATTTGTGCCATTTGATACAATGAATTCCATTGACAAAGCTTCCAGAAGGCAAAATTAAAGGTAAACAATAGAAATGAACAGTAGGAGTGACATCTGTCATCGTGTATTTCCTCAGTGCCAATGAAGGTTTTAGTGAACCAGTTAACCCCCACTCACCCGCAGGTAACACAACTGCAAAGCCTAAGAACTAGTATGGCTTAGCATCAGACCCATGGTGCACGTCAGTCGGACATAGTATCCTGCACTCCTCTGAGTGCGCCCCTCTTTTACTCACAACATGGTGAAGTTATTAAGCGCCCCTGGTTTATGAAATTGCTGTTCCCCATCTCTGACATATTTGTGAAAAGCAAACCACACTTTAAGGAATTTCTGATATACACCAGTGGCTAATGCTCATACCTTCTCCATCGCCAAGACCCCCCAAATCTTGACCCATCACCAGGCCAACACTGGGCCATCCGCAGTTTTCCATCCTTCGACCAGCGTCATGCTGGCCGCCTTCAACAAATGTGCTATAGGGTCGCCCTGGCCCCACTTTCAGCCAACCTGTCTTTTGCAATAGCACCAAGCTGGATCACCACTAGGGAATCGGGGAGTTGCACCCCCATTATCTCTTTGATGTGCTCCAGTATTTCTCTCCAAAAGAACTGGGGTTTAGGTCAAGATCACCACATGTGCCCAAGATCGCCCATACGCCCTCATTTTCTCCCACATAGGGGTGCCACTGCGAGTTCATTTTATGTATACGCTGTGGGGTCAGACACCACCTGCAAGAAGTTTTATAGGCCGGTTCTTTAATGGTCGTGCATTTCGATGCCTTGTGGGCCCTATTCCAAATCTTTCCCCATTCCTCCTCCGTGCATTGGATGGTTTTATCTGGTAGCTTTTCTGATGCACACTGCGCCACCAATTTCTGCTTAAGCAGAATTAAGGTAAGATCGCATGGTCTGTTGATGATTTGATATCATTATCATGAACTAAATTCACAATAATGTCACAAGTGTGTATATGAAAACCACTGCTCAGTCATCCATTGCCACCCCCTTATTAGGTTTATCAGTCTGGTTCGTACTGCTCAAGCTTGCTGTGTGGTTCTTGCACTCTTGCATAACATGCACATTACAGTTAAGTGTATATTTGTTCTAGGTTCCGGTTTAGCTGATGGCTTGCCAGGACCACCTGGCCCTCCTGGACCCTCAGGCTCCTATGAGGAAATCGTGGCAATATTACAGAGTAAGTTTAAACCGTCATGTTTTAAAGGCTTTGTTATTAGCATTCAATTACCCTTTTTAAGTGGAATTAATCACGTCAGTACGCTTAAAATGACACAATTTTGTGTATTGTTGGAAAAGTCGTATTGCCAGCGTGCTGAAGCAGCAAAATGGTTTTTGGGTGAACATTAAAAAAAAGATCAGCATTAGCCTGTTGCGACGTCATCCACGCCTACCACTAAGCAAGCATGCACCCGGTTTGTACCTGGGACCATATTGCTCCTTTAGTTTATGATCGCAATATGAAAAAGGGGGGTACAATCAGTCACCCACCTAGAGACAAGGGCACTGCATTGTTCACATGGCTCCTAAGAACCATATTCAAACAAAGCTACCCTGAAGAAGCATGCGTCCTTACATGCGAAACACATTTTGCCCGGCTGCAATTAAAACACATTTTGGGTAAACAAACTGATGGATGGAACATCACCAACATTAATAACAAATGAACCAGAGACTATTCACTCTTTCAAATCTGTTAAGCGTGACTGATCATACACCTCTTTTACACATGCACTGATTATTAGAGAAATACATCACTACAGGCCATTGGAAGCACTTTCAATGTGAGACAGAAATAAGGCCCAGGTGCTGTGCTTCTGTCCTCATGTCTTAACACTGCTGTGGCATCTGCTTAAGGGAGATTTCGGTCACTAGGGAACTGACTGCCAGAAGTCCAAAATGATATAGGGTATGTGTAGAAATTGACCCCAGTTCTTCTTTGTACCCTCGGAAGCTTGATGCCCAATAGCAAAGGAGACGTCAGGGAATTCGCATGTTTGTCTCCTGACCTATTCAAAATTCACAGCTGCAAACAAAGTGTATGTTACATGCTGTTTTATCTAACACTTGAACACGGTTCTGCATAGTATTTCCGGGTTGTACTGCTGCTCTCAATGACTGAACTCAAGCAGATTAGTCCTTAGATCATCATTCCCTCTTAAAAGTACAATGTCCTAATATTATCCTGATTTTTAACACCCTTCCGCTTCAGTGCTTTCCCTTTGGCTGTGCCAATACTGTTTGCCTCTTCGACCCACCGAATAGTGAAATCCAGCAGATTTTTAAACTGCTGAATCAATATGCAAATATGACATGCTGAGTCTCATTGCATGTTAATCTGCCTCATGCATGTTCATTGTGGGTAGCCTGAAAACCTGACTGGATTTTACTATTCTGTGAGCCAATAAATCCGATCCAACCTCATAGATATCAACAACAAAGGCAGTGTGGCATTATCTTTAAATGTCATTAAGAAAGAATACCTGAAAAGATTGGGGGATCTACATTGGTATCTAGATAAGCAATGGGCTTAGTGACAAACCTCTGTCCGTGTACATCTGACATCTACTTGATAAAATTGGATTTAAAGCGGTTGCATTTTGTTGCCATTTGCATACCTGAGTCAAATGTTGTGGTTTCCATAAGTTAAGTATCAATTATACATCACTGCGATTCGAACATTAAAGTCAGAAAACAGTTAATTTTTACAGCATGCAGCAATACATGAGAACATTAATAATTTGGCCCATGGATTTAAATTCAAGACGCATCGGCTGGCTTCCAGGCTCCTTCAGCATTTTACACTCTGCAAAACGTATTAAATGAATTGTTTCCCAAAAATACCAGAACAAGAACCTGATGTTGTGATTTCATATATTTCAGGACCTGAAGTGCGTCAATTCCTACAGGGTCCCCCAGGTCCGCCTGGGCCTCCGGGATCTCTTGGCGTTGGAACTGTGGCACTGGACTATGAAGATCTAGCTAACCGAGTTGTAACCTTCCTGGGCAGTAAGGATATGTTCATCAAAAACCTTTATTGTGTGGCTTTCATCTTTCAAAGTATACATAGATAAGATCATATGCATCATTTAATCTTCAAAATCATACTGAAGCAGCCCAAATGAATTATGTTTTGATGGAATGGTACAGAGTATTTAGGTTTTTGTCTTTTTCAAATGCAAAAGAATGAAAAACACAGTCTTGTTTGTGTACAAATAGACACACCATTCTCTAGTGAAGAAGTGTAGTTAGCAAGATATATCTAAATGAAAAACTCAATATGCAGTAAAAGATAGCCCTTTACAAAACATACAATTTATAACAGGGTGCAACAGGACAACTCAATGCAAAATAGCCATGTATCGCCAACTTCTAAAAGAGAATGTTAGTGAGAGGCAATATATTGGGAAAAGGTAGGATATGTATGTGCATATGAACGGTCCATGTCATCATTTAAATGTTTCCAAAAGTGTCATAAGATGCATTAGTCGGGCCAGAAGTACAAAGCTGGTTTCAGATAAGGCAGGTTTCCACTGTGCAGTATAATGAGACTACCAAACACTTATACAACACAGGAACACTTTCTGAATGGAGTCGAGGGCACACCTTCTGAATGGAGTAGAGGGCACACCTTCTGAATGGAGTAGAGGGCACACCTTCTGAATGGAGTAGAGGGCACACCTTCTGAATGGAGTAGAGGGCACACTTTCTGAATGGAGTAGAGGGCACACCTTCTGAATGGAGTAGAGGGCACACCTTCTGAATGGAGTAGAGGGCACACCTTCTGAATGGAGTAGAGGGCACACCTTCTGAATGGAGTAGAGGGCACACCTTCTGGTTTCCATCCTAAGAGTATTGTTCTCAGTCTATGGATGAAGAAACATAGAAAGGAATCTTGGAGACCACTGTCACATTTACAAACAGTCTGTCTGATGATCATTTAAATCAACAAAACCTAAAATATTTATGAAAAGAAGTCAGCACACATCTGTCCAGGTGGACAGCTCACAAGTTAAGCGTTCTCCTATCACATGGGGCCAGCCAGTATTTGGTGAGTTCGAAACCTTCATCTGTTCTACCTTCAGATGGTGCTAATTTGAGTACCGTTATATTGGATCATAACAACACTTGTATTTTCAGTGCTTAGAAGTGGAAGAAATTGGGAATTAAACACATTATGAAGAAATATATTATTATGATGTGCTGTTTCTTGTAAGTATTTATAAACAAGAAAAAATGAGTCCTGATAGGGAGCACAAAACAGCAAATACCGGAGCATCTTGATCACATATGCATTTCCTACCGATCCAGGGTGTGTCTCGCCAGATGCCATCAGTGCCCTGAAATTCAGTGACATATTAATGCATAGAGAGCTCAGTTTTTCATTGAAGAATTCTTGTAATAGAGTTTTCACTCAGGAGAGGTTTTCTTTGCACGCAATAGAAGACGAGTCTGGGTTGTTATGCTTACTAACAAACTACCGCTACCCATGGTTCTCCATAATCCATAACTAAGGACCATGGTTTCTTCATGATGTTTATGATGTTCATTTAACCGGCTGCTTCCACCAATATTCTCTCCTGACTGAAGTCATCATTTTGAGTAGAAGAGTGAATCACATATCACTTGATGTAGCCTAAATCTTCAGCACACCTTGGGCTTTTAAGATCTCATAAGAAGGCACTTCCCATATATTGCTTGGCCAAAGGGCTTTTATCGCAATTTCTCATTAGCAATCTGCACAGTAATGGATTTATAGCAGAAGTTTAAAGAATCCATAGAAAGTCGAGGTTTTGGTCTCCATACTACTTAAAATGTATGTTAAACATATGTCGGAAGTGAGAACTATAGGCATTTCCTTGATGGTTTGTGAATTGATTCAAGTATGTTTTAGCACAATCAAATTACATGTTCACTCCTCGTCAATATGGTCTACTCTGTGTGCCATAGTGACATGGAAGTTAAGCCCCACTTCAATTGTGACAAATTCAAATTAAGGAGTGGTGTGAGGATAAATGTTTTATAGCATCAGTTTCACTGCAAAATATGTTTCAAATATGCAGTTCATCCTCACAGAATACTTTTTTCTCCCTATAACTCATTACATTCCTAAATGGGCTTGCGCATTCTATGCTCCTTAAAGATTATTTGATGAAACACGCACCTACTCCCTCCCCAACCCTCCCTCCTAAAGGCAACCCTCGATATCATCTAGGCTTCTTTTGGAAAACTGTCTTTGCATGAGCCTTAATCACCCTAAGCAGGAGTGCCCAGCACACATAGGCAAGCATTTGTAGAAAGAGGATTTTAAATGGTGATTGTTTACAAAGAATAGAAAGTGTCCTCTTTTTTTTTTGCACTAAAACACTTTCGTTCAAAAAGTAAAGGAAGGCAAAAGCTGATCTTATTAAAAAAAGAACAAGCAAAGAAAGTATTAAAAGACACATGAAAAAGATATATCCAAGAAACCCAAAAAGCGTGATTTTGATTGTGTGATAGATCCAGGTAACACAACTACTGTGTCAGTAGATTCTGTGGTTTTGAGGCATATGGATGTCGGAAAAAATACATTAGCCAAAAGCAATGTACTATGTACTACACACAGGATACAGAGCTATCCTGTCTAAAAGACTGTGTGAAGCACAATCAGCTACGCACAGTTGTCCAGGAGATGGTTGGCGTAAACAGCGATGAAGGACATTTCCTTTCCACTCGTTCATACCCGCCAAGCAGAAAGGCAACATGATAACCTGCACATCAATACCACGCAAAGTAATGCCCTAATCCATTACTCGCCAATGTGCAAAGGGAATACACATTTGCACATGTCCCGGAGTGTTGTATAAATTACCATTCGCTTTAGCCCCAGGCTGCGTCCATTGCTAAGGCCACTGTCTCACATGCCCGGTCACAGTTGTCAGCTCTGCTGGAGAGACGCATGGAGGCAAATGACTTCTTGAATTTTCAGTGTTGTCTCTAATGTTAGATGCATTGGGCCACTCCTTCTACTGCAATGCGGCACAGACACAATGTGAACACAGAGGATGATCTGTGACGACTAAAGCTTGCACAAGAATGGACAATTTATTTCTTAAAGCCGGGCTGCCGTACTGGGAAATATTGAGTTTTCCGAAAGGTCGTGCCCCTAGGAAATCGATACGGTTGTGGCTTCGTCAGGCACAGGTGGTGAGGCAACTCAAGCTGCCCCTGTTTCGCTGAGGCACCAGCCTGTCAGGACCTCTCTTCATTTAGTCGTCACTTGGTCCTGCCACGGATCCTCTCACACCTGCACTTCCCACTTCCAGGAAGCCAGAGCCACAGTACACCTCTCTTTGCAACGGCTGCAAATGTTGTTTGTGCAGAATCGTTCTGCTGTTACCATCATCAGATACAGAGTGGGCGTCAGCTCTTCCTTCCATCCTTACACGTGTTCTTGCCATCCGGGTGCCATTCCTGTCTCAGGAGTAGGCTTCCCCACCATCAATACCCACGTCATTATCATTTACCCACCCTCCCCATCAACCCCCACATTGTCATCATATATGGCCCATGCCCCTTCCCCATCAATTCATACATTATCATCCTATATGATTAAAAATCGAGAGCAAAGCTTGACTAGGTAAAGATTGAGCACATTACATGCATGTTATCAAGTTCCTCTTTCCAGGCATAATATGAACATGTTGGCAGGGGAAGGATTGTATGGCTTACTGTGTTCACCTTCCACACTGGTCAGGGATGGTTTCCAGTGTTAGTGCAGCTTCCAGATTCCTATTTGATTAGAGTTATTGTTCCAGGACCCCCTGTGGTACTCATATGGGTTTGAGCATTAGACAATCTGAACATGCGTTTTGCAAATTGTTATGATAATTCAAAAGTAATCAACATCTGCTTATTCACAGGGCTAGGTGATATTGTCCATCAGTGGTGCTTGAGGTTGCTTCCTCCAATGCCTGAGCCAGCTGGCTGTATTCTGAAATGTTGAATTAGTGGTTCAATTCTCTATTTTTCGATCTCTAGCTTGGAAGATGACTCTTACCTATCTTGATTTCCTACATCCCTCCACGCTCAGTTTATGCCCCCAACAGGATCTGCCAATGTTCTTGAAACTGGGGAATCTTCTTTTTACAATGTTTTTATTTAGCAAACATTGTTTTTTTTATAAAACGTTTTCTAGTTATCATTACATTATCTCAAGGAATCAGGACCCAAAGGCTCTCTTATCCTACTATTTCCCTCTTCTACTACACCAATTATTTCCACTGATTTCCTCTGAAGACGCACATACACCATCCCCTGCAACCCATTGTCATTGCATTAATCCTTCAATTTCCTGTGTGATATATCTGCTCATGTCACTTGTCCATCCGGAAACGTGTCAGCTCCATGGGGGTCTTGGTGCCTCTGGTGTGTAATCTCCTCAGCTGGAGATTTGCAGAGCAGTTACTTGGGCGTCCCTGTCTACCTCTATTACACTCTGTATATCGTACCGCGGTGCTCTGGTACATGTCCCTTCAGTCCATTGACATTTAGTGAATGTTCTCTCAATAACCACTCTCTAGATTCAACTTCGGTGCTCCTTAGAATTTGGTACATACCATTTATATTAGCCCGGGGATATTTCATTGGGCTGGAAGGACAAATATCTTTTGGTGGAGTGGACTGCCTGTGGAATGCTTCTTTGCGTTATTGTGGTATATATAGTGGTGAAGAATTAATATCAAGTGGTAACAGCGACATGACTTACTCAGGCATGCCAGTCATTATTACCCAGGTTCCATTACATCACTGAAACCATTACTGACATCTCAATTCCCTGCCTACACTTTCCACCTGTTGTCCACCCCCAAGGTCCTACTCTCTGCATTGTCTTGGTGATTACCTTGGGTACATAGTTATAAAGTGAGTCAGACTAATGTGTGCACCTGAGGTGGGTCTGATGGGGTGGGTGTAAAAACATCTGATTTTTGAAGACTCAGGGCCTCATTACGACCCTGGCGGTACGGAGTGAACGGTGCCGTAAAAGGTGCTGGCGCCGTTCACTCCGTACTGCCTCATTACGAGTTCCCCTTGCAGGACCCGGTAAGCACGCCTGGGAAAACCTGCCGTGCTTACCGGGTCCCGCAAGGGGAAGAGGGAGCAAACAACAGGCCATCTCGTAATGGCCCGTTGTTTGCTCCCTCTCCCATTCCCATTCAGCCCTATGGGGGCTGAAATGGGAATGGGGAAGGACCGTGTCTGGGATGGCCCGGAAAGTCCTCATTCCGAGGACCCGGACCCCGACGCGATTCCGACGCGATTTCGGCAGCAGCCATACCGCCAATAGCGCCATGGTTACTGCCGAACTCGTAATGAGGGCCTCAGTGTTCTAGTACCTCCAGATGTATGTCCTACCTTTCCTCACTCTTAAAAGGTATTTTTTCTGAGGGAGTGCTTATCATTTTTCCTTTGTTTCCTAAGGTTCTCAAGTTGTTGCTGTTCCCGGTCCCCCTGGTCCTCCCGGTCCTCGCGGGCTGCCTGGATCTGCTTATGGTGACATCACCACTTTACTGAAAAGTAAGGAAGGGCTGATTGATATTCAACAAGTTTGGCTCAGGCATTAACACATTGATATACACATGATGCATAGACCTCAGTGTCTGTTGTGCCACAGGAAATGACCATATTTATTTTCCAATCAGCATGCTTTACATAAACCATACTGTCACTGATCAGAATCAGATTTGTATCTGGACACATTTAGGATGCCCTAAGTTGGACTAACTGGGCATGGTAGGGACCCACTCAACAAAGGGAAATGAATGTAACTGTGATGTTCGTGGTACACACGTTTGTGTTTCTAATCACCATCAACTTGGAACACTACAATGACTCGATAAATATCAGTCATTGTTTAGTTTGAAAAAGGCATCAAACTGTTTCATATTCATGTGATTTTTAACTGCACATTGACTGTTTTGCATAAAACTGCTGAAACATTACAAATCTCTGATGCCCTTAGCTGTCATTTCACAATGCAGAAGAGTTAGAGATGGAAAAGCTTTGACGTAATCATAACCACTGTCCGTTGATGTAGCAAGCCTACCATTCCATCGCATGCCATACCAATTCAGAAGTGTAAAAAACATAAGAAAGTTGGTCTTGGTCCCACCCCAAAAAGGTGCAGTCCTGTCTGAACTGCCAGTCCTTATTCATTCGACAGAAGACCACAAGCACACCCCAGACATGGGTTCTCCGAGGCAGGCAGGCAGGCATGCAGACATGGCCGATTCTTAAACAAAGCCCACATGTTATACCTAGACCACTAGTAATAAGTTGAACGGTCGGGTAGATGGATGATGGGAATGTAGAGCTGTTCACCTTGTTTTTGGAAAAAGTTGAAGAATGCCTTGCGACTACAGTTGACGATGTATAGCTCTCTCTTTTTTGAATATTGACATGGCGGGGCGGGTGTTGAGAAAAGGTCGTTTTCAACATATGGAAGACCACTGATCTTCATCGCATGAGATGACGGGGTGATAAAGTGTCAAGAAGGATCTTGTTTTAAAGGCCTATAGGCCAATAAAAAAATAAATTAAAAAAGAGCTGTTCACTTCCAGGGAAAATGGCCAGCGGAAGCTTAGGGTGGCAGTTTTCGCCTTGCCTCATTCTCATGCATGAACAATATTTTCCCCTAAACAGAAATCTCAGAGATGAAGGTCCTGGTTCAAAAGGAAATCGTTGGGCATGCATAAGCAAGATGGGCATCCTGGAGTTATACATAAGCAAGATGGGCTTCCTGGAGTTATACATAAGCAAGATGGGCATCCTGGAGTTATACATAAGCAAGATGGGCATCCTGGAGTTATACATAAGCAAGATGGACTTCCTGGAGTTATACATAAGCAAGATGGGCTTCCTGGAGTTATGCATAAGCTAAGCAAGATGGGCTTCCTGGAGTTATACATAAGCAAGATGGGCTTCCTGGAGTTATGCATAAGCTAAGCAAGATGGGCTTCCTGGAGTTATACATAAGCAAGATGGGCTTCCAGGAGTTATACATAAGCAAGATGGGTTTCCAGGAGTTATGCATAAGCTAAGCAAGATGGGCTCCCTGGAGTTATACATAAGCAAGATCAGCTTCCCAGAGTTTTACATCAGCAAGATGGGCTTCTTGGAGCTGTACATAAGCAAGATGGGCTTCTTGGAGCTGTACATAAGCAAGATGGGCTTCCTGGGGTTATACATAAGCAAGATAGGCTTCCTGGAGTTATACATAAGCAAGATGGGCTTCCTGGGGTTATACATAAGCAAGATGGGCTTCCTGGAGTTATACATAAGCAAGATAGGCTTCCTGGAGTTATACATAAGCAAGATGGGCTTCCTGGAGTTATACATAAGCAAGATGGGCTTCCTGGGGTTATACATAAGCAAGATGGGCTTCCTGGGGTTATACATAAGCAAGATGGGCTTCCTGGGGTTATACATAAGCAAGATGGGCTTCCTGGAGTTCTAGTGCGCGCGACTACTGTTAAGAGAATTTAGGAATGTTTGCTGGATCAGTGTCTGGGTATGACAAAGGGTGTATGATTAAAAGAGCAAGGATTGGACACGGTATGTTCAAAGATATTGTGGCCATATTCAGAGTGAAGGATTATTCGTGTTTACACTGGAATCTGTGTTACGAGGCAAAGACCGAGGGTAAAGGTTGATTAATAAAGTTCAGAACGCCAGATCGCAAAGTGAGAGGCTGCAGTTGATATCAAGGTACAAATGGGCTTCAGTCACTAAACCATGTTTAGAGAAATTAGCAATTTGTTAATTTTTTCGTTTGTTTAAATGTTCTCTTTCAGCTTCTGAATTTAGAGGCATCGTTGGACCACCGGGCCCACCAGGACCTCCCGGACGTCAAGGACAACCTGGACTTCCCGGCCCGCCAGGCGTCCCAGGATTTGCCCAGGCTAGCTTCGCCAAACAGGACATGGCCGCCTACCTTGAAAGTATGTATCCCTAGATGTCACAATCCCAAATTCATAGTTCTAAATGATGAAGTAGCGATGGATGAGTTTAATGGTCCTGTGTCCTTTTTCTTTACTTTTCCCCCCAGGTGTGGGATACGTGGCCGGAAGACCTGGTCCACCTGGACCTCCGGGACCGCAGGGACCTCCTGGAAACATAGGAGGCCTTGTCTCATACGCTGAGAACACCCAGGGCGACCGATTCAGGACGGAGCTGATTGAATATCTCACAAGTAAAGAAGCTTTCCACTCTCATTAGTTCTACTTCTTGACTAGTGTCATTGTATTTATCAGTAAACACTGGCAATGCTATCAAGGGTCATCAAGGGAAAGGTCATCCAAGTTCACGCCGTCCCCGCACAGCTTGTCTCGCTAGATGCCGTCCGTCCGTCGCCTCCCCGTCACCCTGCACAGCTGTACCCCTCCTCTGCATCCTACCTCTCGCTGTATATCTGTTCTGTTGTTACCTCTGAAAAGCGCTCCGTTATGCATCTGTACTGTTGTATACCTCTGTAAAGCGCTCCATGCTTCTCGAAGCCAGGCCCGCGCTCAACAGATAACATAATAATAACAGGCAACGGCAAAGCGCAGCCGCATCATGACCTATAACCCCACCTCCACAGGCCATCAAGAAAGGTTTAGCCCAAGAGAAAGCCTTTTTGATGGTGGCATTTTGCTAATCTTTACGTGGGCAGACACATGTTTTGTGTGGCATCGAGGATTGTTTGCCACTCATCCTTATCACAGCTGATGACATCAGTGGGAGTGCACAGCTGATGACATCAGTGGGAGTGCAGTGGGTACACCGTGCAGTCTCCGAGTGTCTACTGCATACAAGACCTATTGGGAGTTGTACTTTTGCTCGACTAACGGCCCACAATCTACACACAGACAGGTAGGCAGGCAGTGGTAGCCACTGACTGCCTAATGCATGCTGTAATGGCATTCCCCACTGATCGCGAGTGATGGCATCAGTAACTCACAGGACCCTGAGGGAAGGTTTGACTGTCGGGACATTTCTTTTAGGTGTTAAATATAGCATTCCTGTTAATACATTTTTCAATGAATTCCACTTTTTTTCGTATAGTGACAAGCAATGAAAAGGAACTTTGCCACATAGTGCAGCCCCCAGAGATAGAGTGTTCATGAACGCTGCAGACTGAATGAGCTGGCAAGCGCTGCACTCATCTGCAGATGGCAAGTCGAGCGCTCCCCCGCTGACGTCCACGCTATACATCTGCACCACACACCTTTTATGTCTTTTGTTGTTGCTCGACAGTAAATGTGTTCCAAATGCTACTGTGTGGCAAGTAGAGGAGGGGTCTGCAACCTGCAGCTCTCCCGATGTTTTCGACTACAACTCCCATCATCTCTCACCATTGATTATGATGGCTAGAGCTGTTGGGAATTGTAGTGCAAAACATCTGCAGAGATAAAGGTTGCAGGCCCCTGATATAGAGGAACATATGCGAGCTTTTTCCATGTCATGCTTTAATTTTGGCACATACGTGTGTTCTTATTGGCCGGTAGGAGAGATAAAAGAATGGACAAGTTAGCAGGATTAGCACTTTTTTCTGGCACATGTATGCCAGGGGTATCATCGGTAAAATATACCTTTTGTTATCTAAGTTCTTGTCACATTAAGGCAATTTAGAACAACAATTTCTGATTACAAATGTGTCATTCTGACAGGTGCTATAAAAGCTTTATAACCAAGTGTGCATTGCAGCCACTTGAATTATAGGCAATACAGCATCCCAGTGCACAGCCCAGATTTAAAGATCTTGTCTCCAGGTTACTCTGCTGGGACATGTCACACCTGTTAAAACGATACCAATTGTCCCTTCAATTTGATTCAGACCTATTGCCCTGCTGAAGTTAATTGTCCATAAGACTCATTGCAATCCAACGTGGTGTGTTTCTTTCTGAGCGTAAACCTTAGCACGCGGGACTATCTGTTGCTGCGCACTCAGAGTATACCTTGTGGTGCTAACGCCAATAGATGTTCTTGTGTTGCGCTGTGCAGTACGTTTTGTAGCATAAATGCTAGGAGAAGGTGATTGGGTTGACTTTTCCTTTGTACAAGTAATAATAGGTTTTTTTGTTTAAAAAACTAAGGGTAAAGACTAGTAGAAGGATGATATAAATGGTATTAGCACCCAGGGGAGCGGGGGAGGGGGGGAGCATCAAATCAGGCTCCTTGGATCGCAAGAGCTGAAACGCCCGCAATCCATGGAACATGTTGGCTGCTTCCCCGCCTCGCAGCGGTATCTTGCCCCTCACTCTCCCTTCCCTTAAGTGTTTTCTTTACTTCTCTCCCCACATTCATCTTTTATTTCCGCAGAGGCAGGAAGCCCACGTCCCTGTTGCTGCTCCTGCCGTGCACTCTCCAGGTCACAGCGGAAATGAAAGAGCGGCTCAGTAAGGAGCCCCGCCTTCCATTTCTGTGGCAGCCATCTTAGTACAGTATTTTGTTTGAATGAATGGGACACAGCATGGTGTCCCGTTCACTAAAAGAAAATGCACCGGGCTCAGCAGCCTAGGTTACTGCCGGATTGGCAACCTGGAGTGCTAATAGCGTTAATACCCTCTTCAGCGTGCCAGATCGGGTGTTACTGGTAAAGGATCCTTCTTAAATGCCCTTGCTTTGCTCAGGCCTTTAACACCGAATCTGGCTCGCTGGATCGGTTGTTACCGCTATATTGTAAGGTTTTCCATTCTTTAAAAAGTGTAATGTTAGAACTATATGAATGGGGAAAATGTCTACCCCTAGACAAGGCACAACCATTGGCTTTGCAGTCCTTGTTTATTTCTTTTCTGCACTCCCACAGTCAATAGTCTACCATAATTCACACATCCCATGAACTAAGCCGATTAGAAAAAGGTTTCATTGAATATGATTTGTTTGTTATGCGTCATCAGGAGAAGAGCATTTTCTTGAGTGTCATTGATGTTCCTCAATTATGGTCTTGTTGGGGCAGGATACTTGTGTAAGAATATTTTTAGCACAAATGTATATCTATGGTCCTTTTTACACAGGCGACAACATTCGAAGGTACATTGCAGGACCACCAGGCCCCCCCGGGCCCCCTGGACCACGAGGACTCAAAGGCGATAGCGGCATCCTCTCTTCATCAGATTCTTCATCTTCCTGGTTGTCATCCTCATTGTCAGGCTCTTCCTCTTCCTCCTCACTGTCCTCTTCATCCTCATCCTCGTCCTCATCCTCATCGCTTTCAGCAGAATATCAAAGGCTGTTATCTCACGTGGTGGACCAGATTAATAGTAAGTACGAGGCCTGCGAGTGACACTGAACACTTTCAAGTCAACATTGCAGTCACATGATAAGCCTGGAATTTGTGACCCACCGAACAGTACAATCCAGTTGGGATTTCAGATTGCATTACAAACATGCAAATAACCTCTAATGAAATATAGAGAATGCATCTAATTCTCATCCATATTCATTACAGATATCCAGAAAACCTAAATTGATTTTTACGGTTTCACGGTTAACAGCCCTAACCACATTAGATAGCAAGGTCCATGACATACTTGACCACATTTTACAGCTGATGTTATATTAGCACCCTTTTGTGGAGGGGCCAGCCAATTAGGTGGCTAGGAACGCAGGCTTGAACCGCTGGTACATGCCCGCACTCCAAGGCGCCTGACGACCGACTCCCCCCACTGCCATCTTCCCCCCACCCCCTCTACTTACCTTATTTCGGCAGCGGTGGGTGCTGCCGCAACATCCGCTACCTCTCTTTGCCTCACGCAGGCCGCCATGGAAAGGGAAGAGGGGCTCCGTATGGAGCCATGCCATCCATTTCCATGGTGGCCATCTTGGAAAAGGATTTTCCTTCCTACAGCGGGACACCACGTGCGTCCCGTTGTAGAAAGGAAAATCCCTTTTTTTTTTTTAGCACCCCAGGTTACCGCTTTGGCAACCAGGGGTGCTTATGGCACTCATCCTCCTCCTCCATTCCAGCCACTGGAATGGAGGATAACGGCCAGAGCACTCGTTCTCCACCCTAGCTTCACTTGGGCTGATAACTTTGGTTGCCGGGCCGTTATCTCCAGTTCCAGCCTCTGGTACGGGGGATGACCACCACAGTAGACTCTGCTGCCAGGCTACAGGAATGAAGGAAAAGACGTAGCAATCTGTTAGTCTTTTCTTTGGTGCGGTATAATGGTAAGATGTCACCAAGAAGCTGACAATGCTGCTGCCATCAATCAATGCCACCAATGGTCATAGGGCGTTCTCTCAGCCACTCATTGTGATCAAAGAGTGGCATGTGTACAAACCAATTAAAAAATACCAATAAGGTCCGGCTAATTTCACAAAAGACCACATAGAACAGCATCACAAATTGAAATTGATACCAAATAGCAACCACAACCATCAGGCATTGGGGCGGGGTTTCTTAATGCCTTATAACAGTTGTTTCAGGTTGTTTGATGTCCTGGATCCCAGGGTTTTCAGCATGATGTCTAGGGTGAATCTGCACTGCTTCGAAGAAAGCCATTAAAATAAAACCAGTGGCACGATGGATCTTAGACACTCAAAAGTCAGAAGTCAAATGCAATGTGATCGACCAAAGAGAATTACATAATCACTTGGCGGTCTGAAAACCCGTAGCTTAAGTAGAACAACGTGTAGATGTTTGTGTAGCACTTCATCAACTAATCATGGACGTCATTTAGGGGTTGCCAGGGGTCGCAGTTATCCCTTGCTACCCTTGTGGTCTCCCTTGCTACCCCTAAAAAAAGGAAGAAAAAAAAGTATTTTTTTAAAAAAAAAATGTTTTTTTTAATGCATCCTCCTGGCCGTGGCTCTTTGCTTCTGGAGTGGCTGCATTTCATGTTCTGGACTCCTAATAAAGAAAACGAAACAAAAAAGAACAGGGGTTGCACAGGTCTAACACTTAAAGCAGTGACCCTAAATAAGAAAGAATAGGAATACCAAATAATGTGTCTCTCTAGAGTTCTATACAATAATTGCTAGACTAATTAAAGGTTTATTTCAGGCACACTTCAGGGAGTGAGTCACTGATTTAGTCTGTTCTTTAACACCTCACCTCAGCCTTTCATCCTTCCGAGGTCGATAAATGAGTACCAACACAGTTTGGGTGATATTGTAAGTATATTTGTTCTATATAAAGTGCTTAAGCGTAAGTGCTATATAATAACACATCATTTTCATTTGGCCATGGACGTCTGCTTGCATTCATAGTAATTTGGTAATATGGGCCTATACACACTGATCTTAATGATACATATGGCGATCCATTCTTGTATGAAATTTATATCACATTATAGTAATACTATAATCATATTTTTCGTAGTGTACTTAGGAACTGTGCTATGTGATGCCAATTCCTGCTTTGTCAAGGGGTTAAAGGTTGTGTTCCATCGCTTCCCGCGATATCACTTTGGGGTGGAGTCAAATGACAACTTCCTGTGATGTCATCAGAGGTCAAGGGTTGTGTGATGTCACTTCCGCTACCTCTGGCATTTTGATGAAATGACGTCCCTGCAACTAATTCTCAGAGCCCTGTTGCAACATGTATCACCATTATCTGACTCAACAGTGCTGATAAGGATGTGCAGCTGAGTAGAGCCACCAGGTATTTGCATGAGATGAAGACTTCTCTGATGGTGTTCACTGTTTAAATCACTATACATGGCTTGAACTGTTTTTTCAGTTTGGACATTATAGCCTGAGCAGAAATACATAGGAAAGAACATGTAGCCTCGATAGAAATATTATCGGAAATCCACAGAGGTCATCTGAGGCACTGTCCCATCTTTGCCTTCAGAGGTAGCTGATCCATTCAGAATGTAGCCAATAGCTTGTGAAAGCAGGAGCACCCGTCGCATCTGTGGCACCCCGTAGAGTGTCCAAAAAAGGAACTGGAAATGAACATGTCATTATTTTCCCTGAACCTTTGTAACTTGACCTATTTCACTGTCAGCATTAAGCCACACAGTTACAGGGTAATATTATGGCGAGCCTCATCATACCAATACCCAGAAAAAAAATATCCAGAATCATTTAATATGTATCTAATATTTTATTGATACTAATCCCATATCTTCCACGGCCCCCTAATTTTCTTTTCTAAATACATTTTAATAGGTTAATCATTCCTGCTGGTTGGCCACTTTTAATGGTTTTTGCCATGTCTCCAACACAGTGATCTATTGTCAAGAATCCATGAGTTTAGGGTAGATTGCATTTTCTTTAGCTCATTGATTTTCAAGATTCACCTGCGTAATATCTCTGTCTTAAAGTGACATTCCAAAAGGGAAATTCTAAGATCCCTGTTATAATCTATCGCTAGATTAAACATTAAGTGCAACATTTACACTAAGTCAATTTACTACTGTTGGGGTATTTAAGATAATTGGTTGCTGGTCAGTATCAAGAGTTTAGAATGCGAAATCGTGTTCCGACAAATAGTCTTATGAATGCAAAGGCCATGGGGCTTTTCTTGCTTAATTATTATCACAATATAGATGTGAAGACTGCATTTCACTTGGTCATTCATATCCTAACGCACAATGCTTTATTTATTTATTTATTTACTGTCTTTCCTATAGTTGGTCGCCACCGGGATTGCAAGTACACTCATATATTAGCAAATGGGCTGGTTGTTGGTGCTTGGACTTGTAGAAATATTTTTTAAGTATCCCAAACAGGAAATTCTTCCAGATGTCGATTGCTGTTTCAATCGCCGGATAATCGGTGGATCTTACTGCTGCTGCTCCATTGCCAACTCCAATATGATACGAAAGAGAGAATCAGAAATTAATCTGATTCTAAGTGCGCTCACTTCCTGCTCTCCTTAAGGAGTTGCACATAGATTAAGATTAGGTTAAATATTCAGAATAATGATCTGTGTCTATATATATATATATATATGGTGGTATAGCCACTTTCCATTTTTTTTTTCAGAGGCATGAAGTATACCGGACTATTCAGTGCCAAAATCGGTCTATGCCGATTGACTACAATAATGAATATGATGATGACGATCTTTATGAACCATGCATAGTGCCTTGAAGCCCTGATGACAGACCACGTACGAAATGCATTGGCATAGACAGATTTTGGCACTGAATAGTCAGGCATACTTCATGCCTCGGAAATAGATTTCGGAAAGTGGCTATACCACCAAATATATTGTTTGACTCTGATCATTATTTGGAACATTTAACCTAAACTTTAATCTATGTGCAACTCCGTAAGGAGAGCCGGAAGTGAGCGCACTTAGAATCAGATTAATTTCCGATTCTCTCTTGCGTTCAGTATTAATGACCCTGTGCCAAGGTTTCAGGGTGCACTCCAATACTTTATTTTTCTACATACTTTGAATCCGGAAAAGTACATCTGTGCCCACCCTTAATCTCCTGCAACTCCAATCCGATGCCTTTCATCTTCCTCAACTAGTCTACTGGATTCTACTATAGGCGGGGGGGGGGGGGGGGTAGTCCAGTTGGTATATAAAAACAGGACTATGCCCTTATTTGATCAATTTCTGTATTATAGACTCTCAACCAATCCATATTGAATTTGTCCTTCCTGGTCAAGTTTAACCACAGAATATTCTTATTCTCACCTGGTTCTTGGGCCACAATGAGCAGCAGGAAGGGGGCTGATATCCATTTGATCATCCAGGGCATCATATAGGGGTGGCTGCAATAGCAAATGGCTTCTCTACCTTGCAATCTCACTTATGACATTACGAGTTTGACAGTAAATCACCGTTGAACCCAGCGATTTACTGCCAAAACCATTTACTGTCACCGACACTTGGTCCTGTGGCATTACACTGGGATTACGAGTAGTCATATGGCGATTTATTTCCCCATTTTTGGAATCCACAGGGCTCCATGAGGATATTTGAGGGAATTTCTGCAAGCATTAATTCTGTGCATTAAATCAGCTGGTTATTGCAGGTAAAGCAGAGGCTTCATCCACAGCTTTTTTCTGGAGGTAAATCCTCCACTTTAACGCCACACTCAGAATTCGGCAGTGCAGTAAAAGTGGCGGTAATCCCAAAGTGGAATTACCACCACTTTTCTACCACTCCACAACGCTCGGAATGAGGCCCATTATGCAATATGCCTGATATCACACCTAAACGTGTGTGATGTTGCGTGCTGTGATGTCACCTCAGGTGAAATGCTGCTCCTGGTGTTGACAGCTTATTCGTCCTGGTTTCTTGAAGGGAGTGTACGTAAACCTTACCTAAACACTCCCGCCAACCTAAATCGGTCCGCTTACTCAAGACTAGATATTTTTCAACTTACCAACATAATAATTAAATTGTCTTGCCTTCATAGAGGATAACGTTGATTTTAAATGCATTGCTTTTTAGATGGTGGCCTGATTCAAGATATAACCTACACTGTGGAGCGATCTGTGGGAAGACCAGGACCACGAGGACACCCCGGACCTCCTGGGATCAGCAGAGTATTTGCAACATACGGGAACGTGACAGAGGATCTAATGGAATTTTTCAGAGGTACGTGGCGGCCCCGTCGGCACAACAGAGAGCAGGCATGAGTTGAGATGTAGCTGAGGTGAAAGCAGCAGCTCTGGTTTAATGACTACAACCACTGAAGTCAGCAGACCTACAGGCTATGTGAACAATAAACGGGGGAGGGGAGAAGTAGGTGGCATTTAGAGTGGCATGCAGCAACTGATTGCCAGAGGAGGGGAGCCCTCATATGGTAAGACAAGACCTAGAGTTAATAGGATCTGATACTGCATATTCCCAAATTTCGTATGAAAACAATGCACTCTCCCCTTTTGGGAGAGTACGTCTGCCGCAGATATACACCTATGCGCGATAAAGCATTAAAATAAAATCTGATGGAACTATTTCTTCTCAATTACATTCTGAAAAGCTGGTTGCCTCACACTCTAAGAAAAATTTGATGTTATGCGATGGGGTGCTTGACACTGGCTGGATACAGGCAGGGGAACGAACCATCAGGCACATGACAAACATTGATTAACATGTGAATTTCCAGCAGACCAATTGCAAGTGTTTTCACAGGAAATAGTTCCAGTCTCTGTGTTTTTGGACATTAGAGCATCCACGCCCAGGGGGTGAAACAAAACAGGGACAATTGTGCTGGTTTAATAAAAATACTATCAACATTAGGCAGTACCAAGATGCATCTGGAAATGTTTCCTGTGCAGTTCAGAATATGCCCGAAAGCGAGTATTCCAGAAAATGGACCAGTAGAAACCATTTGGAAATGGACTACTGGAAATTCCACCAGGGTGAGTCTAGGTAGTCTTTGAAGAGCCATGGTTGCAAGGGTCTTTAACCTACCGTGGATCTCGAGAACAGAGTAGGTTGGGTCTTGAGGCCAGTATGTTATGAAGATTGCTGTATGTACATAGTCTGTTTACCATTGCTTTTGTCTCACTTTCTCAACAGCTCATGGTACAATTCAAGGACCCCCCGGAATCCCCGGTCACAAAGGAGATCGAGGCTACCCTGGTCCCAAAGGTGAGGACATTTTTGAGGTCTAAATGATTCGATGATTTTGAATTTATATTGCGCAAATCCATAGGAACCAAGCAGAGACCTGCATCCAGGCACAGATGTTCAATTTACAGAGCAACAGCGTAAGACATGAAACTATACAAAGACAAAAACTACTGGAACAGGTGAGTTTGCAACTTTTTTATGAAAAAGAGCCAGGGAAAATAACTTCCGAAGTTCAGTACGCAGTGCATTCCAAAGATGAGGACCTTTGATTGAAAAGAGGGAACAATCAACAAATGATGCCCATTCGAACAAAGACAGCGTGACAGATGATAGAGTCTGGTTTTGGAGACCAGATAACTAGGCGCCATGCCATGAATGCATTTGAACAGTAGGCAAAGAGTCCTGAACACGATACGTTGTTGGATCGGCAGCCAAAGTAACTTCTTGCAATGCAGTTTTGAAAGACTATGTATGATATGATATGGCATTAATAATGTTCCTATACACAAGTGTTTCAAGGCGCGACGAGGCAAGGGAGGGGTAACAGAGGGAAGACCGACAGCGATCCTGCTAGGCCAGGTGTCATTCAGATCACGCAAGAAGGGGGAAGAGGATAGTGCGAGGGGGAGGGAGGAAGTGCAGTACATGGGATAAAGAAAAATAACAATAAGTAAAGTACGGCCAGCTGGTGGCAAGTGCGAGAGTAAATACAGACATCCGGTGTCAAGTGCTGGTAGTGGGACTGTAGGGATACAGAGACAGTATGAATCTAACTGCAGCATTCTGGACAACTTGACGTCAATGTAACAGATTCACTGGAATCCCTGTAAAAGGGAATGCCACAATAGTCCGGTCTAGAATTGATCATTGTCCCCACAACTACAGGGTGATCTCATTCAGCAGTAAATGGCAAGACAGGTTTTAATAACCTAATTTGGTAATAGACAGATCTGACAGCTTTGGTAAGATGAGCATTGCAACTCAGAGATGCCTGCCATATTCAAACTACATGTTTTACCTTAAAAGAGAAAAAGGCTGGAACACCAGAAATGACAGGACAAGAGGTCATAGAAAGGAAGTCCGTCAATGGACTTTTTGGACCGAAGACAATGACCTCCGTTTTTAAAGGCATTACGTTGGAATTTATTTTCAAGCATTCCAACTTTTTATTGCATTACAATATGCCAGTATACGATTAATAGCTTCAGATGGCGACTTTAATCTGAAATACATGTGTGTGTCATCAGCATAGGAATGATAATTCAAATCAAACCTAGCAAAGATATCCATTAACGGCCGAATATAAGTGTTACATAGAATAGGGAAAAGGGACGACCCGAGGCACCGCACATAGACCGGAAGGGTTGTCGGAATAAAAAGTTCCCAATTTGACAACTTGTGTCCGATCTAATAGACGGATGTAATCCATCTCAATGAGTCCTCTGAGACCGTAGCAACCTCAGTAAGTCTAGATAGAAGCTGCCAGAAGTTGACCGTATGAAAGGCCGCTGACAGGTCAAGCATGACTATCATGCTCATGTCTCCGTCGTCAGCGGGATGTCGCCCCAAACAGCCACTAAGGCTGTCTCATTACCGTGTGCAACTCGAAACCCGGATTGAAAAATATTGTGGATGTGGTTCCCCTCCAGATAGCTCCGGAGCTGTGTGGTCATGGTTTTTTCCAGAATCTTTGATAAGGCCGGCATTGCGCGGTAGTTAGAAAGCACTTGATGATCTAGGGATGGTTTCTTTAATAAAGGGGTCCAAAAGAATTTCTTAAGATCTTGAGGCACACTTCCCCGAATCAAGAAAGCAAGAAAATCTTTAAGATGCGAAGCATGTTGTCGTGAAAGATTAGCTGGTATAAAATCATAGTCATCATTTATGGCTTTTAGTTTCTGAATCAAGATTTCAATGTCATCCATTTTCACTGGAATAAACGTGAAAATAAGGGGCGCTAAGGGAGACAAAGTCGAAGATTTAGACTTTTGTATGGAAGTTTTGGAACTTGGCAGTCTAGCAAATAGAATTGACCCTATTATTAAAAAAATCACTAAACTTGCTTGCTAGATAAAGAGATGGGTATACCCTGATAGAGACACATTCATGGGACGTGACATTTTTCTATAGTGCCAAAAAGCTCCTTGACCAATTTTTTGTAAGATTAATTTGTTTTTTGAAAAATGGTGATTTTGCCATTAAGATTCCTTTTTTATAAATAGCCAATGCTAGTCTAGCAGTCTGGCGATCATAGGGTCCCTTGTTTTAATCCAGGTCTTCTCTTCTTTACGGGAGTTTTGTTTCAGGCTTCTTCGAGAGTGTGAAAACCATGAGTTGTTTTTTTTTTTAGCTTGTTTTTTGGTTATCAAAGGCGCTTTCAAGTCACGACAACTCTTTAAGACATGGTAGTCTGATAATGCAAATAATTGTTGAGTGTTGCAGTGCAGTGGCTGTCACAGACCACCATATTTCCAACCCAGCGTTGGAATAAAGGAAAAAAGGAGTCACTAAATAAAAATAGAATACATGATCTTATTGAACAGAATGGAATAGCTTTTCAGGTGGGAGAATCACATACCCAAGCTATATCGTGACAGCTAGCTGCTGATGGCAACAGAATATTTTTTGAGAAAGAGCAGACCAATTGTTGCTGTTGAAAATGTGTTGCCGAAACAATCCTCTGCGTCTCACTGAATGCATGAATCCCTTCAAGTAGGTCTATAGGCATTCTGCTCAGCACAGTAGCAACTGGTAAAATAAAAAATGAAAGATTAAAATGGGCTTTTATATCACGCTTCTTGCCGGAGACCAACCTCTATGCGCAGGACCAGGATTCAAACTTCTAAGGCTCTGTATTGTCTTGCTAAGAAGCGCATTGCCCCTGAGCTATCCTCCCAGTACCTTTATGTCAAGCAATCTCAACCTAGTTACAACAGGTCCTAAGCGCACAAAGTGTGGTAGAAAAACTTGCCATAGCAGAGAGAAGCAGTTGAGACAGACTAGCACGCCTTCAGTGGTAGAACATAACTAAAAAGGCCAGGTACCACTGAGATGGACTAGTAAAACTAGTAAGGTGGAGCTCAATAGTTGTGGAGGTGGAACTGAATCTTCTTGAGCTAGAATAGAGCGCTCACTGAGTTTCTAAAAACCACAATTAAGATAACTAAAATGGGAAGGGAGGCAGCAAGTAAGATGGCTCTGATTTAAGGACCTCGACTCTGACATATGTGACAAGCCTGCAGTCACAGGTCGAACCCCATACTACTCCCGTCTTCCTTCCAAGGGCAGTATATTGAATCGGGTAAAAGCTATTTGCCGCACCAAAGAACAATTCATGTTTTGGTATGTGCTATCTAAATAGTAATAGCCTGGGATAAAACAGGGATCTTGCACAGAACATAACAAACTTGGGGGTAGGTCTGGACCAGGTGTTCAGACACGCGCTTCTCATCAGCTCTCAGGCGTCTATAGCTTCTAGTGTTTCTCAGCTTTAGGCGGAACAGCCATTTTGTTTCCTTCACGCAGGATTGACCAATGTAACGGTAAGCGAAGGTCACTGGACCGTGGCATATGCCTCAAGGAAGAAGATGCACACACTTTCTCCGATAGCATTGAACAGCTATTTACAGCAAATGCAGAAAAAACTGAAACATTGTGATATTTTGAATTATTCTAAGAAAGATCTACAAAAAACATTCCCAGGAAAAAGCACATGTAATCACCCACCCCCACCCCCCAACCAAAACAACCTGGAAATATTTGTGTGCAGAACAACATATGATTAAGACAGCTGGAATAGAAAAAAGACACATGGTTCAAGGTCAAGAAAGTTTCTCCCTCGGATTCTGTTTAGAGTTTCATGTATTTACATAAAGGACCTATCGACTTAAATTGGTGTTCTTCAGTGTATGAATATGCCACGGCGGGTGCACAAATCAAGCTTAATCCTCTCTTTCACAAAAGTCGAGGCTCTTATCCCCCCCCCTCCCCCAAACAGCCCCCAATGCCCCCTGAACAATGCTTCACATTGAAGGTATTGACTCCATACATGAAAGACAGGCAAGTTTTTGTCTGAAGGAGTCAATGTGAGCCTGTTTTCTTGTGAGAAAGTGGCAAGACAAACAAAAAACACATTAATTTGAGAAGATTTTGAAATCGCGTCTCTTTTGATTTTAGCCTCATAGTGTAAACCCGGAAGTGGTTTTTAGACAGTCCTTACATTTGAGTAATTGAGTGAGCAGCAGAAGGATGTGCTTCTGATCAGCTAATGAACACACCCACTTGTCCTGTGTATGACTCATGATGCTTCCCTACCAAGATTTGGTGCAGGAAACCCCGCAACGCTAGCCTACGACAGTGCAGCAACGAATCACCAGTGATGCTTCAGTCAATAGACAATGCGATTGGCTGTAAATCCTCTCCAAGATCCAATCCTGTTGGGCTTGGCGGTGCCCAGACAGCCACAGTCCTTTTCCACGCACCCTCAACTCACGTAACCTTTCCTCTCTGCATCCATTGGGAAAAGGACGTTGTTCTTTGTGGGGAGGGCTTGGGCTTGGGCTGGTCTTAAACCATCTTAAGTTTGAAATGAAGAATACAATATTTATATTTGCAATTATCCTGAACTGTTTTCATTGCCTCTACAGGTGACATAGGACCAAGGGGTGTCCAAGGACTGCAGGGATTACAGGGACCTAAAGGAGAGAAAGGTATGATCATGAAAGAAACACCACAAAATGGGTTTTACAAACTAATGTGAACCATGTGTACTGTCAGTCCGCTACACACACCAAAGGCATGCCTCTTCTCCCCAGCCCTAAGGTAGAGGTCTAATGTAATTAGTAGTGTTGATATTAACAGATCTTGATGAGAAGGGGACCCCTAATCTACCCACTCCAATGACTGCTCCACCATCGAAAACCGGACATGGTCCCTACTTTCGCTCCTACTATTTCTTCCTCCATATGGGCCTTACAGTGCATTTAATGCCTGGCTTAGCTGCAGCCACTTCTAGAAGACAGTGCCAATGTAATTTCATAATTATACCCATATGTTGCTCCTTAACAGCTCACTGCAGTCCCATACAATAAGCCATCCAAACCTAGCTTGCCCAAAGTCCTTAGCCATGTGACCCTAACTTTACATGGTGCCGCCATCTTGCCCTTACTGCAGATGGAGAATGTCGCACTTTATGCATTTAATAACAATTATAGTATTGTGACCTCTTGTTATAGGTGCATTCTTAATCTGAAAATGCTACCCTTGGCAGAACTTTTTTTTCCATGTTCTCTTCTTGCTTTGCATTTCATCAATAATAATTTTAAAAAAAAATGTTTTAAGTCGCCCTTCATGTAACATATGCTTGCAGCACTGCACTTTTCTGGGAGACTGCTGCTGGACTGTCTCAGTGCTGTCATCAGCCCTCTGGAAATCCGACCTTGGCAATGCCGGCCCACTCCACTGTATTTCTGCTGAAAAGTCACCACTCGTGCCCCTCTGCCCCCACTTGATCCCCCCACTCTGCCACTGTAAGCTTGCCAAATATTCAACTCTAATGTGTGGGGTCAAGCCTACATGACGGAAGAAGCCAGCTTCCTGTTTCCATCAGAGTCCTGCCCTGCCTTATTGCAAACATGAAAGCCCTAATGCAAGCCTGTAGTCTCCACACTACAATGATCCCTACCATGAGATGACTGTTTCAGGATGTGAATTATATGTCATTAACATAACATGTATACTGCTAACAATGTCATGCATTGCTCTAAAACCACTTGACTGCTCTCCTCTAGCTTGGGTCACTGTTAAATCACTGTAGTATTACTGACTGGAAAGCCAGTCATTATTGCTAATTATTGCCCTTCACATAACCTAAGGGCCTAAGCCGCAGGCAGTAACTCATTAAGTGTTGGGGGGTAATGTTTGAGACAATAATTAGAGTTATTGTCTAGCTTCAAAGTCCATAATACTTTTAGCATATTGCTCTTTTCAGCGCCGTCACCCCCTCTACCATCTCGCTAGTCTTTCCTTCCCCTTCAGCAGTCACTTCTCTATTGTGAGAGACGCTCCACAGAGGAACTGATTGGCTGTCTGGCACTCAACACATATAATAAATAACTGGAGGCCACCGCGCACAATGACACATGCACCCCTCTCATACCACTGACTTGTTGGGTTCAGATTTAATTTCATGTACATACAGGGCCCCGTTACAAGCATGTTGGTGTGGGTAAAAATGGCAGTAACTTCCTTAAACGTCACATTACTGTGCCACCGTACTACGCGTTGGGCAGTGAAGTGGAGAACTTACCGCCAGCAAAAAGCTGAAGGTGAGTCCGCCACCTTACCACCAAAAATCGGCAGATTTATGGCGCGATAATTCTGTCAGTGGTAAATCGGCCAAAAAACCCTAATGCAGTCCGGTGGACTCCAAAAATGGGGAATTACCAACATTTGGGAACCCGGCATTGAATTGGCTGGACCGAGTGGTGGTAACAGTAAGTGATTACGGCAGTAAATTGGCATAATTAACACCAATTCCTGCCAAACTTGGACTGAGGCCCATAGTCTTGCACACTACCGTCCATCTGCCATCCAACTGAAATCTACAGACTCGTGCTATCCAACAGACCCTTGAAACTGGGGGGGGCGCCAATCCAGAACCTTTATGCGCATTTCTTCCATGAATACATTCTTACAGTCTTATTCTTTTGTAGGTGAACAATTTTTTGTCGGGAAACGAAAAAGAAGAACCTCAGGCGTTTGATCCACGGCCAAGAGTCAGTATTTACCGACGTACCATTTCCGAAAAGACAGTTTACACCCTCCTAGTATTAGGCAGAAGCCTCTCGTGCTTCCCCCAAAGAACGGTTTGCACCCGGATCAGCCCTGCGTGCAGTTCAGCAGCACCAATGAGGAACGTTCGCAATGCCCTTGCCTGGTTTCTGTTGTGTCTCTTAATGTCTGTGCCTTGTACATAACCCTTGCCCTTTCACCAGGTCACCAATTGTGGGAATCTAGAGTGCCTAATAGTTTGACATGTATGTCTGATTTCTTTCTAGCAGTTTGTGGCTGTGCAATATGCGTGCTAACCATGTTAAATAAACACTAGGAGTACAATATATGCTGTAAAGAAAATAGCTAACACCTATTTAATTTGTTTAAGGACCTTTGGTTTTGAAAAAGGGGATTTTTATTGTTTTAAACGAAATCTACTTCAATTGGGTGGAGCATTGTGTCAAATGCT
Source organism: Ambystoma mexicanum (assembly GCF_040938575.1). Taxonomy (NCBI): domain Eukaryota; kingdom Metazoa; phylum Chordata; class Amphibia; order Caudata; family Ambystomatidae; genus Ambystoma; species Ambystoma mexicanum. The sequence continues at coordinate 1,518,435,409 of NC_090929.1, read as the reverse complement.
CTGCCTCTCATTTTCAAGAAACCCCCCCAAATTCCCGTGCAATTCCTGATCATGTGCAATACATTATTTTAATATAGATGTACTTATTAGTGCCAGACAAGTTATATTTTTATTTTATAAGAATATGCTCACATACTGGCAACAGTTATATCAGACATGTTGTTTAAGATTCGAATAAAAGAGTGAATTCACTCTGCATGAATATATCTGTATTCACACATGCATTCAAGGCAATCTGTACATTTTTCAACCCACTGTGGATGGATACATATTTCTGTTGTACTACTTAGTGTACATGTACACAATGGCGCCTAGCCTGTTAGCTTAATGGTGTGATTTGTGATCCAATTCTCGCTGATGCCAAATTCCAGTTGGCTAAAAGCCTCGACTGTCTATAAGGGCATTGATCCCAGCTTAAATTGGGGTGGGCTTTGAATTCACAGCGGTGTCTGGGTGACGCATAGGAGGACTGCTAGAACTTTGACAAAAGTACACATGGTCAGTTTTTCAAAAGAGCAGCAAAGCTTCATCTTAATGTAAATGCTTTCACTGTAAATGTACCAAACTCTTTCTAAATCGGCCTCAGATTTAAATTATGTACAGAATGACTCATCAGCTTTATAATACTATACACCACAAAACCAGCAGAGTAGTAGTGAGTGCAGAAATCTAGATGCTCCCTGCAAGTCCTGTTCCCCATCTGTATTTATTGTGATTCCACTGTGCGCCTTAAAGTCATTAAAGCATTTTTCCTGCTTAGCCATTAAGCACAGGCAAGGTTTCGGCAGCAGACAGGGGCATTTCGCCAGGGTCAATCCTCGAGTCAGGGCTCCAAGTATATGAGATGTCAGTAAACGCTGGGTAGTTTGGAATGCAAAACGTTGACTAGGATCGAGATGCGGTGTCACGGCTACACTATCAGCCATGGAACCGGGAGACGCGAGTGCCAAGTCGAGTGCTCCTACATGGAGAAAAGGTTATGGGTAAAGGACTAGGTCTTCTTGTGCATTACCTACCAAAACATGGGTGCAGTCAGAAACTGATCATGAAAAAAGGGTTCTATGTTCTTATATCACCAGGTTTTTTTTTCTGAAAAATTATTTGGGGTGTTTCCCCAGCCCCCTTCCCTATTATCTATTCCCCACACCCATTACCCCATATAACCCTTACACCTTCTGCACTACAGACAGAAGACGAGAGCAGTAGAACTGTAGAAGTGTGTTGACCAGGGAAGAGACTTTGCTCCAATTTTTACTATAAAGAAATTTAAAAAACAATTAACTTGTAAGTATACTTTGCTGCTACATCGTTTGATATCTCGCACGGCACTGCTCCCGTTTGCAGAGGTGGATGATCTAAGAATCGCCACTCTATCTCACGCAGCACGGTGAGATTCAAAGCCAACATGGCAACTGCCAGCCTCTCAAGAAGCTTGGAAACATACCCGGACCATTACTGTTCGTTTTTCAGAAAAACAAACTCAGTTTATGCAGGTAGTCCCACCACAAACAGAGTCCATTCATTCCAAGTTCACCTACCAACAATATTCATGTCGCCAACCCAACCTGTAACATGGCGTCTCAAAAGGTTAATAGCCGAGTTCTTACAAAAACGTACCCAAGTATCTCACCATGCAACATGGTCGTGTGGTGCCGACAACTGCATTTCAAGATAATAGGCAATTGTATATAATAGATCTGGTCACAAGTATCCAGGTTAATTGGTTAAACCCTAAGGTATCGCAGAAGAAAAGCTGATGCTTGTATCATATGTGGATCAGATTCATGGTACTCTGCTACGAGTCCGCAGTGCTTTGCGGGAAAGGTGGAGATAGGTGGGTAGACCAAAGATACTGCAAAGTAACCCTAATCAATTCTTGAACAGTTACTGGTTTGCGAGCATCATTGAACCTCAAGGGTAGGGGGGTGGGCATGCGCAACACCTCCACAGACTGTCACGGTTCTGAAAATGTACAGAGGGCCACGCCACAAACTCTCCAGTTGCTCCATTTTTTAAAATGATGTACCTACGAGCTGTGATTAATTGTTGTGTTTTGTTTCGCCGTTCCGTTTTTAATAAAATGTCCATAAAACAATATGCTTGTGTCTATTGACTTGTAGGAACCTGAACACTGCGGTTTGGGTGGAATGGAGTGTACTGTCTGGACGTGTTTGACTTTACATTGCTAGAGTAACCGTAATATACGCGGCTCAAAGCTACATAGGGGGTGATGTTAAAACAGGTAGTGTGGGAAACGGATGGCGGTGTAAAACCAAGGTGTAATGCTTTCACTCCTCCTTTTCTCACTACAGCCCGACACTGAGTGCACATGAGAAGGAGAAGGGTTATGGAGCAGAGTTTACCTCTCCACCGCGCTTTCCTCCTCTGTGTAGGGGCCCGAACAGCACGCAAGTGCTCGTTTTGGCGGTGCCCTGCATGCAAGTACATTTTTTTTTATAAAATGTCCCTTATGGAGCTTTCATCGTCCGTTTTGTGTGTGCACTGTGATCACGCCTCCATGAGATTTTCATGCCGATACAAAACAAACGGATTCCTATGGAATCTGCATCAAATTAGCACCTGCTAAAGAGCAGGCAGATTCCGTAGGAATGCATTAGTAAACATCATCGGCGAAGCGTAATTTGCAGGCGGGGTTAACATTTCATACAAGACGGAGAGTATAACTAAAGAGTAAAGGGGATTTCAACTGGTTTTACTGTTCAGTTTCCACCCCACCTTGTAAATGTTTAAGATTAGATGCAGGGAGCCAAACAGCAAGCAAGTGCTAACTTTGGCAGTCACCTGCATTCAAGTAACATTTTCTATAAAATGACCCATATAGTCTTGAACAGTGATGAACACAATGGAAAACCTTATTTCTTAAGTTCACTTTCAAAAACTTTAAGAGCACCAAGTTTCCAATTGTAAGTGGAAACAACAGTGACATCTACGATCAGCATCCTTCAACCAAATCACCATTAAACGGGCTAAGTACAAAAGGTTCAGGGTACTCGCCTCCATAGAAGGAAGGAGAAAGTGTGGAAAAAACTAACAGGATAAAGAAGGGATGGAAAGAAAAAAGAGAAGGAGGAAAGAAGGAAAAAAGAAAGCACTGGAGATTGAAGGACAGATGGAAACATAGAAGGTAATAGAGATAATGAAAAGAGCAAAAGAATGAAACAAGAAAGAGAAGAACAGTTGAGAAATACTGAAGGAAATAAGGAAAGCAACAACAAAGGAAGGAGCATAAGCAGAAAGGATAGAATGAAACAAGGAAGGAAAGAACATAAGCCAGAAAGAATTTAGTAATCGAGGGCAGAAGAGAGGGTCAAAGGAAGGAAAGAACATAAGCATGAAGGATAAAATGAAAGAAGGACGGAGACAGAAAATAATTAAGGAAAGAATCAAAGATAGAATTTTCAAAAGAAAGGAAAGAGGAATTAAAGAAGAAAAGATAAAGAAAGGGAAGTAATAGAAAAAGTTCAAAGTTAAAAGAAGAAAGGAGGGTAGAAAGTAGGAACGAATAAAATGAAGACAGAAGGGATGACATAAGTACATTAGGGAAAAGGCATGCCAAAAAAAGAAATTAAGAAAGCAGGGGAAGAAAGAACTAATAAAACAACAATGGGAAGTGTCAAGTAGTTGACATTGATCAACAACACAGACATGGGAAAACACTTAACACAGACTTTTGTTAACAAACATATGAAAGTGGAAGTTAAAATAACAAATTGATATGTTCTGAATTGAACTAAAAATAGCCGGGTGGGCTGGGGGAGGGCATTCTCTAGCCTAGGACAACTTGACAAACGAAAATGGCTCTCGCCGAAGTAGCTTAGTAAGTTCGGGACTTTCTCTGTCCCAGGAAATAAATACAATAACCAGAGTTTGCAGTCTCGGCCATCAGGGGTGCCCAAATCCTTCTTCTAGTCCGAATTATTGCAGGTTTTGAAACGGTTCCTATACCATGTGTCTAATATCTCCAGCTCAAGGTTTCTACAGGGTGTCCAAGCTCTTGTCCCACAGATCCTGAGGTCTCTTTCCGCTGTTGCTGTATAGAGGGTTTCAGCCCTAGACATGGACACTTTGACAGGGCCCTGTAAGTGGGCAAGTGAATGGTGGGGGTTCCAGAAAGCCACAGGATGGGAGGAGGCTGCCCTAAAGTTGTGGCCAGTTCTCACTGTGCCCTTCACAGGACTCTGGTTCTGCCTCCAAAAGTTCAAGCCTCAATCTCACCCTTTGTGTCTGACCTCGAGTCTTGCCCGCCCGCCCCCAATGCTCCCAAACTAGGCCATCCTGTGTGCCTTCCTTGGTGTACCCCTTTCTTCTAGTGTCATTCCCTACACCACCTGCTTCAACTCCTGGATTTAGTACAATTGTTCCCCTTCCCTCCTCCCCAACAACTCTTCTACCCACTCTTCATCTCTTTACTCCAGTCCATCTTCTGTTCTTTTCTTATCCACCTCTCACCAGTTTATTTCTCACACTTGCATTCGACTCTCCTTCCCACCTTCCTTACCCCTTTGGGCACCCCTTTACTTCAAATGCTTTGACCTTTCTCCACCTAGCCCTGTGACTAATCTCCTCCCAGCTGCCTTGACATGTTTCCTCCCATCCCTGCGAGTCCCTCTCTCCCAACCTTTTAACCTTTCTCTCCTCATCCCTCTGGGTCGAGTTCCTGCTAGCCAACTGGATCTCTTAATTTCCAAACTCCTCTGTCCTTCCCTGGCCTCCTCTGTCTCCCCTGCAGACTTCTGTATACTCCCCTCCTTAGCCCAGACTTCTGAGCCTGTCTTCCAGCCATCTGATTCCCCAAGCTTCAGAGGCTTTCCTCAGGTTATTCAGCCCTTGCTCCGTCTCCTGCTCCTCCTGTTCGCCTCTCCAGCAAGCTCTGGATGCGATCTTCATCCTACCTCCTCCACTAACTGGCTCAGCCCTTAGGTTTTCATAGAGTTTTGGCCCATATGCCAGCCTCTCCGGTGTGGCTGCTGGCATGGGCATTGGCCATCAGGCATCGCCTCTGGGACTGACCTTCAGCCCTGGCATGGGAATTGGTTGGCTCGTCTCTCCTCATGGGCAGACCTCTTTCTGCCTGCCCTCGCACTACCTTTCAGCCTTTCTGGGGCATGATGCCTCGGGTGAGCTGGCTTGGTATAGGGAACTGGGGGCTGGGGGGGGTATCGGTTTCTGGGGCTGGGTGGGTCTTAAATATCTACTGGATGGTAGCTTTGGGAACTGTGCCTGCCATCTTGCAGTGCCCAACACCTCTTGCTCTTTAGGCCACTGTTACAGGTAGTGGCCTGTGGGTCCTACCCCTGAGGGTGGTTTCCAATCCCCATGCATGACCTGAGGGTGGCTGGTCTATCTGGTGGGGCAGTCCTCTCTTTTCTTGTCACACTCTGGCCCTGCCATCAATACGGTCGCCCTTAGCCTACCTGTTCTTAACTGTATGTGTATCTCAGTGTATCAGAGAGAGAAAAATGGAGGGAGGCTGTGGCAAGAACGTATGAAAAAAGGAAAGAACGAAGGGAAGTATAATAAAAAGAAAGAAGGAAAATTGGAAAGAAATCAAGGGATATGTTTTCAGATTCTGATGTTTGGTATGCGTATGATGTCACATTGGACATTTGAAATGTGAGATTCCAGAAGCAAGGGTCTGGGCAGAGGTAAGTACTATGCATTGAGGGCTATATTGCCATTCACTGGGACATCTGTTCCAAGATGGATCCTGAGATGCCGTCCAAGACCTGGCTTGGCCGGCAAGTGAGGCGGGAGAGACTATTGGTAGTCAAGCAGGACCAAGATTGGTAGCAGGTAGGGAAAGGTTTGCGCAGGTGCAGATAGTTTCAGTTGGAATTCAGGGAGGCTGCAGTGTGGAGAAAGCATGCGAGGAGTAGCCACTGCCATTTGGCAGAGCTCCAGTCTGCTGTGAGGGGTTTCATTTGGATCCCACACCACCCGGCCAAGCAGAGGAAGAGAGTAAGGTTGCTCTTTGGATTGTACTGAGCCTTGTGCCAGACGAAAATGGACTACATAAATTGAGCAGATGCAATAATGTTGTACCTAGAGAATTAGTGATAGACGCATAGCAAAAAGAAAAGATGGAAAAATAAAGGTGTATCGAGAGGGGCAGCAGGCAGTAGGACTGACAACATCATGTGATAGAAGGATGACAGAGAAGGTTTCTAGAGACTAGGTAGGGAAGAGGGAACGGATTGGTTTGGTGCAGAATGATTGGAAAATAACAGGAGAGGCGTTTGAGAGGACAAATATACACCAGACAAGAGTAGGAGTAGATCACCATATGAGCGGTGGATAGAAACAGCAGGTCATATTGGGGAAGATATAAGAGACAATGGCGATAACTGTGCACAATAAAAAGGAAAGTAAGTACAACAGGGATGCAAAAGCAGAAGATAAAGAGGTTCAAGCTACGAGGGAGGAATTAGGGATACGTATCAAACCACTAAACACCAAAAAGACATGTCTCATTCCATCACAATCAGGCACTAAAATAGGTGCATGGTTTAATAAACAAGGTAGAGATGGAAAACAAGGTGAAGAAAATAAGAAGCAGAAGGCTATTCATTGCATGCACAAATACAACAGAAACAATCATTGGCAAAGGCAACAGCGTTAGCTTTTGTGTTGGTATGGGCATTAACTAGGCACTGATAAAATGGTATCACTTGGCCATAAGATTCCAACATCGGTAACATGGAGGGATTACATGGGCATATGATGGAGTACCTGTCCAATTCCTACCTAATACCTCAAGCCAAAACTGTTGGCATTGTTGCTTGTTTCTTTTTACAGGACTTCAGCACATGGAAGAGATGTAAAACAAGTGGCTAAAGGCAAACTTCGTTAAGACATTTTTATTACAACATTAGCCATTTGCAGCTGCAACTAGGCCATTAGCAGACTGCTAAGGAATAACACTTGCAGGTTAAAGTTTAATGCTACTTCTCGATAGAGTGGGCTCAAATAGATCGCAGCAGGATGTGGTTTGGCTGGGGAGGGACAGTTGGTGGGTTGGAATGGTCATAGGGATTAGCATGGCCATGGGCAATCAATGAGTGGGTGGGTAAATAACCAAACACCCCCCACATGCTTTGTGTCCCTCAATTTATTGGAGTACAGAGTTATTCTGTTTGCCATCCACCTGCATGACATGCTACATAAATTATGGCCTTATGGCCCTATGGTCGCGTGGTAGGATGGTTCAGACCCATCGACCTGTTAGCTGTAGATTTTTGGTTGATCGGACATCCTCCGCCATTTAGATCGCAGAGTTTCCTGTGGATTTCCGAATAGAAAACCTGCAAGAAAATGGAGACGATGGGCAGGGTCCCTCTTTGACAAAATCCCTACCTGGTTTCCACAGGCGCTTTGCAGACAGAAGGCGAAAGAGGTTGGTTGGAGGAGAAGATACAGAGGGCCTTTAGTCAAACGATCTAATGGCGAGTAGCTTGAGGGGAATGGCAAATTAAGGGGACGGGATTATGGTAATTTACAAGTAACAGGAAATATTGTGTGGCGATAGAGATAGAAGCGCCCAGAAGCCTGACTGAAGGGGGTCTAGAAGAGATTGTCTCACACTCCAGTCGGAGTCCCTAGGCTACATGTGAACAGGTTCACAGAAGGAGACGATTTAAATCCTGTGACAGGATATTGATTAGGGGCAAGGAGAAAAAAGGTGATCACAGAGTATTTTTTAGTAAATGTGTAAAGTCGACTAGTAAGTCCGTCTGTATTTGTGTTGAGTTAAGGTGGTGAAAAGTGATATATGTTGTAAAATAATTTAAACGAAGTTAAGGAGCTAAAGGGACTATCTAGGGAAGTGGTTGGTACCAATCCAGAGATAGACAGAGATAATTGACAAAAATAGGGGCTTGAGCAGCGATTGTTGGAGCGCGCTCATATTTGTTGTTTTAAGAATACTGAAATTGTTGAAAATATTTTATAAAACCTGGTAAGTATTGACAGTCAATTAAGACTCGCCAAAATGGGAGACACTCCTCTGATGCATTTATGTAAGACATTGCCAAAACACATGCCCAAGCTCAAACAGTATAGAGCGGAATGGGTAAAAGGCATGACAGAGAAGATTTCATGCCGTGGCCACAAAGGGATCATTGTCAAAAGTTGTATTGCAACACATGACCACATACTTGCACGCTGCGTACAAGGAGAAAGAATTTGAGAAAAAGTATTTCAGCAGAGGTTAGCTATTTTAGAGCTTTATAAAATGTACCAGGAAGAAAAGGTAGATCTACCACCTGAGGAGTAGATGTTTAATCAGTGTAAGGAGGAAGGTGTTGCGCCCTCAGCTCCCCTTACCTTGCCGGAAGTAAAAGGCACTAGTACAGAAGAAGTAAGGTTGTATCCTTTAAAGGAAATGAAAGCAGCGACTTTGTACAGTAATCAGATATATACGAACCGCCTGCTTATAGCAGTGACAATAGTCCAGTGGAGAGTAAGAGGAAAGAAGAGATCTTTAAGATCATACAAAGTAAAGAAGAGTAAGAGTGAGCGGTTAAACATATCAACAGAAATAGAAATTAAGAGATGGAAAGGGGAAAAGGACAAAGCTGATGAGATAACACTTGAGCAGAACGAATGGATGGGAGGAGAAAGATTACTTAAGTTAGATGGGAAATGCATCGATGAAGTAAGGCAAAGGGAAGATAAAGACGAACAAGATAGAAAAGAGAACGAGAGCAAAAATTGATGGAAGATGAGCACAAAAGAAAGATGTTTGTGGCTCCGCGGGGGGAGCGTCGCCCCCCCTGTTTTCCAGCCCACCTTGCACGTACTGGAAACTAGGAGGCCGTAACTGTAGCCCAGCACAGACCGAGACCCTGCAGGGAATTTGCCTTTGGCTGGAAAATTAGGAGGCATCCCCTTTCCTTGTCGCATAAATTGTTTGCCTCTGGGGAAAAAACCCTCATTGGGGGCCCTCAATGTCAAAGTTTTCTGACCAATACCCTGGAGGATCGGATCTCCCCTACCCTGTGTATTCTATGGACCTGAGATAGGCCCAGGCCCGGTTCCCTGCGCCAAGCGGATACTGAAGCAACTAAAGAGGAACTTGAACCCGGGATGTAAAATCACACAGATTTCTCAAGCGCCAGGAATCCCACATGAAGCCACAGCTCCGACTGCTTCTGGGGATGCGCACCTGTTGATCAAAGAAATTCGCCAATTCTTGGGCAATCCAGGGGTTGGGTCTCCCCATATGAACTGAGCACGTATGTGGCACCCCCGAGACCCAGTTGAATAGCCCTACCGCTAAGGTGAATGCTGCCTTCTCAACCTCAGTCTGCCTCCCCATACACACTATTCACTCGCAATGGAGAAGTATGGAATGCCCCCCTCCAGTCATATATTCTCATATGGTCATGGGATGTGAGGGTGAGTCTGAAGCTGCCCCTGTACCTGGCTACCAGTTCTGTGCTAACCCCCCTCGCTCGGCAACCCTGGGCCTGTCGTTTCTCCATCACTCAACTCACCAGACCTTGCTGCTCTTGGGAAAAGTAAGGACGGCGAGCCCGGTCCTCCTGCATGCTGTTGTAACTGCAACTTAGTCCTGGCTGAGCTCTCCCCGATTAAGACCTTACTGTTGACCCTCTGCAGAGGTGACCAGCAGAATAGACATTGGGGAGTCAACAGGCAATCAGGGTGATGAAGGGGATTACCTCACATAAGGGAGATGAATGTGACCTTCCCCCCTAACTCCCCAAACCCCACTAAGGGATCTTACCCACCCATGCCTACCGCCACAGAGGCAAACACTGAGCTCACTCTCCTGGAGCTCAATCTCCTGGAAGTAAAAATGATCGAGGGGTCACCTATTGAGCTCCTGGAATCTAACCCTTTGCAAAAGAAGCTCCCTCATCTTGAGGCCCAGTCAAGATGGGACACTTAAACCCACATTCCTCAACTGGGAACTATGGTAGTCGAATGAATAACAGGACCATCATACTGCAAAGAGTTCCCATATTACCCACTAACTACCAAGAACCAAGGGAGGCACTTCTTAATAAAAGCCTACACTGGTTGAGAACCATAGAGGGATGCCCATTCTTGTCTAGTGCCCATATTGTTAACTGTATCAGGCTGTCCAAACAGGGGGATGACACTCTTGAACTCAAAATCTGTGACTATGAAGTGGCCAGGGACATACTGAAAGCTTAGAAGTCACGTAATCCACACGCCAATAGTGTGATGAAATTGTGTTTACACCCTGTGGGCCAGGGGCCCCCGGCCTCAGTGTTGACAGGAGGAAATACCACCCCTCTGGGGGGAAATAGGGCCCATAGGTTTTCCCGTAACTATTAATAATCCACCATGGGTCCTTGCCTAAATGTGTATAATTTGCTGAGGGACGCTGCAGGACCCAGGCCCTTTGAGATTACTCTGCTGATACTGTTCCCTATTTTGGCTATGCTCCATGCTGAATTTGCTTTGCACTGTACATTTTGAAATTGTTATGTATACTTTCATGGCTATATCACCGAATAAAGTTATGTTGATGATGGATAGAAAAGAGGAGGAAGCAAAAAAATAAGGGACAAAAGGATGGAGAGACAAAGAGAAGAGGAGGAAAGGAGAGCAGAAGGAGAGAAGAGAGAAGACCAGAAGGAGCATTCGAAGGTCGATGAGAAAATAGAGAATTAGATTAAGAGTTAGAACAAAGAAGGAGACAGCAGGACTTTGATATTAGCCTTGTTCGTAAGAAACCAGTAGTGCCAATCCCAGCAATACGAAGGGACAGAGTTTCTTCCATTAAAGTGAGCAACGTCAGGGGCATCAAGAGTAGCATTAGAAGAAGATAATTTTGATATAGGAAGTATCGGAGACAGGACCGATAAGGCCTATCAAGAATTAAAAGAAGGTAGCAAATCTGGAACCCGATGGAAGGGAGATAATTCCTTAGTATTCCAATCATGAAGCGAAGAAGAAAATCCATTCAGCCTCGAGCACAGAGCCTTATCCTTAAGCAGACTGTACTTAGATAAGGGTGAAGGGGATGAGAGTCACACTAGTTGCGGATTAGACATGTCAGATCAGATGAGGAAAGATAATCCTTCCTTGGGGAAGAGGGAGGGAGCGTGTGTGTGCCCCCGAAGGAAGCCTGCAGACGGACAAGGAAATAAGATGGTCTGATATAGAGCAACCTAAGGATAGGAGGGCAGATCCCATAGCATATCCAGAGCGTCCCAGAGGACAATCTTTTAGTGAGAAGGGAGAATCACTGCCATATGTGAGCAGGTTAAGATCGCCACCAGCGAGGAGACGGACAGGCACAATTATCCCTAACATGAATAGTCAGACGATGGGAGCAGACTGTGGGTTAGGGTTTACACAGTTTCCCTTATTGGAAAAAAAGGGGAACGAGACCACAGTATATTCCATGGCCACAGATGGATAAGGATAATTTAAGGTGCAAGCTCTCGAGTTTGATGTCGGGTGCTGGGAAATGGATATATGAATTAGAAAAAAAGATGGGAGGAAACACGCTGGCCAGAGGGGACATTAAGGGTCTCTTGGCAGCTATTCTTGGGGAAAGAGCTGATGACATACGGAGGAGAGCAGGCTATTCAAGTGTGACAGCACAAAACACAGCGCACAACGGAGCGCCGTCCAATAATTGTAGAGCAGATGTTTGGAGGGCTCGCAGGGTGCAGTATCCCGACACATCAGATATGGGTGCAATTATGACATGTAAGATGAAGGAAGATGAAGACCCTCTTGCTTACATTCAGGATATTCAAAAGCGTTGGTAACTTGAAACGCGGGAACAATGTGGAAAAATATGGCAATATTTTACTACATTGTATGTCAGGGATTACCCAAGCCAGTACAGAGGCAACTGAAGAAACAAGTGGGAATGGAAGCGAAGTCATGGGCTGAAATACAGTTGACGAAAGTGCATCACTGTCAGCTGTTGCAGGAGAAAACAAGAAGAAAGATAAGGCTAGGAAAATAGATGAAGCCAAATTAGTTCAGAAGAAGCTGTTGAAAATTGCCATGGAAGGGGAGGTATTGACCAGCAGAGTAGGACTGGGAATGCAGCAAGCAGTGGGTGACTAACAGGCGAATAATCAGCACCAGATGGACAAAGGAGGGAATGGGTTCATGCAAAGAGGCAGAGGTACAGGATATAGAGGAAGGTGTGGATTCCAAAACAATCAAGGTGGGTTTCAAAATGCACAGAATGAGAATCAGAATGCGCAAGGAGGATTCAACCAAGGAGGACTAGTCAGGTGACCTCCCCCTCTATGTTGGACTTGTGGGATGACAGGACACAGGATTGCGTGCCATGTGGGAACCAAGGAAATGTACAGAATGGCCAATTCTCAAAAGCGGGGGACAGCTTATGCTCCACCATGTAGCACACAAACTAGGGAAGGGTTTGCCCAAGATTAGACAGTGTATCAGATACAAGCGCTGCAAATGCAACAGGCACAGCAACCAGAGCAAGTGCAAATGAATCCACTGCAAGGGCAGACGCAACAAGCCCCATGCAGACACAGCAGTATGCAAACACGGGACAATTAATGACACCTAGAATAGGAGGTCCAATTGTGGTAGGAGGGAATACTTTCACATGTACGGGGTTATGCATGTACCCACGATAGGACAGCTCACAGCCCGTTCATGTATACAAGAGGGAAAATATCCAATGTCAGGAATTGCCATGAATGGTCAAGGGTTCTCTGGAGCTACAAGCAGAGTTCCTTTTACTGACGAATTACCAGTCTCTATAGGAGAATGTGACATGTCTGTTCCATTGTTCTATTCATGACAGACACCAGTTAACATTTTGGGAAGAGACTGGATGACAAAATTTAACATGACGATTTCATTCACTGACAAAGGAATAGTGTGTTCCACTCCCGGAAAACACTACTTAAATGTAATGTGGGCAAATTCATACTGGCGATCACAGGGCAAATGGCTCTGCGAGGCGTTCCAGTAGAGACAGAGGTTTTTCTTTATGGAGTAAGCATTTTGCTAACATGCCTACCTGGGTTAGTGGAGAAGACTGAGGATGCCCGACACATTTTTGTACAGACCACAGATATCTATGGACGAAGAGGGGGACCAGACTATCCCTCTAGAGTTAGAAGCAGCCATAGTACAAAGGGAAATTGCAATGCTCGAAGGAACGGGTGATGAGGGCAAACCATGGAAAACAGTAATAGCTCTTGAAGAAGGGTACAGGTTGACTGACATTACTGATGATGATATGTTTAGAGAAGACCCAACAGACGAAGTAGTGTTCTTTATGAGCATTACATACTGGATTAGAATAGGGAAAAAAATTCTCACAATGAATGGCAATAATGCAGCAGAGTCTAGCATTTTTTGAAGAGGACTTGGAGAAAGTGCCCAGCGTCCTACAGGCCCTTATGACATAGTATTATTAAAAGTAATAGGGCAAGTGAAAATAAAGTTGAAGCCGGGAGCAATTTTACCTCGGCCAAGACAGTACCCAATGTCTCAAGAGGCTGATGAGGGTATATTTCAGACCATTTCAGCACTGATGAAACAAGGTATTGTGGTGCCATCAGAATCAGCGGGCAATACGGCAGTGTATCCTATCAAGAAATCAAAGGGAGGGTCGTGGAGATTCATACAAGATATGAGACCAATTAACCAAATTGTAGAAACAGAGTTTTCTCTAGTTATTAACCCAGCAACTATACTATGCAGCATCCCGATGGAAGCACAATATTTCACGTGATCGATTTGAAAAATGTGTTTCTCAATCCCGTTGCACAAGGACTCACAAGACTTGACTTCATTTACATTTCGCCATGCTCATCTAAAACACACTTTTTGGCCCCAGGGGTACTGTGAGTCTCCATCAATCTTTAACAGAGTCCTCCAGATGAATTTAGGCAGGTCTCAATTCAGTTAATGACTATCTTGGCAGACAAAGGATACAAGGTAGATAAGGAGAAGCTACACTATTATCAAGAAGAGGTGTTCTACATAGGACAGTTGATTTGACATGAGGGATAAAAGGTGACACCTGAAAGAGCTGAGGTGATTATGAAAACTGCAAAACCACATACAGTAAAACAGATGCAACAATGTTTGGGACTATGCAATTATGTTCGAGCCTGGGTGTTTGACAACAGTTCGTACACAAAATCCCCTTTTGTAGGCTTTAAAGAAAGGTGAGTAAGGTTAAAATAGAATGGACTGAGGAGATCGAGGAAGGATTTGAGGAATTGACTAAAGCGATTTGTACAGCCCCTGTTTTAGGAATTCCCAATTATGCTGAGGAATTCTATTTATTTTCGCACACAAATGGGACATCATGACAGCAGTGCTTACACAGAGGACAACACTGGGGTACAAGCCTCTAGCTTATTACAATGGGATTTAAGACCCAGTTATGAAAGGACACTAAACCTGTGAACTGTTATTGGCAGCCGCCGCGTTCGCAATTGAGAAGTCTACAAGTATTGTTATGGGCTGCTCTATGACTCTCTTTGTGGAGCATGCTTTGTTTGCCATTTTAGAGAAACCCAAAGATACATTGATATCTCAGAGAGCCTCAGCATACGAAGTAATGATTTCCAATCGATTTATCAAAATTGTCAGATGTAAAATAGTGAACCCTGCCACATTTGTAGCTGAGCCAGTAACAGAGGGCGATAATGTGCATGACTGTGCAAATTATGTTAATTTTATGATATACCTTGCATGAAAGAAAATGTTTTGCCAGGAAGGGAAATTCTCTTTATTGATGGTTCTTCAAAAATTGATCAGACTAGTAGAGAAAGGCATTCTGGCGCAGCTATAGTGAGGCATAGAGCAAATGGCGAATTTGAAATTGTAGCAAGTGCTAGACTACTGTCTCACTTTTCAGCATGAGCGACAGAATTGGTAGCGCTCATTGTCATGCTCGAGAAACACAAAGGGCAGGAAGTGACGGTGTACAGTGTCTCCGCCTATGTGACATCGACCGTACATGCAGGGCTGGCACGTTAGAAAAGGAGGGGCTACCTCCGAGCGGACAGCACTCCAGTGCAGCACGCATCCTTATTGGACAGGCTTATTAAGGTAGCCGTAGCAGTCGTCACTGAGCAAACAGATATTTCTTGTGGGAACAAAGCCTCAGATGCAGAAGCCAAAAGATTTGCGTATGCACCAGAAATCTCATGTTTTGACACGCCAAATGTCAAAGAGAAAGTAGTTACGATTATGGTAACACAAGAAGGGTTTAATCATTTGCCGAAAGCCCAATTAATGGAGATACAAGGCAGTGCAACACAGGAAGAGCAGGAGTTATGGAAACAAAGGGGGTGTTCTTTATCCCTCACAGGAGGATTATGGTGGCAGTATAGCACTGGAAAACTGGTGCTACCAGTAGCATTGTTAATGTAGTGCTAACAGCTGCACTACCACATGCATGTAACTAGGGGAAGTCTTGCTGCAATGATTGTGGAAGACTGCTTTGTTCCAAATTTGTTAGAACATGTTGCATTCTTTGTAGTGAATTGCATCGTGTGTCAAAAGGTTACCGCTGGGCATACACTGAGAACGATTAGAGGAGTAATACCTCAACCAAATGGTCCTTTTCAGCATTTACATATCGATTATGTTGACATGCTGCAGGTGTATGATTGATACAGGTATCTGATAGTGGCGGTGTGTTCCTTCTCTAGGTGTGAAATTGGGCCACTCTGTGCTGGAGATTGAAATGGTTGTTTCCATTCCAGGATGATTACATCAAGTGCACACAGACGGAAAAGGAACCTGCATAGAAGACCAAGATGCTTACATATCCAGTGACAGCACAGGAAGAGGTAATCGTTACAGAATGAAGAGACTGAACTGCCTCCATAAAACGGAAGTAGCTGGATGGCCTGGATGTTGGGAACAAACTCAAGTTTTAGTCTATGGTCGAGTGAAATCCAAGAAGGGATGGGAAGAGGGTTTTATGTCCTGTACAGCTCACTTACTGAAGGCAGAATATGTTCAAGAAGTACAGAGAGTGAACGATGGATGTTTGAAATCATAGGCTAAACATGCCAAACTACTGACATCGGTAGAAGATGAATCAGGCTCTATGATTGTGATTCCACTGGCAAATGCAAATTTGTGCTTCCGGGGAGAAGGAAGAATTCATGTGGGAAATAACCAAGGCTGCAAAACTACAGTTGATGTCTCCAGAATGGGAGCAGGACAGCCGTCCTAATGGATCATTATTGGGTTTATGGGTCCAGACCCTACGTGAAGCCACCCAAGAACTGGGGAGGGACGTGTTCGTTGGTGCTCATCAATGTTTCAGCACTAGTGATTCCTGAACGTTGGTGAATTTCTGAAAGCAGATGTCCATTTAAGAAGGAGAAGATCACTCAAATTTCTCAATCGAACAAGGAGGGAGAATTATTTCTCAGCAAAATCAATAGAAGCCTTTCATGCTATCCCATATCAGCACGGGTTGTTCAGCAAGACTGCCTCAATATTCACAGTTATCTTCATGCCCGAGATCCAGACTATGGCCAACGTCAAATGGTTGCAGATTACCAGATGGGAACTTCAGCAGATCATCAACACCACCATGAAGGGATTCAATGCTATCAGGGAAGAGCTGAGAGCCATACGACTAATGACCCTACAGAACAGATGTCATCAACGTGATCACAGTGATGAAATACTTTGAGAGAACACTGTGCGATGTCCGTTGGTGTTCGTTGTAACTCCCTGTTTTAGATCAATGATATTAAAACAGTAAACAAACCTTTGCCATCTTCCTCAGTTGGTCTGATTATTGGAGTACAGAGTTATTATGTTTCCCATCCACCTGCATGACATGCTACCTAAATTAAGGCCCTATGGTCGTAAGCAACACAGAAAAAGGAAATGTGGTAAATAAGGAGGGGCGCATGATTATAAAGATAACTCAAACAATGAAACTCTTAACTGTGAAAAACTAGACCGCAGGATGTGATGAACAAGTAAAGGTGAGGCAAATAGTGAAACTGAAAACAAGAGGATGCAGGAGAAGATCTGGTCACCATTGCAAGAGTGGGGAAAGATCCAGTGTCTAATGTGAAGAAAGATGGTATATAATTGGAAAAGGTGGAATGGCTGAAAGAACTTCTAGTACTGTAGAAAATGAATATCATGCTCTTCATGAGAGACGTTCAGCACAAACAGCAGAACAGAAATAAAATAGCATGAAAGCTTTAGAAAAATATGGAGGCCCCCAAAGGAAGGTCATTGGAACTAACAAATTAGTCAGTCAAACCTGTTCATTCGGAGTCAAGAGATTCACCCAAAATCATAACACATATCATTTGAGTCACATATGATTAACCAACAATAAAACATAATAAATAGCATTAGAAACTAACAAATAATTCATCTTCTCATCATAACAGTTAAATATAAACACTCACATTTTTTAGAGTGAGGGGGACAATACACCCTTCATAATTGGACAGCCTCACAGCTTGGAATGGGATTTTATGACATCGGGCAATAGAAAGAGAAGGGCCAGTCTCCATTGGCATAGGGCACTAGATCTAAGCACATTCTGTAAATATCATTTGTATGCGTCACTGTAGAGTGGACAAAATAGCACAAAATATGGCATTGATTCCAACTTATATATTCATACATTAGAAAACTCAGGTTGATCGGTTCTGTAGGGGATATTTTGATCAGATATTTAATTCTGAGTTGAAGTTCACCCTCTTGTGAGGTACTTGGGATTTCTTTAAAAACTGCTTCATAGATGAAAAAAAGTTTTTTATTAGGTTTCTCTATCCACAGAGCGTAAAAAAGAGGATACATATATATGTATTTCTATTGGATACTTGTATTCGTTTATCTTGAGGAGCAGTATCCAATTGTTTCAAAATTTCTTAAAAATTCAATTCTCCCATGTTTTTTCTGTTCTGGTCTTTTTCATTGTTTTTCCAGAGTCCAGTTAAAGATTTTAATAGTTCCCATCTTTTTTAGGGGAGTCATAGACCAGGAAGCCCGGCGAGTTTCAGATAGGTTATCTACTCGTCTGGGTTATTTCTGGTAAAGGAGCCATAAAAGGCCTACCAGTTTCAGTGGCATTAACAAGGTAGAAGCCACATTCATCAGGACTGGGCAGGTACTTAAGGATTGGTGTGTCAACAAATGGGTAACTGGTTGGATAATGCCAGGAGATCCCACCTGCAGATGGAGTGGGGGGGGGGGGGGGGGAGAGGGGACAAAATAGATACAGAGAGCACCATTATAGTCGTTTGTCAATATCACAATGGAATATTACAAAGGTGCTGTCGTATAGTGAAGTATAGTGAATTCTGACTAGGTCTTATCTAGTTACAGGGGTCCCCACGAGCATCTGTGTGGTTGGGAAGGTTAAAATATGCACTTCCCAAAGGGGCATGAAGGATTTGTCATGCTCTGAAATCTAAAAGAAGAGGTAATGTTTTTAGGCTTTTATCAGAGCGGGCGAACAATATTTCATCGCTTTTTACAAACAGTTAAAACTAGAGAGTGCTCAACTAGAAGGGTCAGATCATATTGAGGTGACCCCGGGAAATTTGACTCAAGGGGCTCCAAAATTTGAAACAGATGTGATGAAGATCTAGGGGGAGTGTGCTGTGGGGCATAACGTGCCACTAGCTAGAGGTACTCCCTCGTTTTGTGATGTGAACTCAAAAAGACTGGGAGCAAAGGGAGTATGACGTCATTTGTGAGCGAAATATTGTTTTTACAGCCCAAGTGTGGAAGTGACTAGGTCTCTAAGAGTAATAGCCCAAAGTGCGAGAGATATTGTTTAATATCTTCCATTGGGTCTTTACCCAGTTGCCTGTAGCTTGTTCATTCCTCTAGCAGGGTTTGTACCATTTGGTTGTAGTCTTGTATGTCTAGAAGAATGGCAGCTCCACCTTTGTCAGCTGGTTTTATCATTATTTGGTCATTGTCAGTCAGTGCTCGTAATGCCAGTCTTTCTTTTTTAGAAATGTTATTAAATGTTTCTGGCTGTTCTTTCACCAATTCTTCGATCTTCTTAAGTAACGCTTTTTCAAAGACTATGGATTCCGGAGTTATTCCGTGAAGGGGTGGGTAAAAGGTGGATTTCCCATACAAGCCACAAGCGGAGTACCTACCGAAAGAATAACGCAAGTGCTGGCACGCACTGCGTGAAACTCGGGTTTTGAAACAAAGGTACGATAGTGTTTGCCATAGAGATGAATAAACCGGACATACAAATGTTAAGTGCAATTCATCTTCAGTGCAGGAAGTACAAACTAGACGATTGCCAGCGCCATCACACGTCAAAGACCATTTGGGCGTAATCGAATTAGGTTGAGCCTAGCTCTAGTATAAGTGATCACACAAGAGATCATTTCACAAACTGTGAGGAGCCAGCAGAATATATGTACATATGCTTCAATGCTTCATGAGTTTTCTTGATTCTCTTTCCTAAACGCTATGTTGAAACAGCTGTTCTCCTATCCCAGCACTACAATTTTTGCTTATATTATTCAAATTTGAAAAAGTTTCAAAATTAATTTTCCCCAACTCGAGTTTGACAACGAACAGCCATGGAATATCCAGTTCATAGCCTTAACATAGTCTGACATTACAATAGGTTTGAAAATGTGCCGAGTCAAAGTTGCCTTTGAGCTAGACCATGCTCTTATCCATAATTTTATCGGTTCAATCCGTAATTCATCCTCTAAGAAAGGAATAGCAAAGTCACTATGGAGTAGCAAAATTTGATGCAGAAGCCAAGTATCTTCTTCAAAGGGATGTTTTTTTACAAATTGGGAGTAATGGAACTTTTGATGTGGCTGACAAATGGGCCCCATATCTGGCCTTTGCTTTACCCTTATATACCCAAAATATTATGTCATATCAGGAAAGCTGTATGCATCCTTCCGAATCACAAAATGCTGCCCAGAGTCTAAAAAATCTCAACTTGTTTTTAAAGTGGCATAACCTACGAAGACTAGATGAAAAAGATACCCAAGTAATTAAAAAGTAGTAACAAGGGTTGATTCCCCACCACAAAGGTAGGCATGTTACACATTTCCTTACTGGTTGAGCATATCATCACTGCAGATCTTGAAAGATTAACTGCCAAATCAAGATTGGTCATAAAATCACTGGAGCAATTAATAAGGGGCTGGGGATATTTTTGTGTTGTCGCTATTAAAACCGTCATCCGCATAGGCCAGAATTGGGATGTTCAAGTCAACAAAACGAGAAGTATCAGCACCACAGCCAAGAAGAGCCTCATGCAACCAATTAATATATAAAGAAAATAACAAAGGCGAGAGAAAACCAGGCTGGGCAAGACCCAGTACAACTAGAATGCACACAGTCTTTTGTATCGGAATGTAATATAAGTGGAATTTGACACACATCGTTGGGACAGTTTGGCCAAATGTACCTTATCAAGGACCGTACTCTGGTCCACGAAAGCTAGGAATAGGTTCTCTTTTTTTAAATCGGTGCATTAGATATAAGATACAGATTTAGCGTCTGTTCCTAGACTTCCACAGAAACCCAGTTGAATGCTTGAGAGTATATTCTCCGACTCTGCCCATGTCTGTAGCCATGATAAGATTACTCTCCCAAAAACCCTACATTGTGAATCTAATGGGAAATTAGACGATAAGCCACTGGTGAGGTCCTAGAACCTTTTCTGATAGATCGGAAAAGAATGGCGAGTTTCCATGACTATAGGAACATCCCTCTATCCAACATGTAATTAAACTTATTAAGTAAGCGTGGAGACCAAAACTCTTCAAATGGCCTGAGTAGGTCCACTGGGATATCATTGCGGGCCTGCACATTTGGGAACAAATCAGCAGACACATTTCTGTTACAGTGAAATGCACTTATATGCCAGTAGATAGTGGACGAGAAGTGAAGTATTCATCAACCTATGATTTCATTAGAGGCCAGTCCTATCTAGAATGTTATCATTTGGAATTTTGGGCAAGCCACTCATACTCTGGGTTTTAGGGCGAGTGCCAGGATCTACATTCACTGGTCCATAATTAATACGTTCCCAGAATTCGATCAGCAATCCTCAACTCTTCTCAAGCCACAGCATCCAATTCAATTTTACGTGTAGAGATTGTATTTATTTGTAATGCACAAAAGCCCACAGGCATCGGGGCACACATCTATACACAACAACATCAAAGGGAAAACAAGACATAGGATCAGTCGAGCAGGAAAGTTGCTCGAATAGACAAGGCTTCAGGCGTTTCCTGAAGATGGAGAGGTACATTTCCAGCCGCAAGTATTTGTATTTTATTTATTTATATTGCGCACCTAACCCCTGAAGGGGTAGCAAGGCGCAGAGGCAACAAGAAGATTGCAAAGCTTGGTTACATGCAGGGGAATGAAGTCCAGCCGTGGTTACAATGCTGGACAAGTCAAAAAGAAACAATGCACGCCGATGAGGCATAGGTTACAGAAATATACAATATAGGCAATACTATATACAATACATTGGTTGTCTCATGGAAGGTATCTACACTGAACAGTTGAAAACCTAAATATACATATTTACAATCATAGTGGTGGAGCATCAAGGCAGCAAGAGAGCATTAGGTCGTTATGTGTCGTGAGTCTTGAGCCAGTGGATGGTCTTAGTTCTGAATAGGCGGTAGGGGAGGTCCTCCCTGCAAGGAGGTGGAAGGGAGTTCCAGTATTGTGCTGCTTTAACAGGAAAGCTATTCCCATCTGACAGAGCGTTTAAACCTGGGCACCAGGAGGAGATTGGAGTTGGTCATTCTAGAGGGGCGAGAGGAGGTAGGTCTGGTGAATCTAGTGATAAGGTATTGAGGGGCTGCCTGGTGGAGGCATTTGTGGGTCAGGGAAACCGATTTGAGGAATATTTTGTCTTTGGTAGAAAGCCAGTTGACAGATCTTCTAGAATCAGAAATGTGGGCTTTCTTTGGGATACCTAGGGCCGCTCTTAGGGCGTTATTTTGAAGGATCTGAATTTTGTTTGTGATATATTTGTTGCATCCTACATATAGTGCGTTGCAGTAGTCCAACTTGGACAAGATCAGAGCCCTGGCTAGGGTGATACAGTTAGACGGAGAGAGAAAAGGTTTGGCTGTTCTGATGAGTTTGCATGTATAAGATGTGGCGGATGACATAGCATTAACTTGTTTTTTAAAGGTGAGAGTGGAGTCTAGGTAGAAGCCAAGGGTTTTGACCTCCTTGGCTACCGTGATCTTATTGTTGTCAATTATGAAGGAGTAGTAGTTTTGGTCTAGTTTGTTAAGGTTATGTGCAGACCCTAGAATGAGGAGTTCTGTTTTGTCATCATTCAGGCATAGACCGTGTGAGGCCATCCATGCCTGGATGAGGTACACTTTGTTGACGAAGGCCAAATTCTTGTCATAATCCCCCATCAACGGGATGAGGATCTGGGTATCATCGGCATAATTGGTGTAGGTGATACCCAGACCATCTAGATCATCAAAAAGGGGCTTCGTGAAGATGCTGTACAGGGTCGGGGAGACTCAAGATCCCTGAGGCACACAAGAGGTGATGGGTGTTGGGTCGGCTGCTGCTAGTAGGGAAAAGACTAATCGTGCGGTTATTTAGAAAGGATTGGATCCAGTCAGTTGCCTCTTGCGAGAAGTGGGCTGCTTTTTGAAGGTGGTCGCATAGGATCTCGTGGTCGACCAGGTCGAAGGCAGCCGAGAGATCAAGAAGTAGCAGTAGTGCCACCTTACCCTGATCTCTCAGCTCATCTATCTGTGCCTTAAGATCTATGAGAGCGGTTTTGGTGCCGTGTTGAGGCCTGAAGCCCGATTGTCTGACTCCTAAGGGATGGAAGTGCTCAAGTTAATGTTGGATTTGTTGGTATGCTATTTTGTCGAGGATTTTAAGAAGGAATGGTACTGTAGTGATAGGGCGGTAATTAGTGGGAGTAGAGGGATCTAGATTCGGTTTTTTGAGCAGGGGGAGGGACCCATGATTGTTTCAGATTGTTAGGTACGCTGCCTGATGTGAATGACGCATTTATTAGTTTGGTAATAAATGGTGCGAGATCACGAGCCGCATCCTTTATCAATTGTGCGGGGCATAGGTCCCCATGGCAGTTCGAAGGTTTGAGGGTGAGAATGACCTTTCCTACCTCTTTGGTGGATACTCTGTGGAAGTTAAAATGGGGAATGTGCACAGGGGTGTGTGTCTGAGTTGGGTGTATCTTTTTAGGGGTGGGGATACTAGGTTTGGTGGAAGAGAGAAGGGAATCTTTTTTAATGTTTATCTTTGTCTTGAGAGAGGAGATTTTCTTAGCTAAGGCATTTTGTATACCCGTGCACCAGTTTTTATCCTTGAGGCACGAGTCAGGAGCTTGGATGGGAGATTCAACCTCTTTTAGTATTGTAAAGAGCTCTCTGGTGTTGGATTTGGCTTGTGAGATTCGAGTACTGTAGGACGTTTGTTTGGCCAGGATGATTTCTTTTTTATAATGAGAAGCTAGTCTATTCAAGTTTTTCTTATTTTTTTCTGAGGGAAGTGATCTCCAAATTTTTTCACAGCGTCGCTTTTCCTGTCTGAGGGCTTTAAGATGAGAAGAAAACCAGGTGTTGATGTGTTTTCTAGGTTTGCTCTTTTTTAACATCAGCGGGGCTATGGCATCAAGAGATGAGAGCATGACTCTATTATATATGTCTACCATCATCAAAGGATCTGTGTGGTCCGGAATGGCATTCAAGGTCGGTACGATTAATGGGATCAAATTTTCAGGGGTGATGTTCTTTTTATTTCTAGTCTGAACAGCTGGAGCTATACTGTCAATTTGCGCTGGTGTCGCCTCTAGGGTGAACGAGATCAGGAAATGGTCTGTCCAGGGCTGTGGAAGTATAGAAGAGATCAGGATTGGGCAATTTTGCACAGCTAGCCAGTCCAGGGTTCTACCTTTGGTATGAGTGGGCGCTGTGATCTTCTGGGTAAAGCCCAGTTCCTCTAAGGTATTGTTAATTATTGTGGCGTTAGCATCCGCGGGGTCGCTAAAACCAAGGTTAAAGTCTCCTAATACATGGGTGCACAACATACAGCCCGCGGGCCAGTTGCGGCCCGCCATGCCCTTTTGACCGGCCCGCGAGGCACAAAGACTTTCCTAATGGCGGGCGGCCCACGGCCGCCCTCCATTAGGAAAGTCTTTGTTGTCTTCCGGGCCGGTGAAAACACTGGCCCTCATTGGCTCAGCACACACACGCATCACGCGCTCCTACGAGCCACGTAATGCGTGTGTGCTGCACCAATGGAGGGCCAGCACTACGGCTGGCGTGGTCTATAAGGCTTGATGCCGGAAGGCATTTCAGTCTTGGACCACGCCAGTCGTAGTGCGATTCCAGCGTTCCAGCTTACCTACCGCTTACCTGCCTGCCTTCCAGCACGTCTCCGGTAAGTGGTCTGTTTGTGTTTGTGTGTCTGGTTTGTTTTGCTTTATGTTTGTGTGTGTATGTTGCGGGGGGCGGGGGGGTGTGTGTCGGATGTGTATGAATGTTTGTTTTTGAATGTATTTTGTGTGTATGTTGAGATGTGGGGGGTGTCGGATGTGTATGAATGTTTGTGTTTGAATGTATTTTGTGTGTATGTTGAGATGCGGGGGTGGGGGAGTGTGTCGGATGTGTATGAATGTTTGTATTTGAATGTATTTTGTGTGTAAGTTGAGATGCGGGGGTGGGGGGGTGTGTCGGATGTGTATGAATGTTTGTGTTTGAATGTATTTTGTGTGTATGTTGAGATGCGGGGGTAGGGGGGTGTGTCGGATGTGTATGAATGTTTGAATGTATTTTGTGTGTATGTTGAGATGCGGTGGTGGGGGGGTGTGTTGATGTGTATGAATGTTTGTATTTGAATGTATTTTGTGTGTATGTTGAGATGTGGGGTGTGAATGTTTGTTTTTGAATGTATTTTGTGTTTATGTTGAGATGCGGGGTGGGGGGCGTGTCGGATGTGTGTCGGATGTGTATGAATGTTTTGATTTGAATGTTTTTTGTGTGCTGAGTTGGGGTGGGGGTTCGGGTCTGTATGGGTGCTTGTTTGAGAGTTTGCTGATTTGGGGGGGTGGGGGGTTCGGGTCTGTATGGGTGCATGTTTGTGTGTGCTGAGTTGGGGGGGTGGGGGGTTCGGGTCTGTATGGGTGCATGCTTGAGTGTGTGTGTGCCGAGTTGGGGGTGGGGGTTTGGAGTTGGGGGGTGGGAGTTCGGGTCTGTATGGGTGCATGTTTGTGTGTGTGCTGATTTGGGGGGTGGGGGTTCGGGTCTGTATGGGTGCATGTTTGTGTGTGTGCTGATTTGGGGGGTGGGGGGTTCGGGTCTGTATGGGTGCATGTTTGTGTGTGTGCTGAGTTGGGGGGTGGGGGGTTCGGGTCTGTATGGGTGCATGTTTGTGTGTGTGCGGAGTTGGGCGGTGGGGGGGTTCGGGTCTGTATGGGTGCATGTTTGTGTGTGTGCTGATTTGGGGGGTGGGGGGTTCGGGTGTGTATGGGTGCATGTTTGTGTGTGCTGAGTTGGGGGGTGGGGGGTTCGGGTCTGTATGGGTGCATGTTTGTGTGCTGGGGTGGGGGGTTCGGGTCTGTATGGGTGCATGTTTGTGTGTGTGTGCTGAGTTGGGGGATGGGGGTTCGGGTCTGTATTGGTGCATGTTTGTGTGTGTGCTGAGTTGGGGGGTTTGGTTGGGGGTGAGGGGGCCATGGGGCATAGTGTTTGGTTGGGGGTGAGGAGGCCATGGGGCATAGTGTTTGGTTGGGGGTGAGGGGGCCATGGGGCATAGTGTTTGGTTGGGGGTGAGGGACATGGGGCATAGTGTTTGGTTGGGGTGAGGGGGCCATGGGGCATAGTGTTTGGTTGAGGGTGAGGGACATGGGGCATAGTGTTTGGTTGGGGGTGAGGGACATGGGGCATAGTGTTTGGTTGGGGTGAGGGGGCCATGGGGCATAGTGTTTGGTTGGGGGTGAGGGACATGGGGCATAGTGTTTGGTTGGGGTGAGGGGCCAAGTTAATTAAACAGGCGAGATACAATAACTAAATAGAAATAAATTATAACAATGTAAAATGTGTAGTACAAAATGTAAGTTTGAAATGCAAATAAAAATCGTTACCCCTCAAAAACATTCTTTTTCCATGTGTTTAGTACAAATTGGGGGTTTAAAAAGCCTCCTGCCACGCCCCACCTACCGCCCCGCCCACATTTATTTTTCGGCCCACTATAGCCCTCATGTAAGGTACTTTCGGCCCTCTGTCAAAATCAGTTGTGCACCCCTGTCCTAATACGATACTTTGTGAGGAGTTCTTGAGTTTATTTGATAGGATATTTGTGAGGTCTTCCTCAAATGACCCTAAGGGGCCAGGTGGTCGGTAAATAAGGTGAATGGAGATGGATTGTGTATTCGATAAGGATAACTTTGCAGTTAAGGATTCACAAGATCCTATGTTGGCTGGTGACTCAATGGTCAGAGGGAATTTAGTTTTAGCTATAATGGCTAGACCTCCGCCTCGAGAGGCGGTCCGATCGAGTCTTAGTAGAGTATAGTCATCTGGTATGGCTAACATAATTGCGGGGCCTGCTGTTGGATGTAGCCAGGATTCAGTAACGGCTAAGAAGTCCAAGTCTTCATTGTAGAGTAGGTCGGCAATGTCTGTAGCGTGGGCTATCATGGAGCGGGCGTTTATCAGTGCTCCCTTGGTCTCAGGTTGTACTGGTGTTAAAAGTGTTAGTGAGGATTTATGCGTGTCTTTCTGGGCGTGGAGAGGTTCACAAAAGAGTCTACTGTTTAGTTGAAGGGGGTGCTCAGAGGGGCTGTGGGGGCTAGTAGTGGCCTTGCTGTGGGCTGATTTGGTTAAAGGGTCATAAAGCCTTGGGAGCCTGGCACGTAGTTTGAGGTTCCTCTGGAGGACAGTGTAGGGTGCAGAGATCATATCAGTTAGTATGTGAAAATTAGGTAGGGACTCATGTGTAAGTGAGTTTGGTACCATGGTTGGGTATTGAATATTCATAGTATAAAGAATTGATCTAAGTAGCACAGTATAGAGCGTATGGAGATACATTGTGTACGTGGGTAGGATAGGTGCAGGGTGGTTGTTGGCGGTTAGCATACAATTGTGAAGCACCTGGGTTTGAAAAGACAGCAGTATGAGTGCAGGGGCAGTAGCACACCACAGATGGGCTAATTGCAACTCTGGGCGCAGGGCGCCTCTAGGCTATTCAATGCAATCACAGATGGGCTAAATGCAATTCTGGGCGCAGGGCACCTCTAGGCTATTCAGTGCAATCACAGATAGGCTAAATGCAATTCTGGGTGCAGGGCACCTCTAGGCTAGTCAATGCAATCACAGATGGGCTAAATGCAATTCTGGGTGCAAGGCACCTCTAGGCTATTCAATGAAATCACAGATAGGCTAAATGCAATTCTGGGTGCAGGGCACCTCTAGGCTATTCAATGCAATCACAGATGGGCTAAATGCAATTCTGGGTGCAGGGCACCTCTAGGCTAGTCAATGCAATCACAGATGGGCTGAATGCAATTCTGAGTGCAAGTCAGTAGGAAGAATGTTCAATGCAAGAGATATCTTTCTTAGTTAGCCTAGGCTGTTCTTACCCTTAATTTATCCATCAATGTAGCGTTTACTAAACTCAATAACTCTGTTATAGCTTCGCGACACTTCATCAAACCATCCTGGGTTTATATTATCCATAACTGCAGAGCAGGTTTTGAGGAAACAAGCAGACAACTTCATAAACAGATATTCAGAACTTCATAGCAGACAAAAATACATTGGAATGTAAATCCCAACTCAAGTCATAAATGAATGCTAGGTTCTTACCTAGTATGCTCTCTTGCATGGTTAGTCCTTTCTGAGGATCCCACTAGATCTTTCTTTTATGCAAGGACAAGGATGCCAGAGCAGTGCTAGGAAAGCACACCCTGCCAAGTGATCTGCATTCCAATTGATTTTTAGAGTGATATAATGATGGACGCTAACAGATCAGGGATTACCCTGACATCAACCAACATATTCAATCTAGCTAGAGAAACACAAAAGTAGTCAATAGGCAAACTACCTTGGTGACCTTCACAGACATGCACTCCCGGTGTATCAGAGGGGAAAAGGCCATTAGCAGTTCAAAGTCCCCGCTCAATTAGCCAGATGCACAAGTTTTGACCTTCAGCACATTACAACACACTATCTTACATACCATCAACTAGGTTAGGGGGTGGACCATTGCAGATCTTTACATTAAAATCCCCCAAATAAAAAAGCAAAAAGATCTCAAAAGTAGAATTAATTTCATCAATACTAAGCTTTAAATACAGAAGTGCCAACCTTATATATTTCTCCCTGGGGTGCCATTATAACCATTTCCTAAAAATAGATTGTCCCTGTTTGCATTTTTTTGTAAAATAATGAAAAAGCCTGAGGAATATGTTGAAATTAGACTGTCTACAGCTAAGGAGGTTTATAAAGGTCACTAGCTGACCTGCAGCTCTACCTCTTTTTTTAGTGCATTAATTTGATAAGAGGTAAAGCCATCAAGGTGCAAATCATGAATAGCCCGGGTTTCTTGTATGAGGAATGTATTGTTTATTGATAGTGACTTCATAAGTGTCCTCACTTTCTAATTTACCCTGATATCCTGCCACATTCCATAAAAAGAACGATAGGGGACTTAGTTGGTGTACTTCAACCCTATTGATTGTCTGAGGACCATGTACGGAAGGAATGCTATCAAACAGTGAAGACAGACACAAGTGATCGTAGTTCAAGGTTGTTTATTGAACTACAATGGGTTTGTGAAACGCCTATTTAAACCTATATCTAAGGATGGGAGCAAGCTACGACCACCAAAAAATAATAACGCAGTCCCAGTCGAGTCAAAATAAAAGTGGCTATAATAATAAACCTATTGCCAGTACTAACTTCTAAATACAAAATGGTGTGGGACGATAATGTACGCACAAAAGAAAAGTGTTCAAGAAATATTATGTTGGGATAGTTGAGCAGTTGGCTTCCCTTCCCCACATTTTCAACACGGGGCAAGGCAGCACGTTCGAGCTCTGTACACATTCTGGCTTTTCTGCCATGAGGATACAGCTCAAAGCATAACCTCTTACCCAATATCAGTCACTTACTGCAGAGGGCCTGCCGTAGCAAATGAGCACCAACTTTCCTTTATCATCAGGATTCTTACATGCCCAAGATTCGAGTGTTAATCATGGGTCGCCCTCGTTTGAGCACGGACCATGGATCTCCCTTGCTCGGGCCCAGATCCCTTTAGCACAATATTCAGACTTGGTCTCCCTCGATCGGGCTCGTACCACTTTATCAAAATGTTCACAATTGGTCTCCTTTGTTCGGGCTCGGATCATGCAATCTCACTTGCCATGTTCTCCTCTTTATATAAAAATAAATCAAAGCCTTTAGAATGTGCGATGGGATTTGTTTAAACCGTCGCATGACCACTTCGATTCATTTCACACAATGTTCTTGCCAATCTTCTACTTTCGTTTCTGTCACTTCTTGGCTGAATACCTTACAGAGACCTTTGACTGAGCACCCTTGTGGTACCGGACCACTCTGTCACTGGTTTTTAATGTTTAAACTTCACCAGCAATTAAGCTTTCCATGTGTCTTTCACCACACGTTTCAATCTTCGTTCTTGCACTCTTTATAGAATGTTGCCACTTGCAACCTTGACTTCAACACAGGCCGGTCTTGCATCAGTCTCCCCAACTCATCGGCTGTGTTAATGTCTTTGGCAATGCTTTTAGTCTTGGAGCCTAGGATGGTACCATGGCTGCTGCTGTTCCTCCCTGACTTGAGTGCCATGGGTCCTGGGTATCTCTGATACACAATACAGGATTCTTCAGTCTGGCTTCCTGGCATTAAGCGTTCAAATCGGAATTGTTCTGGAAAGTAACAGCTTCTCACTGAAAAGCTTAAGGGTATCTCCCTCATTGCGTACCCTTCTTGGTTTGCTGTCTTCCTTTCTTCGCTCAGCTGCCATCGGGAAAGTACTGTTCCTTTGTGTTTTTTGCCTCAGAGTTTGCTCTCGGGCTCTGGCTTTTATCCGTGTGGGGAAATTTAATGGAAGTCAGGTGTGACTGATGACCAGTAATTGCCTGACCTCGCCTGACTATAGTATTGGGACATGTCAGGTACAATGCTCTGGTGGGAGTCTGTTTTCTCCCAGAGCAGGCTGGCTGTGTGAAAGCGTTTGTGTAGGAAAAGGGGTAGGGGCAGAGTTTCTAAATATCCTGTCGGGTAGGATGGGGTAAACCCGGTACAGGGAAGGGGCTACAGTGTATGGCCATTAGGTGTCCCACTACCAGAAGACCACTCACCCAGGTGATCCTCCCACACTGGTCCACCCCCAGGAACTGGATCCAAAAGTGAAGGCTGTGTCCTGGCCACCTGGATAACCGATCCCTGAGGACTAGCGGGTGAGACACCTTCTGGTTTCTCCCAACTAGCAATTAAAAAATGTATGTTGGGAGCCCTCAGAAGTTACCACAGAAATGCTAGCTGTTTTAGGACTTGATTAAGAAGGAGTATGATTGTTAGCAATGCCAAATAAGGGTTAATCCAGGTCTTCAATGGAGGAAAGTGCTTCAAAGTAATTTCTAGCAATATTGGACCTTTCTAGAATCTAGCCTCCATCACCAACAGATGACCAAATAGTGCCTGAAGGCATCACTGAATGGGATGTTTGAGAGTGGGTAGTGAGGTTATTAATATTTCCAACAATATTATACATCTGTAAATGCCCCTTCAAAGATAATGTTACAGGTGTACATCAGTACAAGTGGTATTTCCTGTTTGAATAGGAATTGAAATATCATTTTTACTAGGCTCAGACCCGTGCCGTATAGACAATTTATTTTACATGAAACTGGGATTAAAAGATAAAAGTGATGAGTACAATTTGGCCCTTTCTTCAAGAGGTACTAGAGCCCAGATTAGATTTTAGCAAATGTAACAAGATGTTAGGATCCTAAAAGATGACCACAACACAATCACCAGGGAGAAATTTGGTGGTTGAGCCTACCCAGCTGAATCATCTAGCTATGAGAAATTTCCTGGAATTCAAAGGAGGGGCCCTTTAGTTTGTATCAAGCCAATGAGACACTTTAATAACAATATATAAGGGATATCGTTGTTTCCTTGCAATTACTGGCAAACAGCTTCATATTTACCACAATCCCAAATAAAGGGGCACCTGCCGGTGGTAGATCTAGCTCAGAAATGTTTTGGACTTCAGTAGATGATTTGAATATCTATTTTCCATAATTCTACTGTCCCTAACAGATCCTGCCAATTCAGATTGGGGATATATATCTGGATGTGCAATCTTTAGCCTTTCTTCAGATTGTAATTTCCCCTATGAGCCTCTTTATTAAGCAACCAATTGTTTGTTTTTGCTTGTGTTGAATCACTCAAATTCCTAATCAAGTCATCAATGATGGACAATTAGTCATATCCAACTTGTTTGACATTTTTTTTCAAAGTGCAAAAATGTAGAGCCATTCATCTATCTTTTAATTAAGCCCCACACACAATTCATAATCTTCATGAGGCCATTACGGCCATCGTTATTGTTCAAGAGATGGTAACTCTCTGCCTTTTGTGACCCATCGCCCATAGGGGGACTTAATGTCTCAATATTGGGCTTTTCTATGACAGGTGAACCAAGAATGGATCTTTCTGTGCCAAAACTAATCAGATTATTGATATCCTTTGTGTTGGATGACACACTTGACTGAGTAGGCTCCCTGTCCACAATTTCAAGTTTTGCTGTTCGGGGAAATAAAATCAACTCACCCAAGGAGTCATCCCTTCTAGGATGCCTGTTGGAAGGGACAATCCCATCAGATCTCAGGTCATTCTTTAAGGCTTGCTCAGTTCTGAGGATTGTTTCTTTTAGTTTGATAGAAACTTCCTTATATAAGCATTGAATGAGAACTTGGGCAATTTTAATGCAACACCGTTAGATTTCCCGGCTTTCCTACCAGCAGGTGAAGAAGGTTGCTTTACAGTATTTTTCTCCTCCCCATATTACTGAGAATGAAGGTAATCCACAAGATATAATGTATAGATAAATATGGAGTTGATAAAAAATATGAGCCACAAAGATGAGAAATATCATATAGACACAATCAAAAACAAACAGTACAGCATAATTTATATAAAAATCTATACAACTCATAAAATTATATGACAAATAGTAAAACAAAGATGCAGGTATGAAGGCAAGTAGCTGTACAGGAACAATATGCTATGCCCGCAAGAAATGTGCACAAACCAAAGTCCTCAAACCTCCTGTCACCACACAGACTGTCCGCCAGGCACCCAGTCCCAAAAACTAAAGTTGCCTGCATGGCTCAAAGCAAGCCCACAGTCCCAGTCAGGAGATTACCAATCAGTCTCTCTGCAGGATGCACAAGGGCATGGAAGTAAGGCCACTTATGAGGGCACAGCCACGTTTAAAATGTCAGGAGGCAATTGTAAGCCAAACCAAGACAGCAGGTACTCAACACAGCAGTGGAAAACATGGCTGATGAAGAGGCTGGGAAACACTTGCCAGATCTGTCAGTCTAGCAGGGGGACACAACAGCTGTCATGACAGACGCATGACAGAGGCAGAAGTGTCACCAGCTCCAACTTGGGTCCTTCCTCTCCACTATCTCTATCTCTACCTGTGGCGTCCCACAGGGCTCTAACCTCTCTCCCTGGCTGTTCAACCAATACTTGCCACTTATTGCCCACTGCATTGCTGCTCTCTGACCCAACTTTCAGTGCTATGCAGACAATACTCAGCTCATTTTCATGCTCCCTTAAGCCACCTCTTCTCCTTCTCTCATCTCGGACTGTCTGTCTGCCATCCAGGAGTGGTGTGCCACCAATGATCTCTGCCTTAATGCCAATAATACAGAGATTCTCCTCATCGGCACACCCGCTCCGTCCTTTCCTGTCACTCTATGGCCGGCCTCTCTTGGCCCTCTTCCGGCTCCCACCTGTGAGGCTAAAAACCTCAGTGTCATCTTCGACTCCACACTTTCCTTCTCTCATCACATCTCTGACGTCTCTAAGCAGTCACACTACCAGCTGCACCTCCTCAGAGGTATTCTTCCTTTCCTCTCCTTCCTCCAGAAGCTCACTGTCTCCAGAGCTCTGGTTCTCTCTAGGCTGGACTACTTTAACAGCCTCTTTCTAAATCTGCCTGCCTCTATTCTCCGCCCTCTGCAACTCATCCAAAACAGGACTGCGAGACTTGTTCTTGACCTCAAGCCCAGGGATCGTATCTCTCCAGGACTGAAATCTCTGTACTGGCTTCAAGTTGCGACGAGGATTAAGTTCAAAACACTCTGCATTGTCCACAAGGCCTTCTGGGGCCTGGGACCTCAATACCTTCAACTCTGTCTTCCTAAATATCTTCCTTCTCTAGCTCTTCGCTCATCCGCCTCCAACTCCCTCAGGGTTAGTCGCTTCTCCAAGCATCATGTTGGTGGTAGATCTCTTTCTTCTGCTAGGGCCTTCCTCTGGAACAGCCTCCCTGCCTCTCTGAAACTTGAGAACCATCTCTGGTTCCGGAAGCACCTCAAGACCTTTCTCTTTGCTTCTGCTTTCTCTCCTCCTATCCCCTGCTGATCTCCTGGCTGAATCTGATACTGCACTGGTTACCTGCCTACCCTCTGATCTCGGGCCCAGGTCCCTCCCCCGCCATTTGCACTGCCCCCCTGGCAACCCTTGCACTCAGGGACTGTTTCTGTATCTCCCACAGCACCTACTAGCACTTGACACCTGATGTCTGCACTTGCCCTTGCACTTGCTACCAGCTGGCTGCTCTTTTATGTATTATTTTTATTTATTGTACTGTTATCCTATGTAATGCACGGACTCCTCCCCTTTCCCCCTGCACTTTTCCCCTCCCCTGCACTTGCGCGATCTCAATGTCACCTGGCCTAGTAGGATTGTTGTCTCGGTCTTCCCTCTGTTTCGCCTCCCTTGCCTCGTCGCGCCTTGAAACACTTGTGTAAAGGCGCGTTATAAATGCCATATCATATCATACAGCAGCAGGCATCAGCATTGCACAGATAGGAGTCAAAAGTAATCTCAGACTCACAACTGCATGCCTCCTGTAGCCTCCAGTGATCCACCTGTCTCCTCTGGCACCTTTTCGCCACCTAAGGAGCGGGCTGAGGAGCATGTACAAACTGCAAAGGTAACGGGCTGTGCGGAACAACAGGGGTACACCAGTGAACAGTCTGCCCCGCTAGCTGCTCCACTCGCAGAGTGTTGTGAGCTAAAAGGTTGAAGAGAAACAGGAGTGCAGCCCTGTACTGCCCTCAGGCACCAAACACCAGAGAACATCCTGCTAATAGCTCTGCTGAACTTGCTGAATGATTTGAAGCTTACATTGAAGTTCAGGATGGGGATGAGTTCAGGGCACATAGCTGTGCTAAAAAGATGTCTGGGTCCTGAGCTTCATCAGATTGTTAATACACCCAGCAACTCAGGTATGGAGCTGGGGGAAGAATCTCAAGATGATCTGGGCAGGCACAGAGAAGGCAGGCCTGGTCTGGCTGTTCATGCAGGCCACCACAAAAAAAGTAGAAAGAGAAACGGCAGAAACCAGATACAATGAAAATGAGGACAACTGCATTTCCCAAACATGCTCAATCATCAGTGAAAAAGACTGCAAAGCAGTCTGCAGAGTAAAGCAGTGAAGAAGTCAAAAACGGCAAGGCAAAATCACGCAAATGTAAAGATCACAGAATGGCTCGACTTTGGACAAAAGTCCCAGAACTTCAGTGACACAGGTAGCCTCAATAGTGGTGCCGGACAATCTATGATGCTAATGCAGTATGTTAAAAAGGCTTTTTCTAAGAAAAGTGTAGAGGAGGTCCCAGATATGACCTGCACCCCTGCTCCCCATTGCGAGTTGCCAGTAAGGTACTCACCGTGGTATGTGACGTACGAGGAACAGCTGAAGCAACAAAGGGCAGCAATGGGCTGCTGCCCTGTGTACATAGAAGATCAATACCAGTTGAAATGTCCATAACCAGGCAACCCTGGGCAGCGCGGTGCTCAATCAGACAACTGTACCTGCCATTGGTACGAAACGCCGAGTATTTACAGACTGTCCACGAGAAAACCCCGAAAGCCTTAATGGAAGGCCAATGGAAATAGACTAAGGGCCTGGGCAGCCCTGAGAACAACCAGAAGTGGCTACTGAAAGCTATGCATGACAGTATCGACAATTGCGAGGAGAATTGTTATGGACGAAGGGGAGAGACACTATGAAAACGTATGAGAATGGTGCCATGAGACAAGACGGAAGCAACCTCCTTATTGAACGTGTGTAAATAAGCTTGAAACGCAAGATGCAAAGTAATCGATACCGCCTGCAATGTTTAAGTAGAAGAATAGAGCGGCATGCGCCAACTATATATGTCTACCTCAATACAGCACAATGTACACGTGCGACTCCATTTTGTTTGAGCAGAAGAAAGCCCAGGTGGCCGAGGCCCAACTGGCTGAGTTTCACATCTAGGTCCAAGCTGAGGAAAAGAGCGGGAACGAAACTTAAAGGATGGCTCATGCCGGGGAAATTGAGGTCAACCAGAGAAGGGGAGGGGAGCATGAGCTCACGAGGCTCCAACTTCAGAGCACGCCAGCCCGCCCGTGAAGGTCAAGATAAGAGAGGCCCATGCAGGTGGCCAAGCGAACACAGAATCAAATGCACAAAAAGAATGAGAACTGAAGCAGATTCACGGTGGACCAACACGTGACCAGACAGGCGCAAAGATGTACCACCGCCTGATGTCATTCCGAACCAGAGGGTGACATAACTTTTCCTAATAAGAGACTACAGATCTGAGGCCATACCCAGCCAACTAATTAACACATAGCCCTAAACCACTGATTGATTGAAGGGAAGCAGGGTGAATCTTGGGACACCAGGCACCAGGGTGTCTAGTCTGCATGCTGCTAATTAAAGTTGAGCTTTATGTTCAGGGGTGTAACTTGCCCAATCACAATGGACCATGTAATCTAGGGTCCTATAGAGACTGTAACCAATAGGACGCCGTACTTTTAGTGACGTCAATCACGTGGTTTGTACAGGGATGGGCGTAGACGCCCACCCGATAAGAGTTTTCCAATCCGTATGCTTTATTTTCATATACAGATATAACACCTATACTTAAGTTAGCTTTCCCAACCAATTATATTGCATGATTTTTTTTTTATAGAAGTGTACGTCAATGATGACGAAGTTTGCCCATAAAAGAGGCTGTTGTACTGAAGTTCGGGGAAGTCGGGGCAAGACAGGTGTTTGCTATGCTGTTGATTTCCACAAGCTGATATATGTATTAAATGGACTTCCCTTTGCCAATTTACTGAGTCCCTAGAATTTATTTGTGCTGGACTATGTAAGTCCTGCACCCTGTCCTCACTCGGTGCAGCTATCTTGTCTTACAAGTTTTTGGGGGTTGAGTACTGACCAATGGGCCCGTCAGTAATTTCCTCTCCCCGAGAACACTTGGTAGCGTGAGGATGGTTTCGGCCATCGATTATTGATAATCGATTAATATAGTGACAAGACACCTTTAAACCGACGGCGCAAAGATCTTCGGTTACATCGCGAGTCCTTTCGCTATTCCGGCTGACTAGGCCGAGAAGGTTCCTGTGGACAGTGATAGTGTATATACTCCCAAAAAAATTCTACGGTGGGTCTGAAGGAACCCGCTTTTCCAAGCATAACCCTTTTCATTCCCACGGGAAGCGGATCGGACAAAAACCATAAAGCAGGAAGGGGCGGTGATCCCAGAGATCCAGAGAGGAAAAGAGACGATCGGTGAGTGAAACAACGAAACTCGTTACCTTAGCAAATGACTCATAGGCATTAGAGCAAGTGGGGGAAAGGTAACGGAGGGCGGCAGAGAAAGATAAATTAGAAGTAGAGAAGACTTTATATATGCATATATATATATATATATATAGTGGTTTAATGACTCGAGTATAAAAGGAAGATATATATAATAGGATTCCAGGGGGGGGGGGAACGCAAAAGTATACCGGGGGGGCACACAAGATTAAAAACTGTAAGGAATACCGGGGGGCACCTGAGATTAAAAACTAAGGAATACCGGGGGGGCACCCGAGACTAAAAACTGTAAGGAATACCGGGGGGGCACCCAAGATTAAAAACTGTAAGGAATACCGGGGGGGGGGCACCCGAGACTAAAAACTGTAAGGAATACCGGGGGGGCACCCGAGACTAAAAACTGTAAGGAATACCAGGGGGGGCACCCAAGATTAAAAACTGTAAGGAATACCGGGGGGGGGGCACCCGAGACTAAAAACTGTAAGGAATACCGGGGGGGCACCCGAGACTAAAAACTGTAAGGAATACCAGGGGGGGCACCCGAGATTAAAAACTGTAAGGAATACCGGGGGGGCACCCGAGACTAAAAACTGTAAGGAATACCGGGGGGGGGCACCCGAGACTAAAAACTGTGGAATACCGGGGGGGCACCCGAGACTAAAAACTGTAAGGAATACCGGGGGGGCACCCGAGACAAAACTGTAAATTTGCCTTGTTCCTGTGCTTTAAAGAGTGGTCAGAAGGAACTTGAACCCAGAGCCCACAGAAGGGGGACACTAGGCTACGATGACATTTAAAGACGTCATAAAGGGGTAGTTCAAATCCCATGAAGTGGTAATAATTAGAAGGCAGGTATATGTTGACCAGCTGGTGTCTGTCTAGTCTGTCAAGCATCTGTTCTAAGTGTCTTGCTATATGTGAATGCGCAATAAATGTATTGATGCGAAAAATGTGTTGATGCTTGAGTGAAATGCATTTTGCTTTTTGCGATTCTGTAACTGAGAGGGG
Organism: Ambystoma mexicanum; assembly: GCF_040938575.1. Classification (NCBI taxonomy): domain Eukaryota; kingdom Metazoa; phylum Chordata; class Amphibia; order Caudata; family Ambystomatidae; genus Ambystoma; species Ambystoma mexicanum. Next base: position 1,518,397,483 of record NC_090929.1, on the reverse strand, counting down.
ATCGCCAGTGAATTGATGGTTTCTGTTGAGTAAATTGATGGTATAAAACTTTGGCGGGAAAAAGTGGATTGGAGCTTGCGGTTGTGGTGCTCGCTCATATTGGTGGAGAGGCTTATGTTATTATGTAAACATTGTGGGTATTGAAGTGAAAAGATGGAGGTCACCCCGCTTATGCATCTCTGTAAGCAATTGCCAAAACATGCAGCAAAGCTGAAGAAATACAGCCAGGAGTGGGTTAAGGGCACCGCAAATAAAATGTTTATGCCGTGGCCCCAGAATGGGTCATTGTCTAAGGCTGTTTTACAGCACATGACCACATTCCTACATGCCACATGTAGCGGGAAGAAACTAGCGAAACGCCTTGCCGTTCTCGAGTTATGGAAGATGTTTGAACAAACAAAGGAAGAAGAACCATCTGCAGATTGGATATTAAACGTATATACCAAGGGGGGGGAGTGACGCCTACTGCGCCAGCGGTCCCGCCGGAACCAGTCATTGAGGGAAGCAGGTCAGAGGGTCTTTACCCGCTACAAGAGCTCAAAGCAGCCACGGGGTATAGCAACCCCACGTATGAGTCACCCATTCCAGCCCCCGCCGTCCCGAGGGACAAGGAGAGGCACGAAGATGGACGAAAGGATCAGGCACAGACTAGTGCACCTCTCGATAAGGAGAGAGAGGGAAAGAAGCGGAGAGAGAGTGATGAGATGACATTCGCAAAGGACGAATGGATGCGAGGACAGATATTGTTAAAATTAGATGAGAAGGGGAGTGATGATGCAAGGCCACGAGGAAGGCCTGACGAAAAGCAGAGAAGGGAAAAGGATAGGGTGAAAAGGGATGAAAGAAATAGAAAGAAGGACAGGCTGAGACGAGAACAACTTTATCGTGAAGAGCAAGAAATATCGCTCAGTCGCACCCAGTATGCAGCCTACGAAAAATACAGACTGAATAAGTTGAAGTTAGAGGAAGAACGTAGGGTGCATGAAAGGAAGGAAGAGATTAGAAAGGCAAAGGAACGTAGAGACGAAAGGATGCGGGAAGTAGATAAGGCTAGAGAGGAGGCAAAGAAGCGAAGAGAAATGGATGAGGAAGCAGAGCGTAAGCGCAGGCAAAGGGCGCAAGATTTAGAATATTTGCAGCGGGGGGTGAAAAAACCCAAACCTGTTGTAGACTGGGAAGACATAGAAGAGTTCTTTCCAGCAAGTGATGCAGTACCAGGTACAAGCGCGACAATTATTGATGAGGACTCCGATACCAGAAGCATCGGGGAAGTGATTGATAAAATATATGATGAAATGGGACTGGAACGAATCTCCCAAGAGGGAAGGGTAGATGAGCGCTTAGAGAGCACTCAGTTATATGACACTGAGAATGTCACCCAAAGTAGTGAGAGTAGAGGACGTTCCCTAGATAGACTAGAAGATAGGCAGAACGAAGATGATGCAAGAAGTTGTGCCATCTGGGAGTATTCTGAGTCTGACTCCAATGGGGATGCGGAAGAAGCGATGTATGATGAAGGGAGATGGCTTGAAAGGCAGCTCCCAGGGAACCGAGGGGTACAATGGTCAGAGGCTGGCGAGTCCATAAGTAGGACATCGAAGTCCGCTGGACAGTCCAGCCGATGTGAAGAAACACCCCACGGTCAGAGCGGGGCATCGGCACCTGCCTATACAGATAGGTTAAGGGCGCTGCCAGGTAGAAAGCAAGGTGGGAACGCCACCCCAGCAACAGACCAAGGAGGTAAAGAAAAGGGAAAGGAGGATTGCACATTCCAATTCCCACTGCTAGAGAAAGGGGAGTAAGACCGCAATATATTCCATGGCCACACATGGACCGGGAACATTTCAAGAATAAGCTTCCAGTGTTGACATCAGGAGCCGGGAAGTGGATATATGAGCTAGAAAAAATGACGGGGGGGGAGTCACTCTAGCCATAGGGGACATCAAGGGTCTCCTAATTGCTATACTCGGAGAAAGAGCAGACGATGTGTGGAAGAGAGCAGGCTACCCTAGGGTAACCATAACGAACACCTCATGACGGAGCACCATTTAATAACTGTAGAGCAGCAGTATGGAAAGCGCTACGTACGCTGTATCCAGACATCTGATATGGAAGCTATGATGACTCGAAAAATGAAGGAGTCAGAAGATCCGTTGCTTTATATCCAGAATTTGCAAGACGCGTGGGTGCTTGAAACGCATGAGTCTTGGACGAAATCTATCCCTGTATTCTATCATATATTGTGCCAAGGGTTACCAGAACTGGTGCAAAACAACTAAAAAAATTGGTAGGAATAGAAGCTAAACCGTGGGCCAAAATCCAGTTGACAATTGCCCATTATTGTAGGCTTTTGCAAGAAAAGAATCGAAAGAAAGAGGCAACACATAAGGGAGAAGAGGCGAAGCTAGTGCAAAGGAAGCTCTCGAAGTATGCGCTCGAGGGAGACATGCTAACAAGCCCAGCCGATTCGAGTGCGCAATGTGCCACTAACCCGCCACAGAACAATCAGGGAAACGCAGGATTGTTATGTCACACTCTCACCAGACCAGCATTTATCATACAACAGTTTTCACCAAAGCCCACACTAATACTCAGTGGAATTACCATTACAACAACAACCATGGACATTGCTTTACTACAAGGATATTATCCGAGAGGAAGGGGATTTGGAGGAAGAGGATGGCAGAGTAATCAGGGAGGCTTTAGAGGTAACCAAGGAGGTTTTCAAAATGTTCAAGGTGGTATCCAGAGCGCACCAATGGGCAGTCCATCTATGCCAGATGGACAGATAGCCCAACCACCACCACCAGTGTGTTGGCTGTGTGGAGTGACAGGACATGTGGCACGCATGTGCAGAAGCCACGGCATGTGGCAGAACAATCAAGGGATGGGGACAGGCACAGTAAATCAACCGGCTACCCACCAACAGGGCAATGCACAAAACTATACCGTGCAGCAGTAGGCAGCTGAATTGCAGCAAGGTGCACAGCAAGGGTTTCAACCCCCGAACTTGGGGAACTTGCAACAGGGGCAATCCCAACAGGCACCGCTGCTGGTACCACAAGGGATGAATAATGGGGGTGTTCCGCAAACTTAAAGTGGGCCAAACCTATACATAAAATAGGACAGCTCACGGGAAACTCGGATGTGTTCTATCCTATCGGTGACACCAGACCCTAATATGGAACCGAGGGTAAATGTCACCATAGGGGGAAAAGAGTATTCCTTCTTAGTTGACACAGGCAGGACCCATTTGTGCATAAGAGAAGGCAAGTTTTCCTTGTCCGGCGAGGCAATAGACACACAGAGTTTCACTGGAGCTCATAGTAGAGTTCCCTTCACAGACGCTCTCCCAGTCTCCGTGGGAGAGCATGAAATGAATGTGCCTTTACTGTACTCACGTCAGTCCCCAGTAAACATCATGGGTCGAGATCGAATGACAAAGCTGAATATGTCAATCTCATTCACTGAGGATGGCAGTGTGCGCTCCACGCCAGGAATGCATTATTCCAACGTATGCGAAATAATCAGAGCATACTCAGGAATACAGGTATGAGAAGTTTACTGGTGGAGCCGGAGGTCTTCGAATATGGTGGGCGAGTGCTCATGGCGGGATTGGCGGGCCTCGCAGGCAAAACTATGAGGACCCCTGACGAGTTTCTTTTTAGTCCAAGGATACCCATGCATGAAGAAGAGGGACAAATATTTCCTTTGGTAATAAAGTTTGCCGCAGTAAAGGGGAAGGTGGTTTTAGTAGAAGGATACGATGACGAAGGAAGGCAATGGTGCGCAGTTATCGCCATTGAAGAAGGGTATCGAGTGACTGACGTCACAGATGATGATCTGTTCGAAGAGCACCCTGACTTAGAGGAGACACGGGTGGAAGTAAGTCTCATATTCTGGGTCAAAATGATCAAACGAGAAGTGCCACAGCGAATGATGCTAGTGATGGCACGACCAGAATACTTTGAGGAGGGCATGGCCCAGGTGCCAGTCACAGTATGGACAAAAGGGCCTTATGACGTAGGGCTCCTGAAGGGGGCAGGAGAGGTGAACATTAAACTCAAGCCTGGAGCGATTCTACCAAGAGCGCGACAATACCCCATGTCCAGCGAAGCGAATGAGGGGATTGCAAAGACAATCTCTGCCATGGTGGAGCAGGGCATTCTGGTAACGTCAGAATCACCTTGTAACACGGTGATCTATCCTGTCAAGAAATCGAAGGGAGGGTCTTGGCGTTTAATCCAGGATTTACGAGCATTGAACGACATAGTAGAAGCAGAGTTCCCTCTAGACCCTAATCCATCCACTATTTTGTGCAACATACCCACGGAGGCAAAATATTTCACGGTGATCGATTTGAAGAATGCTTTTTTCTCGATCCCATCGCACCGTGATTCACAAGACCTGACGTCATTTACTTTCAGACAAATGCGCCTGAAAAGTACAAGGCTGCCACAGGGGTATTGTGTATCTCCGTCCATTTTTAACCCAGTCCTGCAAATGGACCTAAGTAACATTGCGGTAGACAGTGTTATTTTGCAGTATGTAGATGACATTCTGATCTGCAGCACCACTGAAAAGCAATGCCGACACGACTCTGTTCAGCTATTGACCAGATTAGCTGAGAAGGGATACAAGGTGGACAAGGACAAGTTGCAATACTGCCAACAGGAGGTGTTATACATAAGGCAACTAATCTCACATGAAGGGAAAAAGGTAACACCAGAGAGGGCTAAAGCGATCATGAACACGGCTAAGCCGCTCACGGTAAAACAAATGCAGAGCTTCTTAGGCCTATGCAATTATGTCAGAGCATGGGTCTTCGATCACAGCTCATACACCACGCCCTTGCTCCAGGCCTTAAAGAAAGCCCAGGCAACAGAGGGAAAAATTGAATGGACTGAAGAAATGGAAAAGGGGTTTGCAGAACTAAAGGGGGCAATTTGTAAGGCCCCAGTTCTCGGGATCCCCAATTATGCAGAGGAATTCTATCTCTTCTCTCATACCGATGGCAATTTTATGACGGCAGTGCTCGCTCAGCGAACATCGCTGGGGTACAAGCCCCTAGCGTATTACAGTGGGAGCTTGGACCCGGTCATGAGGGGCCACTTCCCATGTGAGCAAAATTTATCAGCCACCGCATTTGCCATCGAGAAAGCATCATCCATTGTGATGGGATGCTCCATGACATTACATGTTGAGCACTCATTATTTGCCATATTGGAGAAGCCAAAGGGCACCTTGACGTAACAGAGCATCTGCATATGAGGTGATTATCTCAAATCCATCGATCAAAATAGTGCGATGCAAAACTGTGAACCCTGCTATGTTTATTGCTGAGCCAGTCACAGAGGGAGAACCTGTGCATGACTGTGCCCATTATGAAGAGTTTTATGATGAAATCCCCAGAATAAGGAAGAATGCTCTGCCAAGCGGAGAAGTTGTCTTCATTGATGGGTCATCAAGAATTGACCAAGAAGACGGGCAAAGGTACACAGGCATGGCCGTGATCAAACACATGGCAAATGGGGAGTTCCAAGTACTTGTCAGTGCACGAATACCATCCCACTATTCGGCACAGGCTGCAGAACTAGTGGCATTGATACTCAACATCGAGAATCACACAGACCTGGAAGTAACAGTGTACAGTGACTCCGCCTATGTGACGTCCACCGTGCATGCAGGCCTGGCACGATGGAAAAGGAGGGGCTACCTCCGAGTGGACAGCATGCCAGTGCAACATGCAGCTTTGTTGGACAGGCTGATAAAAGCACTACAGCTCCCAGTGTGCATACTGGTCGTCAAGTGCGCCGCTCACACCAAGGGAACAGATTTCGTGTCACGTGGAAACCATGAAGCGGACATGGAAGCCAAGCGCATGGCATCCAAGGGTGAGACAATCATGGACGTGGAGATGGCACATACCCATGATCGAATGATGATAGCACGAGCCACTCCAGAAGCCTATAGCAATATGGGGCAGACACAGTTAATGGAACTCCAGGGGAGGCACCTCAGGATGAGAAGAATTTATGGAAGCGTCGAGGGTGTTCTTTAAACCCCTCTGATGGGTTATGGAGGCAGGACAGCACTGGTAAACCAGTAATGCCTGTCACCCTCCTAAAGGTAGCGTTAGAACAGCTCCACTACCCTTTCCATATGTCAAAAGAAAGTCTTGCTGCAACACTCTCAGAAGACTGGTCCACGCCGAATTTAGCAGAGCATGTTGCATTCTTTATGGTCAATTGCATAATTTGCCAGCAATTCACCTCTGGGCACACATTGAAAGTGATGAGAGGAATCATTCCCAGACCTGAAGAGCCTTTCCAGCACCTGCATATCAACTACGTCGATATGATTCAGATTTGTAATGGGTACAGGTATTTAATTGTCGTGGTGTGTCCATACTCTAGATGAATAGAAACAGGGCCCTGTACACACCCTGACGCTGCCTGTGCTGCAAAATTCCTGGTGAGGGAGGTTTTCCCCAGGTGGGGGGTTTGTGAGGTTATGAGGTCAGACAACGGGCCCCATTTTGTAAACTCAATATTGGAGCAGATTAGCTTGTTGCTTGGTATAAAGCACAAGTTCTCGTCAGCGTACCACCCAGAAGGAAATGGCATATGTGAACGGCTGAATGGCCTGTTGAAAGAAAGGATAGCCAAATTGAAGCTCACATTAAAGAAAGGATGGCTGCACTGCCTACCACTGGCATTATATGCGCTTCGGAACCAGCCAGGCTCTGACCATCACCTCACGCCGCACGAGATTATCACTGGTAGAAGGATGAGAACCCCTCTTACCCCCCGAGATAGAGCTAGATCTGATGCCCAGCCCGCTAGGGAGGTTCTGGCAGAAGAAATGAAGAATTACCTTGACTGCCTTACCTCTAGTACATCTGTCATTTCAAGCCAGCTGCAGCGACGGCAGAAAGGGGACCGCACAGCACAAACCACAACAGACAATGCTGATGCAGACGCAACTCACAGCCTAGGCGCACCCCTCGTCTTCCCGGGGGACAGAGTTCTAGTGAAGAACTTTACGAGGAAGAAATGGGACGAACTACGATTTAATGGCCCTTTCATCATAGAGGACTGCACCCCGCCTGCTGTCAAGCTCCAAGGAAGAAGAGCCTGAATCTTCCTGAATAACGTCAAGCCCTTTATAGGAGAAGGCGCTCCTACTGCATCCACCGTGGAAGCTACAGACAACGGGGAAGGACCACAGCACGTGCAGACAAGGTCTAGGGTGAGGAAGGAGGACGCACAAGCAGAAAAGACAAACTGAAGAGCTCGCTGTGAAAACTGTAGCTATACATTGAACTTTTCTCTAAGCACTGAATGAGATACAAGACTTTTCAAACAAACGCAATGTGCAGCTGAAGTCGCAGGGCAAAGTAAAAGGTTGCATACTTTGAACCTGCAGTGACACTGGTCACTTAAACACGTAGAGCCACAGAGTAGTGGACAAAGAACTCTAAAACTCTGGTAAGCAACAGAACTGGATATTCCTGAGAACTGAAACTGTTATCCTGAAAGCATCCAGTATCTAGACTTTGTTCACGAACTTATGGTACACCCCAGCAGAAGCCTTAAGTGGGATGTACTCACCTACTTCCAATTAGTGACATTGACTTATCCATCACTCATAGGGAGAGAAACAAGTGTCACAGAATTCATCCAAGATACAGGAAATAAGAAGGTAATCAGGCAACTATTGACTGTCATCGCAGAAGTCTTCGCCGAGTTGCCTGAGCACAGTGACTCAAAGACCAATGCTCCCGCCTCAAGCAGTCATAGACGAAGTGACCTACACGTTATTCTTTCGAATCATTGAGGCGTGCCCAGAACTTGTCGGGAGGACCACAGATACACTGACGTTCATCAGAGATCCCCGAAACAATCATTTTCTAAACCAGATATGGAGTAAACTAAATAATGTGGTAGCCCTCCACGCAGCAGGCAAGTGCAAAGACTGCTCAAAGCAAAAGCGAGGCGTGTGATCGGGACCCAGCAAGGCGAAGCAAATGCCACTGTCCCCCGCAGACACGCAGCTAGCCCACAATGTTCTAATTAGACTTGTTGCAGACTATCCAGAAATGGTGGGAAGACCTGCTGACGTTGACGTTGCAACGTTTCTCAGAGACCCAGTCAATTTCCTACACATGAAAACCCTTCTCCATGGAATCATGCTCCAGGTGGAGCTATCTAACTTCCAGCAAGAATACCTCAGGAGGTTCCAGTGAGACTTTCCGCCGTGGGACAGATCGGGGAGATGAGCAAAGAAACTGTTCACGACATCAAAAAACCTTGTGATTGAGACTCTGCAAAACGAATAAATGTCCCTGTCCCCTGAGGACAGCCTACTTGCCCACAACGTCCTCTTCGGCTTAGTAAATGACTTTCCAGAAATGGTAGGGAGACCTGCCGAGGTTGATGCCCTCCCCTTCCTCAGAGACCCTGCCAACGCGAGAAAGATAGGAGCACTCTTCTATAGCATACAGCTACAAATGGAACTGTCCAGCTTTCAGAGGGAATTTGAGAGAATTCCAGTGAAACTTTCGGCGAGGGACATATCGAGAAGGCAAGGACTGATTCCCACTGCAAAAAGACCGATGGCCTAAGAGACAGAGTATCAGAGCTAATGTCACTATCACCTGAAGACAGCAGAATTGCCTTCACAGTCTTCTTTCACCTCATTGAGAACTTTCCAGAACTAGTGGGTAGACCCATCACTGTCGACGTGCACACGTTTCTTTGTGATCCAGCAAAAAATGCACAACTCAGACTCCTGAGAGCTATTGCATCACAGCTGAGAAGCAATCATGGACATCCGCTGCTGAGAAGAGCCTTAGAAAGGAGAGATCCAAGATAAAACCCTTTAGAAGCCCCAGCTGGGGGCAGAGCAAGGAAACAAAGACACAGTTCTTCATGCTTCCAATGTAGAACGAATCGAAAGGGGATAACTACATCCTGAACTTCTTTTCCTATTTTTCTTATTTTTCTCTGTTTTTCATCATCATCCCGAAGTGGAGTAAATGGAGGAGAGAGAGACTTTTCAGCAACTCGACCTCGAAGAACCAGGGGAAAGGAGCAGAGCAACGAACTTCACTGCCGTGTTTACTTTTTTCAACCTTTCTTATTTTTTCCTACCTTCTCATATGTTCACTGTTATTTTTATTTTTGTTTTTATTTTTTCAATGGTTTATCTATGCGTGATGTGCAGCGAAGCCATCCTTTTAGGGTGTCACTGCAAACAAATTCCTGCATGTCCTCAGGGCCAAGATGAATTGGGAAGGGGCCCTGGAAATGCGTTGTATACACAAATGCAGGAAGAATGTGATGTGCTAAAAGCGGTAGTCTAACATTTTTCCATAGTCTAGCAAAGGATCTGTACTCCATAACTAGAGACTTCCGTCATCACTCGCAAGAGGGGGGACATTAAACTGCACCCAGCATTTTAGTGTTTGCTGAACTTTTAAGTAACGAAAATCAAGATAAGAAAATAAATAAACTATTGACTATGGACTTGTTCGAGATGGGGGCCCAAAACAGTAATTTAGTTGTGCCACCAGTGGCGGGGCGCCCCCGGTTTCCTGGAGGGAGATGCTGTAAGAGGTCTTTCAAGGCCGTCATATGTATATGCATAGTGATTGTTGTAGTATTTTTGTCTCTGTCAGAACTGCCTTTCTTATTGGTGCATGAAGCATCCCAATGTCCGTGCTTCCACCAGGTAACGAACATCTGGGCCCCACAAAAGCACCCAGACCCTATATAGTGATCCCTGTTCCAGAAAAACCTGATGATAAAGCAAACAATTTACAGTTGAATGTAATTAGCAGTAATACGTACACACTTGAAGTAATGAATGGTGAGAAAAGCTGGAGACAGGGTCAGCACGGAATGAATGATAACATAGCACTGTCCACGGCACGCACCCATACACTGAATGCACACGAGCAAGGGCGAGTGTCAATGGCTACCCAACCACAGCCCGGAACAACCGAAAAAGAAAAGATACCTGTGAAACGAACAGCTCCAGAGAACAGAGAACCAAGCGAGCAACAAGACAGAGATGGCATGACAAAATCCCTCAAGAGAACAGAGGAAGCTACGAAAGAACTTACTGAGAAAACACATGCGATAGTCAAGTATGTGTTTCCGCTCATACTAAGAGCAAAGAAACTACATGAGGAGCTGAGCAAGAAAACTGCAACAACTCTGATAACAAATACGCCAGCTCCAACGCCAGAAGTAACTACCAAACCCACGACACCGCCACGTGTTGGAAGGATGACTAGCCAATGGTGGTGGCAGGTGGTCTGCAAGAGAATGCATGAGGGAAGGAAAAGAAAAGCAAGACCTCCCCCTAGGACTGCAGGGCAGGAAATGGAACCTGCCTCACCGAGGATAATACCTGAGAGACTGCCTGAATGAAAGAGCAGTACAGACGCAGAGACAGTGTTGGCCAACTACAGAAAAACGTTAAGAATCAAGAAGCCCATATGAAACGGACACTGAACTAAACGACTACCTGGACAGCACAGCCCATCTTGGAAACAACATATGCTACCAGCACATGAAGGAAGTTGGACGAAGGCAATCAGAAGGAGAATGTTTCGTCTGCGCATTCCTGCCATATAGCATGGGCAAGTCCAGAATCTTTGTTGCAGTAGAAGTTGACATCCCCACGGCACACTGCATGTCACACGTAGCAATGTGCAACACCAGAGGGCAGTTTATGGGAAGAGACGCCTCACTGATATGGGCCAATGAAAAAGACTTCCCAGATGAAGACGGTTTTGTCCAGGACATCAAAACAAGAAACAGGGCGCACACCAAGAATCACATTAGATATGAAAACCCTGACGTCAAAGGATCAGGAATTAGATGGCAAATAAACCCAAGACTGAACGTCCAAGGAAAAACTGCAGAAGAGGCTCAAATCTGGAAGAACAGAGGCCAAATGCAGATCTGGGGGTCAGTGGTTTCCCCAGACGGATGGGAAGAAGGAGTAGTAATCTGCCGAGCCTGGATGGTTATGTAAACCTCTATGGCCAAAATTGGCAAATTGGCAAAGCTGTTAACATGTGTCGAAGACAGAGGAGGACCCCTGAAAATAGTACCGCTGGAGAACCTGAAACTGTGCTTCAGAAATAATGGTACAAGGAAAATGGGAGAAAATCAAAACTGTGGACGAATATATGAGGCACCAGGAATGGCACAAGGAACCGCAGTCCTGATGGACCGCTATTGGGCGTGTGGATCCAAAGCATACATAAGACTGCCAAGAAAGTGGGGGGGCATATGTACATTGGTCACTGTCCATGTTCCCGCACTGGTGATCCCAAAAAACGATCTGAATATGGACAGCTTCCTGAAAGCAGATGCTCATCTGAGAAGGAGGAGATCCGCAGAACTGATATCCAGAATGAAGAGAGAAAACTACTTTTCTGCCAAATCAGAGAAGCTTTCTATGCGATTCAATATGAACACAGGCTGTTCAGCCTCACTTCAACAGTAGTCACCACAATGCTCCTGCCACACATCCAAATTGGTGTGAATGCTAAATGGTTGCAGATAAAAGGCGATCAAAGAAGAGCTGAGAGCAATCAGACTGAGGACTCTCCAGAACAGATATGTGCTTGACATGATCACTGCAATGGATGGAGGTGTTTGCGTGAAAATTGGAAATCATGCTGCACTTTTATACCATCTCATGACGAAGAAAATGGAACCCTCAGAGGCCATAAGCATGTTAACGACCCTGAAAAACCAGATGACTGAGGAAACAGATGAAGTAGATGATGATAGCTGGTTCAGAAACCTATTCTCATGGGTGCCGCAATGGATGCCAGACATATTCAAGTTTCTGGGAGCCTTGCTAGCAATGGTATTGCTAGGAGTCTGTGTTATCAAGATAATCATCACACAGTGCCAGAAAACTGCAAAGAAGGCCAATGGGATGAAAATTATGGTAGACGTCAAACAAGGCTGGAAGCCCAGAGACCTGACAGATGAGGAGATAAAGTACTTCGTGAAGGCCAGTGAATTTGGACCAGAGGGAACAAAATTCACTTATCCCAAGAAACGAAGAAGGTATGAAGGCAAATGGATTTACTGCAGTCCAAATGGACAATGCCAGTTGATGACCTGGAACAAAGATGAGCATGTGAAAACAGCAGGAAGCTTGAAAGGGGTGATAAAGATATGGACACCAAAATTGCATACTTTCACGCCTTCTTGTGTAAACCCAGGAGACGATGAGCAAGAAGCTGAGGAATCAAAGAAACTGAATATAAAGGAGGAAGTAGGAGTGGTCAATGAACCGACCAGAGGGGGGAGCGTAGAGGAGGTCCCAGATATGACCTGCAACCTTACCCCCCCATTGCGAGTTGCCAGTAAGGTACTCGCCGTGGTATGTGACGTACGAGGAACAGCTGAACCAACAAAGGGCGGCAATGGGCCGCAGCCCTGTGTACATTAGAAGATCAATACCTGTTGAAATGCCCATAACCAGGCAACCCTGGGCAGCATGGTACCCAATCAGACAACCGTACCTGCCATTGGTACGAAACGACGAGTATTTACAGACTATCCACGAGGAAACCCCGAAGGCCTTAATGGAAGGCCAATGGAAATAGACTAAGGGCCTGGGCAGCCCCGAGAACAACCAGAAGTGGCTACTGAAAGCTATGCATGACAGTATCGACAATTGCGAGGAGAATTGTAATGGACGAAAGGGAGAGACACTGTGAAAATGTATGAGAATGGTGCCATGAGACAAGACGGAAGCAACCGCCTTATTGAACATGTGTAAATAACCTTGAAATGCAAGATGCTAAGTAATCGATACCGCCTGCAATGTTTAAGTAGAAGAATAGAGCGGCATGCGCCAACGTGCGACTCCATTTTGTTTGAGCAGAAGAAAGCCCAGGCGGCGCAGGCCCAACTGGCTGAGTTTCATATCTAGGTCCAAGCTGAGGAAAAGAGCGGGATCGAAACTTAACAAAGGATGGCTCATGCCGGCGAAATCGAGGTCAACCAGAGAAGGGGAGGTGAGCATGAGCTCACGAGGCTCCAACTTCAGAGCACGCCAGCACGCCTGTGAAGGTCAAGATAAGAGGCCCATGCAGGTGGCCAAGCGAACACAGAATCAAATGCACGAAAAGATTGAGAACTGAAGCAGATTCACGGTGGACCAACACGTGACCAGACAGGCGCGAAGATGTACCAGCGCCTGATGTCATTCAGAACCAGAGGGTGCCATAACTTTTCCTGATAAGAGATTACAGATCCGAGGCCATACCCAGCCAACTAATTGACACATAGCCCCAAACCATTGATTGATGAAAGGGAGGCAGGGTGAATCTTGGGACACCAGGCACCGTGGTGTCTAGTCTGCATGCTGCTAATTAAAGTGGAGATTTATGTTTAGGGGTGTAACTTGCCCAATCACAATGGACCATGTAATCTAGGGTCCTATAGAGACTGTAACCAATAGGATGTTGTACTTTTAGTGACGTCATTCACGTGTGTTGTAGAGGGATGGGCGTACACGCCCACCCGATAAGAGTTTTCCAATCCGTATGCTTTATTTTCATATACAAGATATAACACCTATACTTAAGTTACCTTTCCCAAGCAATTATATTGCATGATGGTTTTTTTTATAGAAGTGTACGTCAATGATGACGAAGTTTGCCCATAAAAGAGACTGTTGTACTGAAGTTCCGGGAAGTCGGAACGAGACAGGTGTTCGCGATGCTGTTGATTTCCACAAGCTGATGTATGTATTAGATGGACTTCCCTTTGCCAATTTACTGAGTCCCTAGAATTTATTTGTGCTGGAGTATGTAAGTCCTGCACCCTTGTCCTCACTCGGTGCAGCTATCTTGTCTTACAGGTTTTTGGGGGTTGAGTACTGACCAATGGGCCCGTCAGTAATTTCCTCTCCCCGAGAACAAAAGTGAACGTATAAGAGTTGAAAACATTAATAGCTGCATCAATAAATTTGCCACGCAACCAGTCATGTGGCAGAGACCGCAGCCGGGGCCCCTGGAAGGTTAAGAGAGGGAGTCTACTCAAAGGTGGCATGATGGGGGCAGCAAATCGCCATGGTGGAGGCCAGTGGAGTAACCAGGCACAACCTCAAGGAACCCATACACTTCACTTAGAGGGCTTGAGGGACATAAGAAAAGGTAGTCGGCCCAACGCCAACCGCTCAGAACATCCATTTGGCATCAGCAGTTGGAATCAGACAGCCCAGGGGCAGTGGCGTATTTAGGCTTTCTGCTGCCCTAGGCCCAAATAAGAGCATGCAACCCCTCCCCCCAACTTTACTTCACCTCTGCCAGGCTCTGCACCTTCACCAGATTCCAACCCTTAATCGAACTCTGTCCGCATTGCCCAAACTACGCCCAATCACCCCCATTTTGTCTCCCATTGTGACTCCATCACATTATAAGGATGTTTTTAAGGCTGCAGGGATTCGAAAGTTACTGCTTCTTCTCTATTAATTCAAGCCAGTTATTTTCTATGTTATGTTAGTTGAAAGAGTGTTTTAAGATCTCTGCTGCCCACGATTTGGAGAAGGCAGTGTTTTCTATGGTTGAGTGCACTAGAGGTCATTGTTATGGCTAATTGTCTACTTTCGATTAGGTCCGAAAACAATCTTTTAGAGGAAGCAATAAGAACATCAGTTGTCTGCCAACTGGACACAAGTGAGGAGAAGGTTAGAATGAGAAATGTTGGGTTCAATGCTAATATCTGGTTTCTCTCGAATATTGCCTGCTGTCACTCTATGAGAAGCACCTAGACTGGTCTGTAATATTAATGCAACATAGCTACATTTCTAAATCCGGTCTTGTCAAATGGTAAAGTTTTAAAAATGTTGAATACAAATAACTCAACCCTCTTCTCATGGTTACAGCATTGGTGTTAGCAGGGGCCAACATGGAAATAAGGCAAGTTACCTGCTGCAGCCAATGTACCTCCAAATCCCTTGACTTGGAACGCCATTAAAATATGACAAAATCACAAGTGAAGTTTGTAAACTCTACCTGGGCATAAACACCCCAGTAGAGTAAAGAGTTGGAGAAAGTTCTTGGAATCTTTGGTTGGGCATTCTCACGGTGGAGTAATGCACAGGGGGGACCCTGAACATTAATGTGTGGGAAGCAACAGCATTTCTTTTAAATGCCCAATGCAGGCCCTTTTTGTAACAAATGTAGTGTTTGTTGTTTGTGCAATTGTTCAAACTACCCAACACTACCAGAGTAGAAATTGAGCAATTGATTGGGCATCCCAGCACAATATTACCTTTGTGGGTACGGTTTAGGCTATGGATCTTGCCTGCTTGTGTTTAAGGTAATTTTAAATGTTTGTTAACTCTGTAGAGTTGGTTGGACTGTATACATAGGAACATTTTGAGATTTGTGGGTATAGAAATAGATGTCCTGCTGTCGTTTGAAGCACTGTTTCACAGTAAAAGTCCTACCTTATATTTAAAATATAATCAATGTAAGGATTACTTGTAAACATCACAGTTATGCATTGCGTGACATATTTTGCAGTTGGTTCTCCTGGTAGTACTGAGCATGCAGCAGAATGTTATCAAAAGACACATGATAAACCAAGCAGGGATGCCATTTGCTTGCTTAGCACTGAGCAGCTTCTATAAAGATGGCTGAATGGATATCTTTATGGGACATCTTCACAGCTGTGAAATGCAGTGTGTACCTTTGGCACACAGTTTTTGTTCTCACCCTTTGATGGCTTTGGGTATCCTTTCACAGGTTTCTTGATGCACTTGCGCATTCAGATTTACTCTTCGCCATTTAAACTTTTCCATGATCCATTGAATGCTTGCACCGTTTGGGTGGCCACAGACCTCTGAAATGTGGGGCTGGGGAGGGAAATTAGTGCTTGCTTCTGAACATCATTCTAGTGCCACCTGTGGGAACTCTGTGCTAGACTTAAGCATACACATTTGTTTAATATTGTAAAATGATGTATAATTTTTTAACCTTTACTTTTCTTTTTTTTTTAAAACTTATTTTTGGACGGCATAAGTACACAAGGCACACACAAGGCAACAGATACATAGCAGTTACATCATGAAGCAGCACATCACTAAGGGATACAGCAATCACAGCATGGACAGTCGGACGGTATCTGAGAAGGAGTACACCAACAGAAAAACAAAGGAACAAATTAGGGCCTCACGCAGTGGGATCAGGGCCCGACGGAGCGGGGGACGGACCAGATTCGGGGGTGCCCTCGCTCTGGACGCTAAGGTAGGCATTAAATTCAGCCCAGATATTCCTGGGGCGAGACTGGGCGGGGAGCATAGACAAGTATTCTTCCTCGCAATTGCGTGACCAGGTGAGTAAGCGCAACCATTTCTGGGGGAGCGGGGCTTTTCCAGCTCTGGAGTATACATTTTTTGGCAATCATACAGCTTATATTTAGGAACTTAGCTAGGCGTCTGGTTTCATCGGTTTTCCAGACCCCGAACAGAATCGACAGGGGGTCAGGGTCAACCACAGTTTCAGTTATGTCAGAGAGTGTTTTCAAGATGCATTCCCAGAACCCAGATAGCTCCCTGCAGGACAGAAACATATGCAAGTGATCAGCCTCTTCGGCTCCACAGCCTGGGCACAGGGCCGCCGCGGTGCGGGCGAATGTCGAAGTCCTGTGTGGAGTATAGTAGAGCCTATTGAGGAGTTTGTACTGCATGGCGCGGTAGCTGAAATTGAAGGAGACTTTTTGGGTGTGTAAGCACATTGCGCCCCAATCGCCATCAGACAACTCCAGGCCCAACTCATTCGCCCAACCGCTGCGCGCCCTGAGCACTGGGACTGTGCCGGACTCCTGAAGGATCCTATATAGTGAAGAGACGACACCGCGGGCGCCGCCTGAGTTGGCAATGTATGCGATCGCCGGGTTATCCGGGGGTTCATCAGGAAATGAGGGCCACGCGGCGCGGAACGCTGCGCGTAGCCTATAGTATTGGAGGGTCTCCAAGGCGGATCTGGTGTGGCCTTGTTTCCATGTTTGGGGGCCAATGAACTTGCCATCTGGGTAGAAGTCGGACAGTGCTTGATACCCCAGCGTTGGGCTAAGGCATTATCGTGTGTTGGTTCCAAGTCAGGCAGGCGCCACACCGGGAGCCATTTGTAGTAAGGGAGGGACCCGTCCGTCGGCTGTAGCAGGCGTTCCCATGCGTGGATGGTCGCAGCGACAGGGTCAATGGGCGAGTCAGGTGTGTAATGGCGATGCAATATGAGGGACATCAAATTGGTGCCGGCGGCCGCTAGTCGCTCTAACTTGACATGTGGACACGTTGGGGAGCCCGGGTACCAATGGGTGGCATGTTGAGCCTGGGCCGCAGTCCAGTAGAGTAGCAGGTTCGGGGCAGTGAGCCCCCCTTGTTTATAGGGGAGCGCCATGTCAGACCACTTCTTACGCACCGCGCCGGAGTGCCACAGAAACTGTGCGCATAGTGTATGCAGTTTAGTGAAGTAGCCCCTTCCAGGCCACACGGGAACGTTGCTGAAAGTGTAAAGGAGCTTGGGGAGCAGGATCATTTTGATTAGAGAGAGACGACCAGTCATGGATAATGGGAGCGATTGCCATCTTAACATCTTGGCCTCAGCCGTTTGCGCCGCGGTGAAGTAATTGTCGGGTAACAGAGTGGATTTAGTCAGGGATATTTGCACCCCCAGGTATCTGACACCGTCCGGGGACCAACGAAGGGGGTACTCGGTGGTAGGTTGCTGGGTGGATTTAGTGAGCGGGAAGATATCTCACTTTGAATAGTTGATCGTGAAGCCAGAGTAGGTGCCGACGCGGGTGATGTCCCTCAGTATGGGGTCAATGTGGGCCGTGGGCTCTCTAATGTATAATAGCACGTCGTCTGCATACAGAGATATGATTTCGGGGTCATCCTTCAACCGTATCCCCTTGCGGGCATGCCGAGCACGGACATGATCCGCCATTGGCTCAATTGCGAGGGCGAAGAGGATCGGGGAGAAGGGGCAGCCCTGACGGGTACCCCTGAAGAGTGTGAAAGGGTCGGATGTCAGGGAGTTAGCCCTGACCCGGGCTACAGGGGAGGCGTACAATAGTTTAATGAACCCGATCATGTTTGGGCCAACTCCCATCGTCTCCAGCACCAGCCACATGTAGTTCCAAGAGACCATGTCAAAGGCCTTCTGAGCGTCCAGAGTGACCGCCACGGCCTGGGCGTCTTGATTAATGCGGGACATAACATTAAACAATCTCCTTATATTGTGGGAGGTGGACCTGCCGGGGACGAAGCCCGCTTGGTCCTCATGGACCAGATATGGCATAATGGGGAGAAAGCGGTTAGCTATAATCTTAGCAATGATTTTCGTATCTAGGTTCATGAGGGAAAGGGGCCTATAGGACCCACACTCGTCGTCTGGTTTGCCAGGCTTAAGCAGTACCGTGATGACCGCCTCTCGCATGGACGGGGGGAGAAAAGAGAAGCGGAGCGCTTCGACCCAAACCTCGAGTAACTTGGGAGCCAGTATGGCCACGTGTTCTTGGTAAAACTCAGCCGTGAGGCCGTCAGGTCCCGGCGCCTTGCCTTTGGGCAGGCTGGAGATGGCGGTCACCATCTCATCCAGTGTTATCGGGGAGTCCAGTTGGTCGCGGGCAGTGGGGGATATTTCGGTGGTGGGGATCTGAGCGAGCAGCTCGCGCATGTGGCGTTCGGAGTGTTCAGGAGGCTGGGAGTAGAGGGACCTGTAGAACTCAGTAAATACCTCCAAGATCTGTTGGTCAGCCCACTGTACGTTGCCAGATGCCTCCTTGATGGAGGTGATCTGGGTTCGGCCAAATTCCCCTCTCACTACGCCTGCCAGCGTCTTCCCCGGTCTGTCACCCGCACCATATTTCCTGGCAGCCTGTGGGCGGCTGAAGTACCGGATTTCATTGGTAGCGAGCGCATTGTACGCCTGCAATTCTTCGCTAATTTTGAGAAGTAAGGCGGGATCAGCACCTGTGGCGCATTGCTGCTCCAACTGTTTCAATTCGGCTTCAGAGCGACTGAGGCTGGCTCGGATAGCTTTCACTACTCCGGCCTCCCGTGAGATAGACATCCCCCTGATGTACACCTTAAAGGCCTCCCACCTAACCGCGGCTGATGTGTCTTGGAGAGAGTTGTGGTCAAAGAAGGATGTAATGTCTGCGAGGATCTCAGCCCTAGATACAATGTCCCTGAGGGCCTCAGATTTGAAACGCCAAGTGCTCAGTGTCGGGGTGGGTATACCCAGCCTCAAGGAAAGTGTGACTGGAGCGTGATCGGACAGAGTACGGGGGAGAATCCAGGACCCCTCCACCCCTCCCATGGTTTCATTGGACACTAAAAACAGGTCTATACGAGACGAGCTGTCGTGGACAGATGAGTAATAAGTATACTCCCGGCGCAAGGGGTGTACTGTCCTCCAGGCATCACAGACATTGAGCGTCTGCATATGGCCATGCAACCTACGTGCGGCACTGGTCAGGGCTCGAGAGGATGTGCCAGTCCTGTCCAGGACGGTGTCAAGAATAAGGTTTAGGTCTCCCCCCCCCATATAATATGGACCCCCACATAGCCCAACAGTATGGCAGTTATCGCATCGAAGAACTCAGGGGAGTCAACATTGGGGCAGTAAGTGTTAACAAGTAGGTATTCTTTATTCACCATCGTGCAGTGTAGTATAACATAGCGACCCTCAGGACATAGGTAACTTTTGTGCAGAATGAATTTGATCGATTTGTGGATCATTGTGAGGACTCCCCTGGATTGGGAGGAGTAGGAAGTGAAGAATCTAGTGGGACCCCACGATAGGGCCATAGTGCCCGGAATGTGGGCATTGGAGTGTGTCTCCTGTAGGAGTAGTATTTTACAGCCATGCCTGTTAGCAAAGGCCATGATCTTGCGGGCCTTGGTGTGATTGCTTAATCCGCAAATGTTCCAGGACATTATGACGGTAGACATGTCAGTGACGAATATCTAATCCCGGTATTCTCGCATTAATGAACCTCCCAGATCCAGCAGCAATGCGCATTACCGGGGTTGAAGTCGGGAGAGCGCTTATGTTTCGCCAGTGTGCGTGCCGTGAGCCCTAGCATGCCGTTTTTTCCAAACATCCCATTCCCACCCGCCACCCTCACCACTGACCCAACTTCAGCAGTGTAAACAACACCCACCCTCAACTGTGCAGAGCCGGGCCGGCCCCAACGTGGCCCGTACTGCCCAAAAGCCAAACAGGGGCTGACCCACAACAAGGGCATATCCAAGAACAGTGCAATCGCAATGGGGTGCGCCGTTGCCGTGCAGGAGCACGCTAGGAACCAGCTGGTTCCGTTACAAAACGAAAATTGTTAGCGGACATATCGTGAGTACCCCAGTCCCACCCAGTGGGGCGCAGGGAGCGACACACACATCACAGGGATCCAGCAGCCCAGCCCAGGCGAGACCATGAGATGAAACATACCCCGGTGCTCGTGAAGGGAGGGCAATGGTTGCTGCCAGAACAAGGGAGCTTTGCATGTCAGAGAGCAACAGAAGTAAGTGTGGGAGAATAACTTGGACGGGATGACAGTTGCTCCCCAGAGAGCGTAAATTAAACCTGCGTAGGTACACATTGTATACAAGTGAATGCAGAGGTGTGGTCACTCATGGGTGTGAACAAAGAGTAGCATTAATCGATCTACCAATAAGCATAGTATCAAGGCATCGCAAAGCAAACATAAAATTCACTCATTATTCACAGTGTCATCAGCCGGAGGGTGGAGAGGAACATGTGCCTCGATGAATTTAACCGCCTCAGACGGCACTGTAAAAAGGTATAGTTTGCCGTTGAACATGAACTTCAAGCGTGCAGGGAAAAGTATGGCGTAGGGGATGTGCCTTTCCCTGAGGAGTTTCTTCACTCCGAGGAACTGGCGACGTTCCTGCTGAACTCCGGTGGAAAAGTCGGGGAAAATCCTGATCACCTGCAAGTCCATTCGTAACTCGCCTTTTTCCTGTGCGAGGCGGAGGATTAAGTCGCGGTCTTTGAAGCTCAGAACCTTGGCAATGATGGGCCTCGGAAAGTCACCGGGTTTAGGCCGGGGTGACAGTGCCCTATGGGCCCTCTCGATGGTGAAGAAGGGAGACATGTCAGGGTTGCCCAGTAGTTCCTTCAAGAGGTCCTCGACCGCCGATTCCAGTCGACCCTTCAGCGCGTTTTCAGGGACACCAACGATGCGTATGTTGTTTCTATGCGACCTAGATTTGAGGTCATCACACTTGGCCTTGACCGCCTTCATATCCGAGACCAGAGTGGACACAGTGCCCTGGAGTGTAGAAATATTATCCTCATTGGTGCCAATCCTGTTTTCAGTCTCCGTGATTCGAACCCCCTGCTGATCCAGTTTAGCTCCGAGTGAGGCCACGTTGGCATTAATGTCATCAAGCTTTTCGTGGAAAGCTGCAAAGTTTCTAGCCATGGATTCCATTATCGCTGTGAGGTCAGTGGTGGGTGCCTCGGCGCATGGCGGGTCGTCGGCTGGGTCGCTTGGTGCATGGGCCGAGTCAGGCCTCGGGGCGGTTTTAGCGAATTTGTCCATGGCCCCGGTTTTATTGTTATTCCTTGATCTGTTAGACATCGTGGATAGTGTTGCAGGGGCCCTGAGTGGGCAGAGTGAAGACCCGAGTGAGAGGATGCAGGAGAGGTTCAAGGCCAATGATGGTGGTCCGGCCCGCCGATGTAAACAATCCTGACAGAGGCGGCAGGAGCCGTGGCAGCGGGGAGGTATAGAATAGTTGCAGGGATCGGGCCGCCCTAGAGAATGAGGATGGAGTCCAGAACAGACCCCGAGTGAGCACCACAGAGAGCACAACCAGCAGGAGTGTGGGCCTTAGTGCAGGAGCGGGTACTACCTGGGGCAGTGACGGCGGTGACCAGCAAGGGAGATAGGCTGTGCCAGAGTGAGGGCCACGGTAACGATCCGGGGACCGTTGTGCCCGGAGGAAGGCGGCAGCGGGCCAATCCGGGTCCGGCGGGGTGCAGGGCCCCGCAGTGCCGCAGGGCATGGGCCCCGAGATCAATCAAGGCGGCGCAGGAGCCAGCCGGGGCCGCGCAGCGCGGGGGGAGAGGCCCAGATAGAAATTGGCCTGTAATGGATCCGGGGCCAATGCAGCCCCGACGCGCAGCGGCCCCAGCAGCTCCTCACCTGGTGTGCATCTCGCGATTATCCAGTCAGGGAGCGAGTGTAGTTCCTCCGGTCCTCGGGGGCCACCGGGGGCGGATCAGGTCCCAGCAGCAGAACGGGAGGATGTAGGCCGCAGCCCAGGCCGCGGGCGCGGGCCTCCAGTCGGGCGCCGCAGTCAAACCCGGCAGCGGGCGCGGCTCCTCCAGGCGGGCCGCACCGCCCAGGTGTCGAGCGGCGTGGAGGAGAGGCAGTCCGGCCGGGAGGACCGGTCACCCAGGCCCGAGGGCCCCGACCACGGAACGGGGAGAAAGTCCAGCGAAGGGCGCGGCCCACCTCACGGCGCTCCCAGTGCGGTCCGCAGGGCACCGCGGTATGCGTCCCAGCAGGCGGGCCAGTGGAAGGATGCAGCAGGGGAGACAATAGTGGCGTGGCGGGAACCGGGCGAAGAAACCCCGATGGGCCTCCAAGCGCCGTGGCAGCCTCGAGGTTCCCGCAGCGAGGATCTCCAGCTCCCAAGATCCGATTCGAGCCAGGATCGCAGCAGTGCATAGCCCCAGTTATAGGGAGGACAGGGGGTCGGTCGAGTAGGTGCAGAGATGTATTAGCCCGCAGATGTCATCGGATGAAGAGCGGCTGTGTACGGAGCTCAAGAGCTAGGCAGCCATCTTGTCGGCTGCTCAACAGCGCCCCCCTTAACCTTTACTTTTCTGAAGGGAAAACCCTAATTTTTCAACCGTTTAAAAAATGCATGTTGTGTATTTGAATATAAAAGTGATGTTTAACACAGTGTATGTAAGAACTCCAAAGATAATGTGAAGTGGCACCAATAAAATCAATTCTGATTTGGCTGTTTTGCATATTAATGAGCATTTTGGGAAGCTAAGAATGACCAAAGAGCTTTATATCTGTCATATATGTCTGTGAGAGTTGCATGACTGAATCACTAAACACCTCACGCATGCTGCGTTTTGTAAGCATTTTCTTTTTTTATGAAAAGAAAAGTCACCCTAACAAAGCTTTTGTAAATATCAAGCATATATACAAGTTTGGCAAGCAGATACTCAGCTGTCAGAGTGGAATGGCTGATAACAGCTCAAAAACATCCGCAGTGTTGGGGGATCAGGCAGACTCAGAAAAACAACATTGGCTTTATATTTAAAAAATGACATCCAGTAAATTGAAAATAAACTGCAATAAAATGTGGTTCATCTGGCAATCTGCCGCCCTAGGCCAGAGCTTAGTTGGCCTGGTTGTAAATATGTCTATGCCCAGGGGACATCCTGATGGCTATAAGGACTGCATGTTTGGGGTGTCACATTCCACTAGCAATAGAAGATCACATATGAAATAAGGACTTTGCAGATATGTTCTCATTGCTCAAGCAGGTTGGGCTTGATTTGCTATGGGATGGTAAGAAAGAATATGAGAAGCAGGATGGAAAGGGGGTCAAAGAGGAGGGACACATAAAAAACTGTCTTTATAGCTAAAGGAGATTCACAGGGATTATGGTTGAAAGGTACCCAGGAGAAGTATCTAATAAGCTTACCTTATTACATACGAGCAGGGAATTCATGAGGCACAGTAACAGTTTCAGGCTCAAGATGCAAATGTTTCCAGTGATGAATTTGGATGAGGATGTGTTGGCCTACATACACAAATGGTGGCTGCCAAAGAATGTCAGGGGCCGAATCCAAAGGATCCAGGGGATCAGCAGGCAGTCACCCTGGCACACTACTCCTTTAGCAACAAGGGTTACCTTGCGAGCTATGCCAGGAAAAGATGGGCCTTTGGAACCAGATTGTGTACACAGCAAATTAATAAAAAGATGAGAAAGACATTTGCACATGGAGAGAGGGTTGCCGGTACAAGCCTGTCTGCAGGAAATGCAGTGGAGACCACAGAGACGCCCCCTGCAACCAGAAGAGAGCAATCAAATCAGAAGTGAAACATAGGTCGGCGTGGCCAGCAACAGAGCAATGCGGACGCGAGCCTCGGAGCTCCCACGGCCGCCGCACATATCCTGCAGAAATAGCCTGATATCCATAGCGGATTGAACCCAAAACAAACCTATCGAGAGAGGAACCGCTTCTGCATATGCTAGTGAAAGATCACTGTGTAAGACGAGCGAACGAAGCTGCAAGCGATCAAGGAAGTTTCCGAAGCGTGTCGGAGGAAGGATTCCAAGATGGCGCTGTGCTACACGGCGCAGAGGTGAGCCCGCCACTGTGACTAAGGAACCCGATCGGGATACGGCTGGGGCCCCCAGGTGCTAACCAGAGGACTGGCTGCGCGGGAGAAACACCAGACAGCGACTCCCTGCAAGAGGTGGGTGCGCGTGGAGCGCCGCGCGGAGTGCTGTCCTGGAGCGGGCTTGTGCTGCCTGGGGCGGCGGGGGAGGGAGACCGTTACATCTACCCACCATCACTGAACCCAGTGCCGTGGCTGTGGACGGCAGTCTCCCTCACCACCAAAATACCCCAATCACCCCCCCCTCACGAGGGCGGGCCTGCTGTGTCCGGAGCGGGGGCCAAGAGAAATGCCCCAGCGGAACGGTGCATGAGTAAGGAGCTGTGCCACGCCACGCCATAAGAAGCAGCTGCGCAACACGCGGCCCTAGAGGACCAGGCACAGCCAGAACCTCCAAACCAGGGGAAACGGGGAGCCCACCGGCAACAGGTAACGATCAAAGCGGGCACCCCGAGTCCTGGAACACAGGCCATCGCTTCGCTGGAGGGGGGCCGGGAGCTGACACTTGGGAGCAATAAGGTGAGGCCGGAGCCGACGGGAACAACCAGACTGTGAACCAGATTGTCCGGGGCACACGAAAACAGGGCCTCACCCCAGATCAAACAAGCAACCGATCCATAGACACCACCCACCCAAAGCACAAAAGTCAGAAAGTGATATGCCCCACAAGGCACGGCAAACACACCCCACACCTGAAGGCAGATAAACTCTACCACAGTGGGTGTACACAAGAACACCTCAGATCGGCACGGATCTGTACAGTGCCCAGCGGCAAGAGGGTGCAGCGACAAACCTAATTGCTGTAATCCTAGGAGAAATCCTGTACGCTGACCCAGACCAGGGGCAGCAACCGTTTGTAAACACCCATAGGGCAACCCACACAAGCAATAACAAACTGCCAATCGTCAGTGATAAGGAAAATAAGCATTTCCCCAACACACCCAGACACAGAAGGACAAGAACCCGCTGGCCACCATCACGAGTCTCTAATATGGGCAAAGACAAAGCCAAAAAGCCGGGAACGCAAAGTAGGATTGACCAATTCACCACACCTGCGACAAACACGCTGGCAGAACAAGCCCATCTGGAAACCATGGAAGGGAACGGGGACGCAATATCCTTGAAGGACATCATGGCGGCAATCGCTGACTCACGTGCCTCCATGGAGCAGAAAATAGATGGCATTAGCGTGGATGTCTCACTTCTACGCAATGATATCCAAAAACTAACTTCCCGCACTGGGGAGGCAGAGCAGCGCATCTCCGGAGCGGAAGATGGACTGAGAAACATAGAGCAACAGCAGAACAGGGCCACAACCCGCCTAAAAGTACTGGAAGGGAGGGTGGATGAAGGGGAGGGCAGATCGAGATGGAACAATGTAAGGACCCTAGGGCTGCTGGAGAAAACTGAAGGTCCCAATATGGAGTTGTTTCTGGAACAATGGCTGACAGACTTATATGACCAAAAAGGGTTCTCCAAATTCTTCTCGATAGAAAGGGCCCACCGAGTACCTACTGGACGCCCAATACCCGGTGCCCCGCCAAGCACGGTGGAGGACAAATTTCTAAATTACAGAGATCGGGACGCACTGCTGCAAATGGCACGCACAAAAGGTACGATAACCCACAACGGCTCGAGGATAGCATTCTTTCCAGACTACACAAGAGAAGTGCAAAAGGCAAGGCAATCATTTGATCAACTCAAAAAACATTTGCGCTCCCTGAATGTAAAATACGGCCTACTGTTCCCAGCACAACTGAAGATCTACCACAAGGGAACGCCGGTCCACTTTATGGACCTGAAAGAAGCCTGGAGATGGGTGGAGCTGCACATAGACTGCGATTGGAGATCGACGCGGAGAAACAGAAATTGGAAACTTGGAATCCAGCCGATCAGAGAGCCCCCCCTGAACAGCCACCAGACCAGAACCAAATCCTACCACCACATGAAGGGCAAGGCTGACACAAAAAATTATGCTTTACCACACAACCTAAGTCAGTTGCCGGAGCAGGGGGGGAATCCCTGACACACCAAAGTAATGCAGTGAAACGCTCGATATTGATGAAAACAAATAAGCGGCCGCCTTGAACGGATGCAGACCCCCAACCCACTGGGACTTGTCGTGGGTGTTGTAATGTTGTTAATTGCAGTCAGGAGTAGATTCTAGTTAAACTCCGACTGATGTTCGGGTGACAGGTACTTCAAATTTTAGTGGAGTATTGGGAGGGGGTAGGGGAGTTTGTATTTGTTTAAGTTTAGTTTACTGTTCCAAGAAGGCATTTGTTAATATATGGGTCTGGAAGTCAACGCACACATTGGGTCAAAGTCTAACTCCCGTTACATGGATGCAATGCACCATGACAACGCACAATCAATACACACTGACATACCTATCCCTCAGGGCCCCCCAATAGAAACAATACCAAATCCATTAGGATCATGACACGGAATGTGAATGGGCTGGGCAGCAGCATTAAGAGGTGGCTAGTATTGCAACAACTAAACCGATACGCGCCAGATGCAGCGTCTCTGAACGAAACGCACTTGGCAGGCACAAACTGTAATTTATTTAAGCAAACTAACTACCGCATAGCATTACACCGTGGTTTCTCCATGGGGTCCCGCGGAGTACTCATCCTAATACATAAGCGGCTGCCATTTAACCTATTATCCGTCACACAAGACACAGGGGGTAGATTCGTACATATAACCGGAACCCTCTGGGAGCGCGCTACATACATGTTAGCTATCTACGCACCGCCGACCCCGCTAACCTCCTTAATCAATGACATTACACCCATAATCACTGGCGACCCCTCGAATCTTATGGTAATAGGAGGAGACTTCAACGAGGTCATGAATGTAGAACTCGATCGCACACATATTCACACTAGGAACCCCTCCACGCGCACTAAACTAGCTACATTTACCGATGATCTGGGCTTGAAAGATGTGTGGAGACACCTACACTCTGACGTAAGAGAATATTCGTTCCACTCTGGAGCGCATGCCTCCCTATCGAGGCTAGACGACTACTTCCTCCCGGCAGTGGAGCTGCACCTAGCAAGCGAGGCACGACTACTACCCAGAGGCATCTCACACCACTCCCCTCTCATGTTAGAACTCACTACCAACAGACCGGCCCCCCCACCCACCTGGCGGCTAAATAACTATTACCTGGGTTTCCCGAAACTAGTGGAACATATCCAGAACGCCACAGAATCGTACTTTGAACAAACATGGCCTCGGTGGAAAACCTGATAGGGCTGTGGGAGGCATATAAAACGGTGCTAAGAGGGGAAGTCATCTCCTGGACCACAACCCATAGAAAAAAACAATTAAGCTTGCTCAGGGAAGCCGAAACACGAGTACAAAGAGCAGAGGCAGCTCACCTAACACTTAGCCAACCAGAGTCACACCACGCGCTACAGCTGGCACAAAAACAGCTACAAAATATTGCCCTGGACAACGCCAAACAAGCGCACACAGCGATGTGCGCCAGGGTACACGAGACCAGAGACAAAGCGGGTAAAGTGCTGGCATGGCTGAAGCGAAGGGATGAGAGTCCCAGCCATGTCAGGGCAATCAGGGCAGAAGACGAGGCACCAATAACAGCAGACCAGGACATAGCGGAAGGCTTCGCAACCTACTATGCTGAGCTCTATAAAACACCAACCTCCCCCATTGACCCCTCAATCTTAACAGGGATCATCCTCCCCACACTCAAACCCGACCAGATAACCCTGTTAGAAAAAGACATCACAGAGGATGAGTTAACCACAGCCATAGCGGAACCCCAATCCGGGAAAACCTCGGGACTAAATGGCCTCCCTGTAGAGGTTTGGAAGAAAATAGGTCCAAATGCGATAATGCCACACCTGTTGAAAATGTACGAAACCTCGCGTAAAGAGGGTTGCCTGTCTCAGGATCTTAGGAAAGCCTCTAGAGTAGTATTGCCTAAGGCAGACAAACCTCCAGACATAGGTTAATGAGTGAGATAGGTCTGTAGCTCATACAGACCTATCTCACTCATTAACACCGAAACCAAAATCCTAGCAAAGACACTAGCCAACCGACTGCAGCAGGTCATACCCTCCTTGATTCACCCGGATCAATGCAGATTCATGCCGCAAAGAACCACACGTATGAATATACACAGGCTATACACAGCATTGGAGAAAGCAACCACTATTCAGGGCCCATTAGCATTGCTTGCAGTGGACTTTGAAAAAGCGTTTGATTCAGTCAAGAGCATGGGCTTTGGCCCGCAATTCATGAGCTGGGTAATATTACTTTATAAATCACTGGTGGCAGTGACAAAAGTGAACGGATATGTATCCAACCCCTTTGAATTAGGAAAGGGGACAAGACAGGGATGCCCCTTATCAGCTATGATCTTTGCGATAGCGATCGAACCCCTTGCGGTAATACTAAGACACAGAGACATGGAACGGCTTCCGCTGGTCGGATAACTGGGAAGTCAAAGTGTCCTTATACACAGATGACTTACTTATATATTTAAAAGATCCAGTAATATCCTGCCCTATAGTGACAACTTTGTTGGAAAGATACGGCTTGTTCAGCGGTCTACGTGTGAATTGGACCAAATCCATTTTGTTTCCAAATAGGACAGGAAGAAGGAACAGTACCAACCCACTGCCCCTATAGAGTAGAGAGGAAACAATTGTTATGCTCACCTGGTATCCACGGGGACGCCACCCAGCCCTGGTTGGATGATTTGCACTCATGAATCCTCTCCCGGTCCCTTGGTAAGGCCTCTGGTTAAAGATGGGTCTGCACTATAGGTGAGCTGGATTCAATACCAGATTGTCTTTATGTTTTCCCACCTCCCTTGGCCTCAACTCCTTCCTCCCCCTTGGGCCCTCGCCTCACCTTAATATTGTGAAAGGTGGATTCTCCGTCCTGCTCCCCGTGGCAGGGGCGTGTAGATGTGGGGGTGAGCAGCGACCAAGTTACTTCACTGCTGCAAGCCCCCCTGTGGGAATCCAGGCCTGCTGCGACTCCGTAGGTTTGCTGCTTTACAGTCTTTATATGCAGTTCTTATGTTCCTCTTAGTTCGAATAATAATGTCCTGCTCCTTTTCTTTTAGATATGGAAAGGTATTTTGGTGTTGTCATGCAGTTTGAAGATGAGCATGGGCCGGTAGGCGAAAGCGCTGTGTGCGCGATGCTGTCCGGTGAGTAATGAGCGATGCGTAGCGCTGTTTCGCCTTTTATATTTCTAAACTGTCTTTTCTCTCCTTGCAGGTTGCGATGTTCCTCGCCGAACGCCGTAATGTTCCAGCAATGATACTGAGCAGGAGATGACTAACCAGGTAAGAAATGTGTGGCTTTCTTCATTCGGGAGGAAACGGGAGTAAACGCTTACTAATGCTGTCTTTCTTTCTCCTCTTTCCAGGTTATGGTATTCCAGGATGCATGCGGTGCCGGATGATGGAGTTCGTACCTTCAGGTGAGTGGAACTGAAGTCGTCGATGGATTGAAGACAGGATACTGTTCCAGGTAAGTTTCGTAGTGTTCTTTCTCTCTCTGTGCAGGTCCTTGGTTTCAGGTAAGCTGGCATCAAATAACTGGACACAGTGAGCGTTACGCTGCCCACAGCCGAATAATGCAAAGCATGTTCTGCTGTTTAGGTGCGGTTTAAATAGTCTCAGGTAAAGTAGTCCAGGTAAAATAGTCCCAGGCCTGCCACACCCAAAGTAGTCCAGGTTATGTAGTCCCAGGCCTGCCACACCCAAAAGACTAGACCGCATAGCTCAGTTCCTTGTAACTGAGCTATGTGTGTGCCGCCATGTTGGCTGGACCCCCCCTCACTCCCCAAAGTTAAATAATCCCAAGGAAATAGTCCCATTCTAATGTTGGTCTTCATGATGGTTATGAGCCAAAGGCGCCAGGACTGACTCCAAGAGAGTCTTGGATGAGGTTTTAAGGCCTTTGACCTGGCCCTAACTGGAAGGCTAACTTGCCAGACCAAGGGTCATGACAACAATTTAGATACCTGGGTATACACAAATAATCTGAATGATTACATACATAAGTACTTACACCCGGTAATGACAAAATTTGCGGAAGACGTCCGACACTGGTCAACCCTTCCCTTAACGCTGCTAGGCAGAGCGGCACTCTTTAAAATGATGGCCCTGCCCGCTTCCTATATCTATTACAAAATGCTCCATTACATACCCCACAAAATGAATTTAGCAAAATAGACCAAACACTCCGGAAGCTGTTATGGGATGGGGGCCACCCACGCATGGCTCTTGCTATCCTCCAGAGGTCCATATGGGAGGTTGGAATTGGGCTCCCCCGACTGCAGACATACTACTGGGCCAGCCAGATGGCAGTCGTGAATGATAAACTGCACGGAGATACCTCAGTGCCACATAAGAGACCACCAGAGACACACACCACGGAAAAACCCATCATGAAATATCTCCGTTAGAGGAAAACCCGGATGACCACCTCAACTATGCAATCACACACAATGCGAATCTGGGCCGACACACACAAATTCGTGGGATGGGAAAACAAGCTGTCCCAAGCACAGCCACTATGGAACAACAAGAACCTCCCGGAAGTGTACACGCTCCCAAAATGGCCGAACTGGTCGCTGCAAGGGGTACTGAAAATAGGTGATGTCGTGAAAGAAGGCAACATAATCCCGTTTACAGAGCTAGCTCTCCACTTTAATCTCCCGCAGACTGAACAATACCACTACACCCAGCTGCACTACGCACTACAGGCCCGCCTCCCTGACAAACACCCTGCCGGAATATACCCCAATAGAACGAAACCTATTCCTAGAACAAATCAAAAACAAAATAACATCGGTTTTGTACAGTGCCATAACCTCCTTCGCTACAACAGACCGGTCAGGTCTACAGGCCAAGTGGGAAACAGACGTGGGTACTATACTACTGGAGGAATGGGTCTCTGCACTGATGTTTCCCAGGGAAGTGGCTATATCATCAAGACTCAGGCTGATTCAACTAAAGATATTACACAGGATATACTACCCCAGAGTAGCGCTCTATAAGTGGGGAAGGATTAACGATCCAGCCTGTTTGCGGTGCAGAACTGAGGAGGGTACCTTCTTCCATATCCTGTGGGATTGCGCCCACATCCAACAATTCTGGGAGACATGTTGCAATGAATTAGACAGTCATGGGCAAAACAATCCCTAGAGACCCGAAACTACTATTGTTGGGGGTGGAGGGTGAGAGCGAACTGTCGAGATATGAAAAACTGTTTCTGTTCACCGCCACCGCACTGATCTGAGGTGTCGCCGAACTATGATCAATGGGTGACAGATGTGGACATTTGTGTTGCGATGGAGCGATCAAGTTGTCTTGTTGGGACACATCTTGGTAATCTTACACTTTCATATCGAGGGATGGGGGTACAATTTTCTGTAACATGTAGACCCACTCTTGACTATTTGTATGCTCTTTGAAGGAAACAGACAATGACCTGCTAGTTGTTGTGTGCTTGTATTCTGCCGTGGTTCAGCACCTATGGACACTTCTCAATGCATACCACAACAAAGCAGTAGCATGTTTGCTATTGCTAGCTTTTACCTCTGGTTTTCCCATCGTGTACCATGGCCCCTTTGTAAAAAGGATGACATGTAACCTCAAGTCAGCGCTCAGCACGCGGCAATGAAAGGGAACTGGTAAGAGTCGAGAGGTCCTTTATGCATCCACTGTCACCAGGTTTTACTGTTCCCACTTTGAGTAATTTTTACACCTGCTCAGTACAAAGCCAGTTTAACTTATGGGCTCTTCCATACCAGGTCCTAGTCAACCTGGATATCTCATATGGCTCTCGACAGTTTTAGCCAAGGATGAAGGGATCATCATAGCATTACCCCACAAAACCCATCTGTTTTCACAACTTTGATTTAAAAGGTAATACAGCAGATGTATTCACTAAATTGGATATCAAAATAGAAGGTGATCAACACAGCAATCCGGTGATAGTTGTGGCTCCTCTGACACATCTTTCTTACTGTGGAACAATTTACACCAAAGGTTTTTAGAGTTTGCATGAAGCAGGTTGCTCTGGACCCAACTTGCCACACAATTAAATTAAAAAGAAGTGGCAATTAAATTAGTTTGAACAGTACTTGTCACCTGACTGAAAAGCATCCAGACGAAGTGGAAATTCATTTCCAAAAGACCTTGTCACCACTATCATATCTCTGAAGGAACACGATGACAGTAAGGGAATGCCACTTAACCTTTAAGAATAAACCTTGCACTAAATAATGAGTGATTCTCCATTTTGGATGGAAGTACATTGAAGTTTTATTTACGGCGAGCCCCCCAGCAAAGCACAACCTTAACTGGTGGAAACCTCAGAAGATAAAAAAAGAAGGATCCAGTTCTCTCAAAAACCGGTTTAAAAAGAAAGATGCATCAGAGTCCTACATGTAATCTATTAGATAAACCTGAAACCGGTCCTGATGCCATCGATTTAAAACACCAGATTTCTAAAA
Organism: Ambystoma mexicanum; assembly: GCF_040938575.1. NCBI lineage: Eukaryota > Metazoa > Chordata > Amphibia > Caudata > Ambystomatidae > Ambystoma > Ambystoma mexicanum. The sequence continues at coordinate 1,518,364,502 of NC_090929.1, read as the reverse complement.
TATGTATGATGAAAATCAAAACAAATAATTGCTGGGTCATAACCTGAGCTTCCTTGGAGAGCGTTGGGGATCATGGGCCCCCTTGCTTCCTGATGTAGAACATGATGGTGGTGTTGTCTGTGAAGACCCTCACCACCGTGCCTTTCAGAGATGGTAGGAATTACTGGAGGGCCCAGAATACTGCCGTAGCTTCAGAACGTTGATGTGCAGATGAGATTACAAAACAAAGGTATTGCCTCACCATCTGTTATACCGAATACAGGAACAGGCATTGATTAATGCCTCCACTATGCATGAATATATTGAAGTCTTCGAAAAACACATTCAGCATACATTTACGTATGCCCAACAAAACCATAAGAAATTTGCATTCAGTATTAAGGCATACTTTGACCTTAAGACCTTGAAAGGGGAATATGAAATAGGTGACCAATTCTACCACTAAAACTTCCAGGGGAACCAATCTAGAGCATTGGAGTTTTTTCCTCCTTGGAAAAGAGTTACTGAAATTATAGGCAAGATATCTTGGTTACCTGCAAAATAAAAATGCAAGCAACAAGGGGGTCCTGGAAGTCCCTCTGCCAGATATTAGTTCTGGTTATGAGAGCCTTACCAAGAGCCTTTAGCTCACTATCTTTCACAGAGGCGAAATATCCAAAACATATCAGTCTTTGTCCTGCCCTAGGGCAGCCCAGTCACAAGGCACCTGGAGCAGCGAGGAACCCCTTCTCTTTAAACCAGGTAAGAGTCTGATGGGCTCCGCCAACACTCAATCCTAAATTGATACGAACTGAACTAGAGACTTAGCCGCATTATATCCACATTTTCAGATCACACCTGAGGCACTATATTATCTAGATGACATCATTGATTGATCACGACCACAGTAAGAAGAGCAGGTACGCCTCGCGCACCAAGCCCTTCCCTTGGATTAGCTTAAACAAATATTAGGACTACTTTTCTGATACTTTACACCTTGTATTGATAAGGACTTCACGGCATTTTAAGAAAGAGAGTTGCCCCATTAAGTAAAATCTACCACAGGAATGATGTACTGCGCTTCCTGAGAAAAAATAACAAGGTCATTATTTACCATTATTTACACTGAATAGACTTTCACATGAGGAATTGGACTTGCCATATTTTAAACATGATCAACATGTTTAGAATTATAATATGTTTTACAGATAAGACGCATGGTGAGCACACCTTACAGTGGACCTTGGAAAGAGTTGTTGCCCAACAATACCAGAGGCTGATTGTGATCCCGGAGTAGTCACTCTTAGGAGGTAAGCTCTCTTTAGTTCCTGAGAAAATTAAATGTAATATCAACATTGTAGTAACCCATTTAGTGGAAAACACAGCCATTACTTGAACATATTGAAACTACGGAAATGACATTTAAAGAGGACACCTCGGGGCACTATTGCAAGGTATGGCATTGTGGAACTGGTGGAGAAAAGCAATGTGTAATACTGACTTCCCTATAATATCTTTCAAAGATATTGATTCTTGATATGTTCCATGTTATTTTCCATAGATGCTCATGAAGAATTTTAGAATATATTCAACTGATGTAAATTATGAAAAGTCACGTATCTACTCCTGAAGAAGGGAAAGTGTTTCCCAAAACACGTTGAGTTGTCATCTGATTAATCAACATACCCATATACAGAGAAAAATATCTGCATATTACAATATGAAGGGAATATTGTAAAAATATGGACTATTACAAATGACCATCTAATTGAACAAAAAATTTGGGATATTGTGATTGTAATATGTATGAATAAAATAGTGACCTATTTATAAAGCTGTTGGGCATACATTATCTGAATAATTGAAAGAAATGCTTGTTTCCCACCCATTGACTGAAATGTATCACTTTATATAGACTAAGCAATTCCAGGGGTGTTGCTATGTCTGGAAAAGATCTGGGGCTATGCTAATGTCAGGACTCGGGGCTAGCTAACCTTTTAGTTGTAGCCCCTGAAATTCTATCCGGGGCTACAACCAAAAGACCCGGGACTATAACCTCCTAAGCCACCCCCTAGCAATGCCTTTGAGCAATTCCATAATTGTATAAATCAAAATGATTGTGAATTAACACATTGAAACTAATTTATTGTCTGTCTTTTGACAGAAATTTGAGTGTGCAGGGGACGCGAGGGTTCCACAGCTTGTGGACACCCTTCTTTTCTGCTCCTTTGAACATTGCAACCTAGTGTCAGGGTTGTGTTTTTCTCCTCTGCACTTCCATACTTTACTTAACTTTCTACCAACCATAAATATACATGTCTAGGTGTGCAGCTGTGTTTTATTTTTTATTATTTTTTTTTTTTTTACTGAAGACAACACGTGTTTCCAAACTATTTTAAAAAAAACACCTTTAAAGGCTAGTAGTTTGGCCCAGAAAGGTCCAAATTCATGGTCTTTTATTTGTAAGATGATCTGAAAGTCAACTATTCCACTGTCTGATTGACCACCAAGTGACCCATGGCATTGCAGAGCATTAGACCCCATTTGGAATATGTGGCTGTTCCTTTAAGCTGCCAATAAATGGTCCTTTTTCATACAAGCAGATGAGCTATAGATTTAGCCGCACACACAATGAAATTGTATCGTAGTGCAACTCCAACAGATGCATTCAAAAATGACAATGGGGGAATACATTATTAATTATAACTTTGGATCCCTTTGTCAAATAAGGAAAGATAACAGACCTGAATTCAGCAGAAAGGAGAATTATATGCATATACAATGATACATTAAAAGGTGTGATGTATTAATAATGTGCATATTTAAACTCCTTTAGGCATTAAGTTGTAACGGATATCTCCAGATTCCGAATATTCTTATGAATCTGAATATATATTTCTCATCAATTGCACATGTCCATGGAGAGAATTATTTGAGAAACGAATATACTAGTTCAGTATTGTTTTTTAATCCAAACGAGTAGGCTAATATGTACTTCACCCCTTCCCATCAAAATTCAATGGGACAATGGAAGAAATGAGTGCGGCCTGGTGGGCGTGAGAAAGTAAATGGAACCTATCACAGGCTCTGTCCAATGCAAAATGGCATGTAAAATGCTGCTGCGTGGGTGGAGTTTGATGGGTATTTAAACCAAAACACACAGGAAGAAGCGAGATAGTTTGGGGGGGGGGGGAACGTAAGAGAGCAAATCCGACAGGAGAGTGGCAGATTTGGATGCCAACTGAAGATCATTGATCTGGAAATCACTTTACAAGTTCATTTTCCCACAGTGGACTGAATTTAGAGGTCTCTCCCTAGACAAAACCAAATGACCTGAGAGGGATTTTGGTAGTAGGTGGCAAGACGGAATGGCAGAACTTACCCGGTGGAGCTGCCTGAAGCCGGTCGGTATCCCTACCTGTCCTTGGCCTTTGAAATATGAACCAAAAGCAAGTATCATGACCATAGATCATTTAGACAAATGTCCCAAAAATGTATGAAGACTCACATAGCAATTAAACGTCTTTTGAGGAACCCAGTTTACAAGATATGTCACTGAATTTAGGACTGGCTATGTAGAGGAAACTTTGTGAAGGAGAAATTACTTACCGGTAATGTTCTTTCTATGGATTCTTCTCCTGCATATTCTTCATCAGATTGATATCCCTTCCGGCGTCAGCTGCTCAGAAAACCTTTTGATAGGGGGCGTAGCGCACCTCGACCGTAGATCCATCTGAACTCGATGCAGCAGTCGTCGACTCCGGACGTCATACATACTACATCATGCGGCCCCCATACCTCAGTTCTCCACCCTTTTCTCCCCCCACTTCCCCAACAAGCTCAGCTAGTGCAGAGGAAGATTGTGGAATCGGCTGAAAGCAGCCACAACTCAAAAAAACATGTACCATGAGTCTTTTTTTGTGTTTATTTGTTTTTAGGATGAGGAACAGAAATGCAAGAATTTGCAGAAGGATGCACACATTACAGGCTTAGAAGCCTAAGAGACGGTCAGTCATCAAGGAACGCAGGCACTTTCATATAGGGGTTGGATGGGAGGACGATTAGGCATCTGCAGGAGAAGAATCCAAAGAAAGATAATTACCGGCAAGTAATTTCTCCTTCAGTGGATTGCTTTCTCACCAGATTCCTCATCAGATAGACTCCCAAAGCAGTGTATAGTCTGGAGGTGGGATGAAAGTCCATAAACCAGGAAGCTCTGTAGCTCTGCTCTTTCAAAATGAGCACCATTACCACGCAACACGTCCAAACAGTAATGTTTGGTGAAGGTGTGCAAAGATGTCCATGTCACCACCCGGCAGATCTCTCTAACCGGCACGCCCCTCTGGAGAGCTGAAGAAGCAGACACATGCCTTTTCTTGTGTGTTGGTAACACTGCTATACAGAGTGTAATCCACCTAGATATGGTCTGTTTAGAAACAGCCAGAACTTTTCTTGATAGGGAAAAAGCCACAAACACCTGGTCAGCCCTCCTGAACTCCGTGTTAGGCAGAATTATATGCAGTACCCTTTGGGAACACCACACACAATTAAGACTACAAGTGACAGTACATATTCACCTTTGGTACAAGCCTGTACTACACAGTTAAAGTGGTAGCGATGGCTGAACAGCCAGACTTATCTCAAGAGTAAGTGAGCCGTATCGGATAGTTACACAAAGGACAGCAATTACTATAATTCAGGCAAACACTGACTCAAGGTTTTCAAGTAAAAGAATATACATTTATTTCACTCTTCAGTTGTTTAACATTACACTATTATAAGCAGTCTAAAAATCACACTCTTAATACACCACACCACTTCCCTTAAATTCCAGACAAGTTAAGCTCACAAAATGAAGTGGGAACAAAATGGCACTCCAGCAATTTAAAAGGGAGGGAAAGACAAAGTTAATAGAAATTAAATCACACCAACAGGTAAGTACTCAGGGCAATTGAACAAGAGGAACTACAGTGATAGGATCAGGTAGAAAAGGCTTAGGGCCAAAGTCAATGGGTCAAAAGTCTTTTGCTCAAGATCACAAGGTTCAGGGTAGTTTACAGTAAAGTTCGTGTCACGGATTCCGGACGAGGTTGGTTGATAGAAAAGTTAGTTCAAAGAGAAGAGAAGGACAAGCCCTCGGATTGAACACTTTCACCGCGGCTGAACGAAACGAAAAACAGGATTTGCACAGTATCTTAAAACGGAAAGGAAGCTGTAGCTGAGGCGGACGTTCCTGGTAGTTCCTGCAGGCTCACGGTTCCTGAAGTGACTGTCGGACTGACAAGAAGTAGGAAGACTGGAGGGTCCTGTACTACCCAGGGAAGAAACCAGCAGCAGAGCAAAGCAACGAATAAAAGGTGCGCTCCTTAAAACCCAAGCAGGGTTCGACCTTCCTGGCTATCCGGCCCACTGTAGCTCTGTACAGCGAATTCGACCAGAGGAGGGGTCCTGGCTTGCAGTTTGGGCAAACTGGTTGGTCCCACCAGCTCAAGGGAATAAGTTTCCTGGAGGATCTTCTCTGTCGTCGGATTCTAAAGATTCTGTAACGCTCACCTGATTCTCGCAGAGGCGCCGGTCTTGACTGGGCGACTACCGTATCTTCAAAGGTGATGTGCAGCACCCGGTTGGCTCTTTGGGCTGGACCTCTGTGCCCTGTATGCCTGACGTGCAGAGTAAGATGTCTGCAGATAGAAAATACGGGGTTAATGAACCGGGGTTATTGGGGTGTCCCTATCTCTTTCCTCTTCTCCTCTCCTGTAGACCCCCACAGGTTAACGCTCTCACCTTAGGTAAGTGAATGCCGAGCTCTCCATCTGCCTCGGGGCAGGGTGCTGTAACCAGTTTCTTCACTGGATAGGTAGCGCAGGCCTCTTGACTTCAGAGGACTGCTGTCCGTCGTTTACTGCACGAACGGTAAGTTTCGAGCAACTCAAATGTCTTTAAAGTCTTTAATAATGATGTCTCTTGTTTTGCAGGGTTCCGGCGATGGCGGATGACGGGCTGAAGTGAGTTGAAGATGGAGCCCGTGTGATGAATAGAAGCGCCTGGAAGCACGTAAGTAAGCGCTTGTTGCCAGCTTCACGATGCGCTCTAACTGTCTCTTTATTTTGCAGGTACAAGTTCGGAGCGGCTGCAGGGTGCTGGGATACCCACTGGGTTAGATGTGGAAAGGAGTAATGGCACGTGAGTATTAAAGTTCCCCAATGTCTTTAAACGCACCTTGTTTTGTCTTTCAGATGCGGGATGCAGCGCTGACGGCCTCCGGAGCGTGCGAAGAGTTGGTAAGCTTTTGTCTTTCAGATGCCGGAATGCAGTGTGAAGACCTCCGGAGCGCACGAAGAGTAGGTAAGCCTTTGCCTTTCAGATGCCGGAATGCTAACCTGTTCTTTCTTGTCTTTATAGGTGTTGCTGAAGACTGGATTCAGGATGGTAAGCCTTTTTCTTTCAGATGCCGGAATGCTAACCTGTTCTTTCTTGTCTTTATAGGTGTTGCTGAAGACTGGATTCAGGATGGTAAGCCTTTTTCCTTAGGCCCAGGACCGGATGCAGAAGACACGATGAGCGTTCTGCTGCAGAGGGTGCAGAATAACGCAAAGCAAGATTCATCCACCGGGTGTGGTTTAAATAGCCTCCTGTAGTGCTTAGGTGTCTCCTTCCACAGCCACGCCTAAGTAAGAAAAGAGTTCCTGGTAAGAAAAGAGTTCCTGCCTTCCAGAAGAGTTCCAGTGTTCTGAATCTAGGGAGTGGCTCCAGCCCCACCCAACAGGAAAAGTAGTTCCAAACAGAAGAGGATCAGAGGCTCAACTGGCAGGCAAGTAAGCAGCATGGTCTGCTGCAGGTAAGTCCACCCAAGCATTATGAGCCCGGCGCTTCCAGCGCTGGGACTGGGCACATTTATGAGCCTGGTGCCACTGGCGCCAGGACTGGGTCCAAAAGGTCCCAATTGGGACTGGTTGGCACTCGGAACCTGGGTTATGGATCTGCTTCCAAGGGAGTTGGGAAAACCCTGACCTTTTGGAAGCAGAGATCATGACAGATTCGGACCTGCAGAAGGGCTTCACCGGGCGGTTCAGTCGTTGTACGGGTCCTCTTCCATCAGCTCCTTGTTGGTTCTTTCGTTCCAGTGGCGACTCTGCCTTTCGAGTCCCAGAGACCTGCTTTTTATGCAGTTTTCCCCCATTCATACAGCCTGGCTGTCAATCACACAGCAGGGTGACTGTCCTGGCAAGGACAGTCCCCTCAGCCAATCAAACAGGAGTGCGACTTGGGTTACTAAGGGAACCCAGGGCAGGGGTCCAAATATCCCTCCCTCACATCCCGCCTACCCAGACTTCCAGGCGCCTTAAGGAGGGCTTCTGTGCAGAAGCCTGCGAAAAGTCGGCGAACAAAGGAAATCATCCCCGGTTTGGCACGCAGAGTAAAACATGAGAAAGACTAACAAAAAGAAATGGTGAATAAACCCAGCCGGAGCCAAAATAAAATGTATTTGGTCAAGTGGGTTTATGTTTGAGGCTAATATAATAGCCTAAAACAATACCATGGTTATAGAAGATAACCGCAGTAGAAAGGTTAGGGTAGTTACCACTGCCACCAGCCAAGTCTTGATATAAAGGGAGCAAAACAATTGTCACAGAGACACAGAGACACAGACAAAAGGGGATAAGAATGAACCCTTTCCAATACTCCATGTAAGATGGGGTGTACTGGGTCTGTGGTTTAAAGAGACTAAAATAAAGTTAATGGCAACTTTACCTTTTCTGGGGGACAGTAGTCAGCCCCAGAAAAATTGAGTCAGTGGGAAGTCTCAAAGACAACCCTGTGTCACTGCACTGAAGGTGCTGTGTAACACACATGAAAAATATGAGGCCATGGAGTAGGTGAGGCTCCAGTGCACAGGATCACACAAAAAGTGAAAAAACACACAGCAAAACACATGTACAAGTGGGAAAAAGGCTCACACTCTTACCAGGTGAAGAAAATGAACCCTAGAAATCCAGAGGGACTCATTAGGTAAGGGAAATCAGCCATTTATGAGAATTCTCCCTAACTCTCCGTTGTCCTTGCGACACAAACTAACCTGCGCAACCTCTCCTCTTCCTTGAAAGGATGGGAAGGAGGGTATATCACAGGCAAGTGTATGCCCTGGGAGATGTGGAACTCTGAAACGAACTTGCGCAAGGACCCCGGCCGCAGCTTCAGCGATATCTTCTCCTTAAAGAAGCAGAGAAATTGAGGCTTGCATAACAAAGCCTGCAGGTCACTGACCCTTCTGGCATAAGTGATTGCCAGTAGAAAAGCAGTCTTCAAAGTGAGCAACTGAACTGGGCAAGAATGCATAGGCTCAAACAAAGCTGCCATGAGGAAATTGAGAACCAAGTTAAGGTCCTAGTCTGGGACAACAAAAGGAACAGGCGGTAACCTATTCACAAGAACTTTCAGGAATTGAACCATAACCGGAATCGTGAAGAAAGACCCTTCATCTGGAGATCTTTTGAAAACAGACAAAGCTGCCAAGTATCCTTTGACTGCTGCAATCTGAAGGTCTGACGAAGCCAGTGACAGAAGGGAGTCCATCACTGCAGTGGTGGGGCAAGAGATGGGGTCAATCTCACATTCCCTGCACCAATGCCACAAATCTTCTCAATCTGTACGTGTACAGCAAACTTGTTGATGTACTGTGTGCAGTCAGCAGCATCTCCTCTGCGAGGTTCCAGTCATCATATCGCATCCTCTCAAGAGCCAAGCATGCAGATTGAGTGACTCTGGGTTCGGGTGCAACACCAGACCCTCCGACTGGGATAGGAGGTCCGGCCGACGAGGCAGCCGGAGAGGTGGCCAGGCAGCCAAGTCCAGGAGTTCTGATCACCATATTCTACTCACCCAATTCATGGCAATCAAGATAATGGTTGCTTGGAACCTTCTCAACCTCCTCAACCCTCCTGAGAATCCACGAGATGACAGGGATCGGAGGCAAGGCATAATAGAGGTCGAAGTCCCACTCCACTAGGAATGCATTACCCAGTGCGCCTCTCAATGAGAATTCCCTCAAGCAGAACTGTCTGGACTTCCTGTGGCAAACACATCCACTGCCGGGATACCCCACTGAGCGAAGATCTCAAGAACTTCCTGGTACACCTCCACTTCGTGTGAGACGTTGCTCTAGCCTGCTCAGGGTGTCCGCCAGCCCGTTCTCTGTCCCTGCCAAATGGACTGCCGAGACAGCTTTGGTTCTCCACCACAGCATTGCCTCCCTGAAAGGGGAAGGGAGCGTACACCTCCTTGATTGTTCAGGTAGTGCCTGGCGACTGTATTGTCCATCATGATCAGGACGTGTTTTCCCTTGAGAGAGGGGACAAAATATTTCCCGGCTAGACTGATCGCTTGCAGCTCCACCCTGTTGATATGCCACAGGTTCTCCAATGTGAACCAAAGGTAGCTCACCTGCAGATCGTTGCACTAAGCTCCCTAATCTTTTATGTTGTCATACTGGCCCACCAAGTGAGATCATTGGCCACAGACCTTGTCACCTTGAGAACAACCCTCAGGGTGCCGAAATACTGGGACCACTGACCCCTCAGTAGCCACTGCAGGGATTGCATGAGCAACCTGGTCCCTGACATTAGAAAAATACAGGAAACCATTAGGCCTAAGAGGCAGAGGAAGGAGGCTCCTGGCAAGCTGGTGTGGCTCTGGAATAGTTCAACCATCTGTCGCACAATGTTGACTCCCTCCTCGGGGGAGTAGCATTCCCCTTCTGAGTGTCCAGTAATTCTCTGATAAACTGGAGCCTTGGAGTTGGTGGTGTGTGACTTCTGAAGGTTTAGGAAGAAGCCCAGTTTGTGCAGCAGCGAACAGGTGTCTTCGATGGTGAGACAAAACCGGCTGTTACTCACCACATTGGCCCGGGTGTTGAAAAAAGGACCTGCCGAGGACCGGGGGATAGGAGGACTATCAGCGATCCCTTGGAACTCCAACCGTTAGCCTGGGTTCTCCCAGAACCCAGGCCTCCTCAACTTGAGGAAACTCTTTACTATGATACGCCCCTCTACTGGATGGTATCGACAGAGGAGTAGATCAAATCAAAGAGCAGGGAACATACACACTGCCAAACCAATGCTGTAGGGAAGGAAGAACAACAGGTTAAGGCAGGTAGAGATGAAAGAAATCTATGTTATGACTGAATCCTCCCTAACTATACCTTGCAAGTGGATGATATAACTTGGGAATGGTTAGGGTCCTAAGAAAAGAAACAACAATTACTATACCACTAGCTACCAGGAGATGAGAAGTATAGAGGAAGGGCTTTGGGTTCTTACCACCAGAGGGATAGGAGGAGTCCTGGAATCACTACTCAGTTTGATGACAACGACAGGACAAAACAACAAACAGGAAGTTAGTATAGGTAAATAAACCCGAGCGGCACGAGGGTCGCACCCGATCTGGGTTGGTGCACTGGGTCAGCAAAGTGTTCAGTGTGCACGTGCTGGAGCAGACTGTACGCCAATAGACAATCCCTTAGTGAACCAAAGAGTCAGATGAGTTGTGATAGGATCCGCTGGCTTGGGAAAATGGATGGCAGTGAACGCGAAGCTGTCAGGAAGACGTGTGTCCTTGGGGAGGTAAAGCACCTTGCGTACCCAGAGTTAGGTGTTCACAATTATTATAAATGTGTTTCCCCACAGTGGCTCAACTTGTAGGCAGGAGTCAGGCACAACAATAGGCTTACCAGGTGCTGGAAGGGACTTTCGGGCCGTTGTTCAAGTCAGCAATGCAACGGTATGCAGACGAGGACGTCCAACCAGAGGAGACAGGAGGCTTGCTGAGGTTCGGTAACGGGACGATCAAAGGATTACAAGACGACAGGCAGCGGGAGTCCGAGTAAACAGTGCGGGTCGGTAACAGATGCAAAGGTACCAAGACGAGTGGCAAAAGAGGGTCCGTTAAACCGTAGTCCAAATCAGGAATCAATAACGAAGAAAAATGCAGAAGTGTAACACTACGAATAGAAGCAGCAACCAGAAAGGCCACGCCGGATTTAAGCGTTGCTGCGGGGGCGGGACCTGCGAGGCCGCGTTGCTGATGGAACCAGCTGACCTGTCCTGTGACGTGCCATCACCTTACGCAGTCGCAGAGCACAGACAGTCTCCGCAGCCCGTCGCCATGGCAAACGCCAACGCTGCCAAAGGGGCGCAGCCATGCAGCGAGAAGATAGGCATGCGCGCCTCTGGAAATACCTAATGAGGGGGGTCCGATGCCCCCTAGATGTAACACCTCTGCGGTATCCAACAACTCGGCTGAACTCTTTAAAATCTGCAAGGAACTGGCAAATCCTGCCGCAGTCTACCTCCCCTGTGCCTTCTCAGGCCATCTGCATGGCTCTGGTTCTCATTACATCTCTAAAACTCAGGACATCCTGTCCTCTCTCCTCTCCCTTTCCTCCCTCTACTCCCTGCTCTTCCTCTGGCCCTTCTTCTGCCACCTCTCCTCCCTCCTTCTCTGCCTTTCCCCTGTTCTCCCCATACGAGGTTTCCAGACAAGTCCGATCTATGAAAGTCTCGTCAAAACAGGTTCGCCCCTGCTCCTCCAAAACCATCAAGGACCCCATTGACCCCCTGGCTCCTGCCCTGGCCGACTTCTGCAAGCACTCCTTCACCACAGGAGTCTTCACCCTCCCCCCTGAAGAACTTCCTTGTGCACCGTCTTCCTAAGAAACCTTCTGCCGACCATCTTGCCCGGGCAACTACCATCCAATCTCCATCACTGCTTTCCTGGGAAAACTCCTGGAAAAGCTGGCCATCTCCCTGCTTAATCTTCACACTGAATCTGTTGGTTGTCTCCATGACCATCCGTCTGGCTTCTGAGCTGCCAGAAGCACAGAAACTGCTTTCCTGAACATCCGTGAAGACCTGCTCTCAAACCTTGACTCCAACACCCCCTGGCTCCTCATCTTACTTGATCTCTCTTCTGCCTTTGATACGGTCAACCATATCCTGCTCAATCTTCTCCGTGATAACCTGGGCACCACCTGTCGGGCCCTGGCGTGGCTGACTTCTTTCCTCTCTGACCGACCCTCCCAGGTTCTACTTGGGTCCTTCCTCTATCTCTACCTGTGGTGTTCCCCAGGGGTCTAATCTCTCTCCCTGGCTGTTTAACCAATACCTGGAACTTCTTGCCCACCGCAATGCAGCACTCTACCCCAACTTCCAGTGCTATGCGGATGACACTCAGCTCATTTTCAGGCTACCCTCAGGCACCTCTTCTCCCTATCTCATCTCAAACTGTCTGTCCGCCATCCACGAGTGGTGTGCTGACAATGATCCCTTAATGCCAGTAAAACAGATTCTCCTCATCGGCACACCCGCTCCCTCCTTTACTGTCACTCTCTGGCCGGCCTCTCTTGGCCCTCTTCCTGCGGCCACCTGTTAGGCCAAAAACCTTGGGGTCATCTTCGACTCCACACTGTCATTCTCTCCTCACATCTCTGACGTCTCTAAGAAGTCACACTACCAGCTACACCACCTCAGAGGTATTCTTCCTTTCCTCTCCTTCCCCCAGAAGCTCACTGTCTCCAGAGCTCTGGTTCTCTCTACTCTGGACTACTGCAACAGCCTCTTTTTAAATCTGCCTGCCTCTACTCTCTGCCCGCCTCTACTCTCTGCCCTCTGCCCTCTGCAACTTATTCATAACAGGACTGCGAGACTTGCTATAGGCCTCAAGCCACGGGATCGTATCTCTCCAAGACTAAAATCCTTGCACTGGCTCCCAGTGGCTGCGAGGATTAAGTTAAAAAACCTTTGCATTGTTCACAAGGCCTTCTGGGGCTTGAGGCCTCAATACCTTCAACTCTCTCTTCCTAAATATCTTCCTTCTCAAGCTCTTTGCTCATCTGCCTCCAACTCCCTCAGGGTCAGTTGCTTCTTCAAGCAACGAGTTGGCAGTAGATCTCTCTCTTCGGCTGGGGCTTCCCTCTGGAACAGCCTCCCTGCCTCACTGAAACTTGAGGAGAACCATCTCCGGTTCCGGAAGCACCTCAAAACCTTTCTCTTTGCTTCTGCTTTTTCTCCTCCTCTCCCCTGCTGAACCTCTGGCTGAAACTGCACTGGTTACCTGGCCACCCTCTGATCTTGGGCCCGGGTCACCTCCATCGCCAACCGCACACCTGCGCTGCCTTCCTGTCAACCCCCGCACTCTGGACTGGTGCTGTATCCCTACAGTCCCTCTACCAGCACTTGACACCTGATGTCTGCACTTACCCTTGCACTTGCCATCAGCTGGCCATACTTACTCTGTTATTGGTCTATTATTCCATGTACTGCACTCTGCCCTCGCCCTCTCCCTTGCACTTTCCTCCTTCCAATGCACTTGCGTGATCTGAACGGCACCTGGCCTAGTAGGATCACTGTTTGTCTTCCCTCTGTTCCCCCTCCATTGCCTCGTCGCGCCTTGAAACACTTGTGTATATGCGTGTTATAAATGCCATATCATGTCATACCTGCTCTGACGACTTTCCCTGGATCAACCAGTCATCCAGGTATGTAAACACATGAACGCCACTACTGCCATCAGCTCGGTGAACTCCCACGGAGCAGAGGTCAACCCAAAGGAGAGCACCTTGAATTAATAGTGCCTTTCCCCTATGAGGAATCTGAGGTATCTTCTGTGCCTCTAATGGATGGGCACATGGAAATATGTATCTTGTCGATCTAAACGCCAGCCAGTCTTGCGACTGGAGAGCCTGCAGAATTTATCGTAGCGTCACCAGCTTTAACTTGTCCTTCCTCAGGAACTTGTTCAAGGCCCCAAGATCCAAAATGGGAAGCAGCTCTCCCCCTTTTTGGGGTACTAGCAAATACCACAAAACCAGCCTGACCCTATCTGTTTGCAAGGCACCTCTTCCAAAGCACCCTTCAAGAACAGAGCTCACAGTTCTTCCTGGAGCTCCTGCTCTGGTTGTGTGGGAGCGGGGGGTGGTCTGTCTGGGAGTCTTCACAAGAAGGGTAGACAGTACTCCAATTAGACGAGCTGCAATGCCCAGGCATCGGAGGTCATCTCCCACCGTTGTGGCACATGCTCTCCAATCATCCCTCCAACCGTGTAAACCAGGGGCAGACCGCAAAGCGGCTTTGCAACTGGTGACTGCCCTGCCACTGCAGCTGTGGTCTGCTGGCCTCCTTGCCCATTCTGGAGCATACGAAACACCTCTATCCTCGCCTTGGTTGTGGGGGCTGCACCTTCCTAACAAATGTGATAAACCACTGAAAGCCTCTACCCTTGGAGGAGAAGCCAAAAGATGGTTTAGGTGGTTGTTGGACAGGCAGGTCCAGCGACTTTGCAACCAATTTTGAATCCTTCAGGTTTTCCAAGGACTCCTTGGCCCTGGGGCCGTATAGATGCTTGCATTCAAAAACAATGGCGAGCATCTTTGAACATTGGGGGGAAACCCTGAACTGTGCAGGTAAGCTTGCCTGTGCATTATAGTTGCTGACCCCATATCCCTGCCCAGACAATCTGCAAAATCCAAGTATAATTGAAGGATTTGACAGACTACCCTCCTTGCCATTGTCTACCAAATGCAGAAAACCATCCCTCATTTCCCCTTCGGGAATGTGTTCTGCCGCCTCCTGTATTGTTCTTCACAGGCCATGGGTATATTTGGCAAAAACGCACAAAGTATTCACAGCCTTGAGAGCTATGCTACTGGACGAAATAACCTTCTTAGCTAAGGTGTCATTTTTTAGACTCACCATTGGTCGGCCAGTTGGAGGTTGATGTAGACAGCCTTGTGTTAACCATGGGTGCCTGGGGCACCAATCCCAGTAGAATGAATCGACAAGTACAGGCGATCTCCCCTCGCAGGTTTATATTTTTTGTCAACTCTGACTACACCAGAGGGGCAGAACAGGGTCTTTGCACAGAGAGGTAGTGGGGTCTGCAATTGCTGCATTGAATGCCATTGCCTTCAGTAGGTGGGACCCTAACAAGGTTATCTGTAAGCTCGTAGGCTGACAGCAGTTCAGCCGGAGCACACATGCCTAGGGCATACCCCACCCTCTCCACCGTTTTCCTACACTAAGCATCTGCATGGCCATAAGGTTGGGCCTGCTGTGTCTCCAGGTTGGGGGGAGGTATACAAGCCGTTGGCATCACACAGGCCTTCCTCTAAGTAGATGAGGCTGAGGGAAAAAGAAACCGACACCCCCTGACCCACTTGGAGCTGGATGAAATTAGTCAGCCTGATCCCCATCATCTCCAAAAATGGAGGTCAGTCTTCGAAAAACAATGTTTAGGACTCGGGGACAAACTACTTCTCAAACATCGGCATGGAGATAGACTTAAATGGCATAGAGATAGGCGCTGCCTGCAGCTTTGAAGACATTGTCGACTTAGCGACAGTCAGTGTCTGGCCCGAGGGTGCCGAACTCGACACAGTCTCCCTGAGGCAGAAGGTCTAGGTGTAACTGGGACCTCCCTGCCCTGCTGCATCAAGGATTGCCCTGTACCCAAAGGGGCCACCATCATTTCTCACGAGAGTCGTTCCTCAAGCAACGGGCTGAGCGGACGGAAAAAAGGAACCGAAGTGCACGTGTGTAGTGGTGTAGTATATGTACGACAACCGATGCCACGTCTGGAGTCATGATGGCCGCATCGAGTCAAGGTAGATCCACGGCTGAGTCGAGGTGCACTACGACCTCCATCAAAACATTTTGAGAATCTGACGCTGGAAGGGATATCTATCTGATGAGAAATCTGTGGGAGAAAGCAATCTATTGAAAGAACACTTCAAATAGATTACCTGAGAACCTACAGTTGGCATAAGGAATATGTGTCTACATGTAACAAATTATTAATTATTTCCCCATTTCACACGGGCAATTATACCTGTGTTTGCAATGTACCGCTCCGATATGCAGTGATCGATAAACTTCTTGACCAGTGAAAAACAGTTTGCATAACAATCCTGAACAGAGTTTTCTATTCCTCAATGGGGAGTTTGAAAGGAGGCTGGGGTCTCCCTTTCATCCCTAAAATGTAAATAACCAATGTAATTCAGAATTAAGTTTCTGGTTCAAGTGGACTCCTAATGACATGTCAAATTTATTTGATTCCTCTTACATTTCAGTGTCATAATCTCATGCTTGTGTGACACTGTTAGGTAAAATTTTCATTTCTATGACAAATCATCCTTGCCTGTGCCAACCCCAGAACGTTTTGCTGGACTTGGTGATCCTTTTTCTCCTCACACACATTCTTCGACTCTTTTTATGGGTGACCTTTTAATGTCTCTCCATGGTGTATGTATGGATTTATAGTTCCCTATAACTTTTGGGCTTTAGATATTTCCATACAGGAGCACCCCTCATTTATAATGCACTGGTGCTGTGTTGCCTTTGGCCTTCCCTTTTTACTTTCTCTTATTATACCTTGGGTGAACTACTGCTCCCAGGAGTAAAGAGGGATGTTCATCCCCTTTACATTTTATATGCAAGACCAGCACACCCCACCTTATGTGGAGTGCTGAGGAGATAAATGTATCCTCTTTTCTCACGGACCTACTAACATTTTTGTTACAAAGGCAAGCTAACTTTAATTGCTAGTGGCAGTGGCTATACCTTAATGACTTTTAGTCAATGTGACTCGCAGGCTGTCAAAATCAACCATGATAATGCAGGGGGGTGGCGCTGTTGAGCAGCCCAAGATGGCCGCTTAACTCTTGGGCTCAGTGTGGCTATGGCGCAAATCCGCCTACAACTGCGGCTGAATCCTTCCTGAGCAGTCCCCGTTTGCCTGATCTGCTGCCTCTACGCCTGTGGCTGTATCCCAAAAAAAGTCTGGCTCGAATCGGAGCCTGGGAGCCAGAGAACGAACCTCCTGCAGCAGCGGCTTCCTGGCCTGCTGGAGCCTTGGCGCGTGCCTGGCTCCCTCCTTCTCCGCTACAGCTCCCGCTTCCCTCAACTGGCATGGAGCGTGGGACGGGTCGCCCGACGGCTCTGCCATCACCTCTCCTCCGGGTGCCCTCACTGTGTTGGCCGCGTCCGGCCCGTGGGGGTGACTTTGTGCCCTCGGCCACGGCAGCCCTCTCCCCTGGACCGCGCTACTGCGCGAACGGGCTCGCCGTGGGGGCCTGCGCTGGAGCGTGCCCCTGCCTCTCCCTGGGCTTCGGCTGCTGGACCCGGCGGCATCGTGTGGCGTGGAGCGGAAGGGCCAGAGCCTGGCTGCTGCGTGGGGTTGAGGCTCGCCCCGACCAGGTGAGGAGCGGGTGTGGGCCTGTGTTGGGGGAGCCGCGGCCCCTCTGGATCCTTCATCGGCCCGCTGCCCGGCTGGCGCTGGGCCCGCAGGCCCCTCCTCCTTCTCAGCTTTGGCCTGGGAGGGGCCCTCTGCCCGGATTGGAGGGCGCGCCCAGGGGATGTCGGGCTGCTGATGCCGGCCACCCCTCTGCCTCTTCTCTCCGGGGCCTCAGGCTGCTGCATGGCCCACGGGCTGCCGAACACTCCCAGACTGGAGCCCAACCCGGGCGGACTACACTTGGCATCCACTCCATATCTGCTTCGTGGCGCCTGGGGCCCTGCAGCGGTGTACTCCAGCGGCCTGATCCCATACAGAGGGTCCTGGCGATAGGGGGAGGGGTCCCTCAGGCCATAGCCACTACTTGCAACTGTTGGTTGGACATCTCTCCTACCTGGCTCCATGGGCGACCAGGCACTCGCTATCCAGCTGTGGCCCCCTCGCCTCCATTACTGTCAGTGCTTGACCGCTCGGCTGCCAGGGGGGTGGTGCCCGTGGGCTCTTCGACATCTTGGACCCTTGGCCGCCCATTCTCCTCCACTGACTGCTCTGGTGGGCCTCCACCGCCTCCAGGTCTTGACAGTAATGCTGAAAAGATCTAAAGGGGCCTCTGGGAGGGGAGCCATGGATAAATTCACCAAGTCTGTCTCGAGGGCAGAGGCAGGGCACTCATCACCCTCGCAGGAGGACCCTGAAACTGATGCTCAGTCGGGTGCGAGGACCTCAGATCTGACCACACTCATGTAGTCTATGGCCAAGAATTTTGCCTCCTTCCACAAAAAATTAGACAACATTAATGCGAATGTCGCCTCCCTGAAAACCCGAGTGGATCAGACAGGCACCAGAATTACTGAAGCTGAAAGCAGGATATCAACGAATGAAGATGAGATCCATGTGCTACAGAATACGGTCGCCTTCTTGTCACGCAACATGAAGAGTGTGAGAGCTAAGTGTGACTACCTCGAATCGCGCTCTCGTAGAAACCTGCACATTTATTGGGGTCCCTGAGAACGCTCTTAAGGGGCGATTGGAGGACGCCGTCGAGGCCTTACTCAAAGATCTACTAGGCAATCCGACCCTCTCACCGTACTTCACTGTCGAGCGCGCACACAGAGCCTTATCACCATGCCCCAAGCCGGGGGATATCCCAAGGTCCATCATCGCCAGGATCCTCAATTACTGGGACAGAGACCTTATCCTTCGCCTGTCGCGTGAGAAGGGTGACCTTCGCTTTGAGTCCCACGCCATCAGGATTTTCCCAGACTGCAACAGGAAAGGCGCCAATTCCTTGGGGTTAAGAAACTGCTTAGAGAACGCCATGTCCCATACGCCATTCTGTTCCAGGCACGTCTCAAAATCACTCACACGGCAAATTGTACTTCTTTACTGGCCAGGACGAAGCGGTAAAATTCATCGAGGCACATATACCGTTGCATAATCCGGCAGGTGACCGTGCCCGGAGATGACTAACCGAATGCAACTCGGCCCGACGTGGCTCATCTTGACTAGTAATCCTGGATTCTGAATGTGACGATGGCAATAATCTCCCGCTAACCTGCGCGCTAGGCCCCCTTTACACACATCCGAATTTTGGCCCGGCTTTAGGACTGTGGGCATTGATCTCCTTCTCCCCTCGAGGGAGTGGAGCTGCACTCTGGCATAGGATACCTCTTCAGTCTCGCCTGGCCTCTGATAATTTACCAGCTTTATGGCCCAACATAGGCTCTGTCTTCCGCAGGAACCCGTCTCTGATGGCCCATGCTGTCCTATAGGACGTTCAAGTAGCCGTCCACACGGCAACAGCGCACCTCACTGCAATTGCAATGCTTATGTTTTGTTGGATGTTACTGCTTGCTGGCGCCGATTGGGCCTTGGAAGGGGCCTATCCCCGTTGGATATTGCCCTCCGACCTCTACTTCTCAGTGAGTGTCGGTTTAGTTGGTGACACCTGCATCCGGGGTGGGGGATTTCCACTGCAAGTTGGGGGTGGGCAGTGAGGGTGGGGGGTGGTAATGTTGGGGAATGGGGTAACGGTAATGTAAAAGACGGGGCAGATTGGCAGAACGCACGACATCAGGGCACCCCCATTGGGGATTGCTTCATTCTTTATGTAAGTTTCGACAACTGTGGTGGGATGTACTCTAGTCTCTTGAAATGCCGACAACGGTGATGTCCTGGAATGTCCAAGGTTTAAGTAACTACACCAAGGCCCGCAAAAACATGGCCTACGCCAGTAGACATGGATGCAAAATACTACTCTTGCAGGAAACGCACTCTACGGGCCATCTGACCAAGTGCATGGCACCGTCATGGGGTCCCCATATGTATTCTACTTCTTACTCTACTCGCGCCAGAGGGGTGTTGACAATGATCCATAGGTCACTTCAGTTTGTACTCCACAAGAGCTATATAGACCCGGAGGGGAGATATATTGTTCTACACTGCGCTATAGCTAACAGGGAATACTTGCTAGTAAATACTTATGGCCCTAATGTAGACGCTCCCGACTTTGTCGACCAGGTGGTATCCATTTTGCTGGGCTATGTGGGAGTGCAGATCATTGGGGCGGGGGGTGGAGCTTGAATTTTATATTAGACAGCGCACTGGATAGAACATGCACAGCCCCCAGACCGCTATCCAGCGTGACGCGCAGACTCCTAGTACACAGCACGACACTTGGCATTCGAGACGCCTGGCGGGCATTGCACCCAAGACTTGTGAGTACACCCATTACTCCTCTGTGCATGATAGTTCCTCCAGAATAGACATGTTCCTTCTGTCCAATGCGTTACTGTGGAGGGTGGTGGACACTCAGATACTGGCACGCACCTTATCAGACCACTCGCCGATCCAGATATCCCTAGAGTTAGGAGTTCCTGCCCCTACCATTAACACGTGGCGCTTCAAGTCTTTGGCCCTACAGGATATAGTATTTAAGGCTGATATTCTTTCTGACATCCAGTCCTATTTTGAGCTCAATACACCCCAGTCCACCTCCTTGGGGGTCCGTTGGGAGGCTTTCAAAGTCTTCATCAGGGGAATGTCCATTTCAAGGGAGGCGGGAGTTCTCAAAGCCATAAGAGCGGCCCTTGCCCGATGTGAAGCCAAATTGCGTGAATTAGAGAGTGCTCACCCTTCATCCGTTGACCCTGCCACTCTATCCCAGATTAGTAAATAACTCCAATTCTTTAATCAACAGGCCACCTGGGAGGTCCAATACTTCAGCCGTCCGCAGGCGGCCTGGAAATGTGGACAGGGTATAGACCCGGTAGGACATTGGCTGCATTGGCTAGGGGTGAGTGGGGCCAAACTTAGATTACCTGCGTCAAGGACACTCTGGGGTCGGAACGGTGGTCCAACCAGCAAATCCTGGAAGTCTTCACGGACTTCTACTCAGAACTGTATTCTCAACCCCTCGAACATAGTGAGTCCCATGTGCGTGACCTCCTCGGGCAGATACCCACGACTCTCGTCTCTCCCTCAACCAGAGACCACCTGGACGCCCCCATCCTGCTGGACGAAATAGTCGAGGCTATATCCAAGTTCCCCAAAGGCAAAGGACCTGGTCCCGACGTGCTGACAGCAGAGTTCTTCAGGAGCACCTGGCCATCTTGGCCCCTAGGCTACTTGAAGTTTGGAACAAGTCACTCCGGTCAGGTACTCTTTCCCCAACACTGCGTGAGGCCGCTATTACGGTCTTGCTCAAACCAGGGAAACCCGCCGATGAGTGCGGGTCATACAGGCCCCTCTCGCTTATGAATATGGATACCAAAATCTTCGCCAAAGTAATTGGCAACCGCTTACTCCCGGTTATGTGATATGGTACACGACGATCAGTCAGGCTTTGTGCCTGGGAGATCAACATCCCACAATATTAGAAGGTTGCTTAATGTCATGTCGCGCATTGACCAAGGTGTGTGTGCTGTTGTGGACACACTGGATGCCCAGAAGGCGTTCGACATGGTGTCCTGGAAGTATTTGTGGTTGGTTTTGGAAACCATGGGTATAGGGCCCAATATGATTGCGTATATTAAGTTGCTGTAAACGTCCCCGGTGGCCAGGGTTCGAGTTAACTACCAGATGTCAGATCTGTTCCCTCTCTTTAGAGGCACCCGACAGGGATGTCCGTTCTCCCCGATCCCAAGTTGTACACCCGATCACCGTATTACTACGAAAAAATAACAAAAAATTTGCCTGGGCCGAAGAAGCAGAAAAACCTTTTCAGGGACTTAAGAAAAGGTTCACCTCAGCGCCAATCCTGTGACATCCACGTCCAGATCTTCCTTATATCGTGGAAACGGACGCTTCCAGTATAGCAATGGGAGCAGTCCTCTCACAAAGAGATCCTGACACCGGCGAGCTACATCGAGTGGGCTTCTGGTCGAAGAAGTTCTCACCTCCAGAAGTAAATTACACCATTACGGACAAAGAACTCTTCGCAATCAAATCCGCCTTTAAAGCTTGGCGACACTACCTTCTGGGGGCCAGACACACCATTACGGTTATCACGGACCACCGAAATCTGCAATATCTTAAAACAGCTAAAGCCCAGTCTTCGCGCAAGTTGCGGTGGGCTCTTTTCTTCGCCGAATATGATTGTGTCATTACATTTCGACCAGGGGTCAAGAATGGAAAAGCTGACGACTCTCTCGTACTGGCACTGATGACATAGTTTATACGGCCCCAGACCCAGTCCCCATCATACCCGCAGACAAGCTCTTAGGCCTCACTACGGCCTTAACCCAAATGGAACTGTTAAAAGAAATTCAACAAACCATGAATCCGGATGCCCTCCTTGCATGGCAAGCGCAGGGGGAACAATATTCCATCAAAGATGACTTACCCTTTTTTAAGGGTCGTCTGTACATACCCACCAAGGACTTACACCAACAAATCATTTCAGGTTATCACGATTCTTTGATCGAAGGACATCCTGGAATTACCAAGACCTTAGCCAAGGTAAAACAGAAGTTCTGGTGGCCTACCTGGTGTAGAGATGTCATCCAATACATTCAGTCTTGTGGAGTCTGCGCACAAAACAAGTCGCAAAAACAAAAGCCATCTGGCCTTCTAAAACCTTTGGACATTCCTCCTGCACCATGGCACACTCTTTCCCTCGACTTCATCACTGACCTACCTTCCAGTCAAGGGTTTAACACCATTCTTATAGTCGTAGACCTATTCTCAAAGATGGTTCACTTTATTCCGCTCAAAGGCCTCCCTGACGCATCCACTCTAGCCAAGGTATTTCTGGACGGTATTGTTAAACTACATGGCTTCCCATCAGTCCTGATCTCCGATCGAGGTAGCCAGTTCGTCTCCAACTTTTGGAGAAAGTGTTGTGCAACGGTGCAAATTGACGTCCGGCTATCCACTAGCCACCACCCCCAAACGGACGGTCAGACCAAGAGAACCAACCAGACCCTTGAGCAATACCTACGATGCATGTTGCATCATGAATTAAGAGACTGGAAGGACTTGCTATGGATAGCCGAGTAAGCATATAACAACTCCTTGCATTCCAGTACCGGACAAACACCCTTTTACACCCTATATGGTAGACACCCACGTACCTCAGAACTGGATCTCCCAACCAGTTTGGAAATGCCAGCAGTAAAAACCCTTCACACCAACAGCACTTAGGCTTTCAAAAAGGCCAAAGAACATCTAATTCGCGCCTATGACAAGCAAAAACAATTTGCCGACCAACACAGGAAAAAGGCCCCAGACTATCAAGTAGGGGACAAGGTTTGGCTGGCCGCCAGGTTTATACCCATCAAAGGAACCTGAATCTTTCAACCCAGGTACTTCGGACCCTACACCATCAAAGTGATTATTAATCCAGCGGCCGTCAAATTAGATTTACCATCCAATCTACACATGCACCCGGTATTTCATGTGTCCCTTTTAAAACCAATGCAACCTGGTACACGGATTGGAACACCACCAAAACCCATTCTTGTTGACGGAGAACCAGAATTCAAAGTTAAAGGCATACTGGACTCTAAGTATTTAAGGGGGAAGCTACACTATCTAATTGATTGGAAAGGATTTGGACCCCAAGAGAGATCCTGGGAACCCTGTGAAAAAGTTCATGCGCCACGTCTGATCAAAAACTATCATCGAAACTTCCCAACTAAACCCGGGCTGGACAGGAAGAACACCTTGAGAGGGGCCTTGGGGAGGGTGGGGGGGGTGGAGTGCTGTCACGACCCCCATCCAGAAGACCCCCTGGCAAGCCCATGGGCCAGGAAGGGTCTCTACTAAAACTAGGCATCCTTGGCCTAGGCCTTCTTGGCGCCAGGCTCGTACTTGATAAAGGACTTGTATTGGGAACTACTTTATTTCAGTGTCAATAAACATGGAGGCACCCACATAGCTTGGCTCCTTGGAACCAAGCTATGCGGTATAGTATTTTTGGGTGTAGCACCATAGGAACTATTTTACCTGGACTACTTTCTTGAAGCTATTTAAACCACACCCGACTGGGATAACACGCTTCGTGTTACTTTGCAATTCTGCAACGTGGCGCTTACCGTGTTCAGCTGCACCCGCGAACATCGGAAGAACAGCATCTGTAAAGGAGAAAAAAGACATTGTTAGCAGCAGCAGCTTACCTGTAATTTCATCGTTAGCTGTCCACGGCTCTTGAGATCAGCATCCTGGAACCAGCGCTCCTCCCGAACCGACGGATCTGCAAAAAAGGGAGAAACAAGGTATTAGACATTTTTACCATTTAATGAACGGTGCCGAAAAGCTTACCTCGCAAGCCACTCCTCGACCAGCGTCGCCTCAGGAATTCCATGCACCGGGTACGCACCGCGACCTGTGGGAAGACAAGACAACAGGTTAGCAAGAGGCAAGGCATCATAGCGCTGTGCGTAGCGCCTACTCACCGCATCAAGGCGCTCTAAAAACGGCATTACTTACCGGCGAGACCCAATTCAGTCTATGCCACATATTGGACTTCTGCGCACCTAAGGAACAGAAAAGATTATTTAAACCAAAAAGGCATGCAAGGACAATAATATAGCAAAGCAATAAGACCTACCTGAAAGACTCAAAGCGGGCCTGCATCATTGAAGTAACTCGATCGCAAACGCCCACCAAGCACAACGCGCCCCTGCCACGAAGGCAGGACGGAGAGCACACCTGCCTTAAAACAAGGTGAGGAGAGGTCCAGTGAGGCCGTGGGTATACGGGGTGGTGGGGGAATGTTTACCCCAGTTGGCCAGTCTTGAACATTGCCCACCTGTATTCCAGGCAGAACCCTCCCGCTGGTCACACCTGGGAACCGCAGAGAAGGATTCCTGAGGCCCAACTGCTGGGTGGCGTCCCCATGGAAGCAGGTGAGCGTAACAGTCTCTGCGTTTATGCGCTCCGACCCTCGGCTCTGCCCGCGCTGCGGCGCGGGGGATGCTGGCCATTTGCTGTCCATGTTCTGGGACTGCCCGGAACTAGCCACATTCTGGAGTAAGATCATGGAAACGCTGTCTAATCACAGATTCTGTTGTCGATCCCGATCCGATGGGGGTTCTGTTTGGGGTGTGGCAGCCTGAGGGGGCTAAAGATGTTGTTAAGTTTCTGGACGTGAGCTGTGTGGTAGCCAAGAAATGTGTCTTGCAGAACTGGAAGAGCCCCCCCCCCCCACCCCATTCCAGAAATAGCTCAATTTACTCACGTGGTCTCAGAATTGCGAGGAGGAGTTCCTGGGTATCCTCCCAGCCCGCTCTCGTCCCCAAAATATATGGTCCACCTTCAACAGCTATTTGAACAGTTTAAATGACACCTCCTCGGTGGACGAGTCCCCCCAGCCATCTCCATTGACTGAGAACTTGATGCACTACGATATTTCGTTGCTCACCTACTGTTGTCGCATTGCTGTTGGTATGGCCTTGTACTCATATTCATGTACCATATTTGTTTTGACTGCTCTGATGTGTGTGTATGCTATATGCCTCTGTCAACAAAAATAAATTAAAAAAAACACGATAATGCACAGGATGGTCACCATTCTGCTAGAATGGTGGGCTCCTTTTTTTGCCATTTTGAGTATGCTTGTTTTCTTTCTTGGGTTTTCCTCTGCCGTCCGAGGTAGGGGAGGGCCTGGTTGAAGTTTTGTCTTCGGCGGGAACCCTTTGAGTGTCCTGCCAAGGCTCCCGAGTGTCTGTGAAGGCAGGAAGCAAGGGAGGAGTCTGAAACTTTGCAGTCCTTTGTCTTCCAGTCTGCCTGAAATAAATCAGTTCCAACTGGGGAGCTGGCTGTCCTGATTGGACAGCCAGCCACCACTTTCTGTAAACTGCAGGGAGAGTTTGCAGAAGTTGGGCTTGGGTTCTGGATACATAGTTCGATTCTGGAAGCTGCTGACAAGTCGACCACTGGAGCCAAATCCAAAGAGAAAGATTAAGAAACGACAGCTGTAACTGATTCCAGCGACCAGAGAGCCTGCTATGTAACTGCAGCCTGTTTTAACCCTTCCTTCCAAGCAACCTGGGTGTCCCGAAAAACGACTCCTACCCAGAAGCTGGTGAGACTCACTAGTCTTTAGACAACCTGCAAAACAAGCAATCCATCGATGTGCTGCAACCTTCCATGGCTGCAAACCACCAATACTAGGGGACACCAAGCTCGAGTGCTTCCGAATTACAATTACTGCTGAAACTTTGGTGGACTCCTGCTGCACCTAGAGAGAGAGACGATTCGAATCCCTGAAGTCCTGTCACCAGAGTGTTGGACCGAGAGAGTGAAGAGAATCCGACCAGCGGTATTTGTTCTTCATCTGGTTCCTGTAAAAGGGTGCCAAAGCCACAGTGCCTCTAGAAGCCTTTAAGAATCCTTTGTTGGAAGCCTTTTCTGTCAACTGCTGCTGCAAGTTTATTTATTTCATTGTTTTTTTATAACGTGCCTAATACCGTACCCAAGTTCGGTTTCCAAGCATGGATCCAGGCTTCAAACCTCTGTTGCTCTGTGTGGTCTTGCTTCCAAGACCAGCACTTTGACCCTGTACTATCCTCCGTTGTCCATTTCAGTGTCCATTTCAGTATCCATCCAGTGTCCATTTCTTTTGTCACCAGACCGAGATCCCAGGGACCAGGTCCTGTGCTGCTGCATGGTGAAGACGACCATCCCGATGCTCTTCTTAGCGGAGGTAATGTGTTGGCTTGGGTAATACTTACCTTAAGTCTTGTGTCGATCCTGTGAGGCTGAGTGGGTGGTTTGTGTGTTTGGGAGTTTAACCATACAGTTGCCCAGGCCTAACGCTGGAACGCCAATAGGGAGCCTTCTGTGAAGTCCCTGAACACTTTCAACTAACTCTGAAGCGAATACTTTCTTGTTCAACGAGATATCCTCTGGAACTTTGACTTTCCTGCAACTAAACACTATCCTGACCAGACTACAGCTGGCTCCAAGACCACTAGGGACCCTCTTCTGCCTCCGAGATAACTCAAGCCCTAAAATAGGGAATCACTTTAAAAGATAAGGCTTCTGTCTTGAAAATATAACAAGTGTGAAAGTAAAGAAGTTACTGTTGTAATTGTATCTCTGAAATAGAAAATGTTGCAAAGTGTTACTGAAGTCCTTACTTACCGTTGAATTGCTGACTATTTTGAAAAGCATAAGTTATGACTTACTTTTGAAGTGTGTTTTACTTTTATCGAAAGTAATCGAATTGGTATTGTTTTATTACTCTAAAACTGAATTAGTAAACGCTTACAATTAGGGTTTACTCACCTTGAATAGCACATTGCCATTCGTAAAGAGCACTATTGGGTTTTGCTTCCCCCTGATCTGCTTAGTGCATATCTAAAAGATTCTTTGAGTTATTACTTTTCCTAGAGTTGTATACTGCCCCTTTGAAAGGTGTATAGGTCCCTACTTACCTTGAACTGCTGATTGCCTTTCTTAAATGTCCTACTTAATTTAGAATTGTGTGCCACACTTGTGAAATGTATCATTGGGTAAACAGTCTATTCCTATATTAGAAATAGTTTAATACGTTTATATGCCAATAGGGTTCTTACCTTTTATAGCTGTTGCTCTTCTAAACTGTAACATTGGGTTATGCTTACCTTGAATTACTTAATGTAATTCTAAAACAGTCTTACTGGGTTCTTATTTGTCCATGAGTAGTTTACGGCCCCTCTGAAAAGTATATGAGATATTTTACTATCTCTGAACTGTGTTCTACAAATAGTGGTGCAACTGTATCTATTCCCAATAGAAGAAAGGTTACATATATTACAATGTGTGTACTTGTAACAGGGTGGTATAACTTGGTGATTCTTGTAAGTAAATAACGCTGTAGGTTAGTACCATTAGGGTCTGCCTCCCTTGAATTACTTACTGTAATCTAAAAGTCTAACTACTTTGGTTTTCCTCCCCAAGAACAGCTTAATGCCGTTCTAAATCTGTTACATTAGGTTTGACTTACCTTGAACTGCCTATTGCTATTCTTAACAGGTTATACTGTGGTTTGTATAACATAAGTATTGAGTCTGTTTTTATAATTGTGTTTATATGATATGTAACAGTACTTGCCTTTCCCAAGATTTATCTTGGCCTACTTGTATTTAAATACATTATGTATTGTAAAAATAATGGTTTATCAGTGTTTCTTTGGGCCATATTTATGCTACAATTTCTTTGTACCCATCTACAGCCCCTGCCACTTACAAGATAAACCTGGCCGCTCTCTCTATGCTACCAAATATTCTCAGGTGGTACAGCCTTTTACTAAGAGCGGAGTTTCTGTATTGCCTAATATGGTTTTATGAAGACCTTAGTTGGAGTTTAGAAAAACTGTCCTAACAGACACAAATACATACATGTGTTTTGCTCTCCAAAAGATAGGTTTTTAAATAATAGTGATATTCATATACTTCAAACAGGAAAATAGGACTAATTTCCAAAAGCCTTGCCCGTTGTGCTGATCTGAAATCATCTCCTCAGGTCACCACATATTTAAAACACAATTTTCCATTTTTAAGGCAAATTACTTTGAAATTGTGGGAGACACCAGAACCTCTTTTTCTCATTAAATGGAATATGGTGCCATTACAATTTGATAAGCACAAAACCTAATTATTTTCTCCTATTATTCAACTGTTTCTTCTTTGTAATGTTATTTAAAACACAGAAGTGCTTTGTTTCAAGTAGCCACAGATGTTCAACAATCCAATTTTTTTTTCTATTTTTCTACAATAGACATTTATATTTGATTATGTGTGGATGTCTGTGTGATTATGCAAAATAATTTGGATGCATTTCAAATGAAAAGAACAGAGTCACGGCTATCCCTCCCTTCAACGCAAAGGTACAAAGGTAGTGCTGGAAAACCTACAAGAGACTAGGGGCTATTTAGACAAGCCGTATATGATCACACTTACAGAATGGAAAAAACAATAGTAAAACAAAATGTATTCTAAATCAAAAAAATCATAAAATCACAGAGGAGAAAGTGGAGATGGTTATCATCTACTGTACATAAACAATGCAATTCAATAAAAAGTGTAGTTAGTAAGAGATAGTGTTATTATATGTACTGTAAAACATTAGCAGCACTGAACTCCTTCGGGAGCATTCGCTGATAGAAGCTTGGCGTTTCTTTCACCAAGGGGAGCGGGATTACACTTTTTATTCTGTGTTTTTCTAGGCTGGATAAGTTTTTCTTGTCAGATAATCTTATTCCTCACACAATGGGCATAGAGATCCTTCCGAAGGCTCTATCAGATCATGCCCCAGTGTTGGTAACATGGATCCGTTTACTTCATTTTGGGGGATCCTCAGTTCTGCTCCTGCATCTCAGACAATACAACTCAGTACTTTACAGATAATGACACGGAGGGGATGGATTATGCGGTGGTATGGGACGCGGCAAAGGCAGTGATCAGGGGTCTAATCATAGCCCAGACAATAAAAAGGGGGAAGTCAAAAGGCAAGTTCAAACTCAGCTGGAATTGGAGCTCCAAAGGAGAGAAGAGATACATAAGAATAGGGCCTCTCGGGGGCGTGGCTTGGAGCGCCATCGATGTGGTCGCTCCTCTGAGGCCACCCGTGGGATGCCTGCCGCCGCCGTCAATTCCCGGAGGTTCTAAGCGGGTTACTGTGTCACCAATGCCATCTAAGGCGACCGGAACCGACATGGCACCACCTGGCCAAACATAACCGTCGACCGAGGAGGCGGTCTACCAGAATTCAGCGGCCGAACTTCTCCCCCGTCTCCAGCCGAAGAAACCAAGATGGCCGTCAAGCCAGAACCCAGCAACACACTCCGCACCTGGTGGTAACGGGGCCTTAGAGCGCCGGGGAGTTGGAGGAGGGGAGCGGACTCCAGCACAGAGCCATCCGATTCATACCAAGGCTGCCTGGAACGCACACAAGTGCATCCTCGGCTACTGGGGCCTGAGTGCCCGACGCACACTTCGAGGGACCGGGAGAGCGGGCTTTCCCCCTCCCCCCGCTACGTGGAACGAGTCGGGACCTCCTCTCAGCGACAGCCGACATCATTACAGAACCGCACACGGGAGGTTCACAGAGGGACTTGGGACCTCCATCAGCGAAGGACCACCGATGGAGACTTGAGGAGGGGCGGGGAAGCAACGAGAGAACCGCTTTCATCCAGAGAGGCCTTGAGCCCATGGGCCTCACCGCAGAGACATTCCCCCCCCTCACGCAACAGTCGGCCATCCTGCACCGTTCCTGACTCACTGAGACCCCCCCCCCCCACACCAACGCTTCCTGGGGCGCCCCTGCCCACTCGCCCAGACCTGAACCAGTGAGGGGGTTGAGAGCAATACACACCCCGAGTGCAGCCTCCCACGGCCCTGGGCCCCGCTGCTACTCTTTCAATCAAGACCGCCCAACACAAGCAGCATGTCTAGGCAAACAAAGGTGAGCAAGGGCACAGATATCTCCGCCATGTTTACTGCACCGGAGAAACCCAAGAAACAAGATCCTCCTAAACTGACCCCACAGAAGCCACAAGAGGACAGGGGTGCCCTCGCTACCAAAGGAGATCTGATAGCCTTCATGGCGGATATTAAATCGGAGTTCCGCGCCTGCCTCTCGGACCTCCCCGCTAAAGTTGAACAGACGGACCAAAGGGTCACAGAAATCGAACAGAGGCTCGGAGAAATCGAGGACCATTCTCAGGACCACACTACCAGACTGGGGGAAATGCAAAGGTCCATCGATTCCCTGCATCACAAATGTGAGATCCTGGAGTTCAAACATGAAGACCTTGAAAATAGGGCACGTCGCAACAACTTCCGCATCCGGGGCGTCCCAACCTTTGTCCCCGACAGCAAGTTAGCGGATTACGTGGGAAGCTTCTTCGAGGCCCTACTCCCGGATCTGGACAAATCTCAGCTCCTGCTGGACCGGACCCACAGACTCCGCCCACGCCGAGGGACAGATTCGGACCCCCCCCAGATGTTATTACCAGGGTCCACTTCTTCACAACCAAAGAGGCAATATCAGCGATCAGTCGCCAAGCTGAAGAGATCACTTTTCAGAGCACCCCACTTCAAATATACCAGGACCTCTCACCACTTACACTTCAGAAAAGAAGAGCACTCCGACCTCTGGCAGTGTTCCTTCAGGAGCAACAGATCCGTTACAGGTGGCTGTTTCCGACAGCTCTCCAGTTTACATATAAAGGCACCCTACGCCGAATCAGCCACCTGGAAGACGCAGAGAGAATCTTACATCCAGTCTCGCCCCGAGATCCTTCCACGCCAAACCCGGAGAGGACCGAGGACGCTGGACCGCCTCCCTCCCCAAAGCCCAAACGCACGTCATGGTCGTCAACCCAGCGGAGCAACAGAAAGAGATGAACGAGGACGCTTCCACGGTCCCAGGTTCTGTCAGCAATTTAGCCTGGATGCAAGTGCCCTTACCTAAATTAGGACCCGCCACCTTTGTCTCGAACTAAGGAACCCTGAAGGCGGTGGCGACGGGACATACCCATGGTTCATACCCACTCCAAGGATACTTTTCAACCTTTGTTCCTTGGAAACCCACAGTACACAATACGTGATGGGACAGTTGGCCCTGTTGGCTGAGGGTACGCCCGTACTTACAATGTCGGTCTACCCTCCAGTTAAAGTTGCGACCCCCCGTTGGGGTTCCACGTTAAAACCTCAAGTGCAGGATGATATCAAGGGATTCCCCAACAGACATGGCAGCTGAATCACCGCCCCACGACCCCCCCCTAATCCAAGGAGAGGAGAGAGATTTCAGCGGACCTCCAGACGCTTCGGGTCCTCTCCCTGAATGTTAATGGCCTGAACTCCCCTAACAAACCAAAGGCAATTCTACTGAAACTCCGGGACGAAGACGCAGCGATAGCCATGCTCCAAGAGACTCACTTGCTCCCGGTAGATGTGACCCGGCTTGGTTCCTGGTTATTCCCGCTCCAATTCTTTGCTTCTGGCACAAACAAAAAAGGAGGTACGGCGATCCTCTTCAGGAAAGACTTGAACCCACAGATTCTGGAAACGAAAATCTGCCCAGAAGGCCGATTTACAGCGGTCAAATGCCTCCTAATGGGATATCTATATACTCTCATCTCGGTGTACGCCCCTAACACTGGACAATCACACTTCTATGACTCCTTGGGCACATCTCTCGCTAGCTTTGTGGATGGCCAAACAATCGTCGGTGGGGACTTCAATGGGGTTCCCGACCCCACCAAAGACCGGTCACACCCCCCGACTCCAAGCGACTTCACCCAAGCACTTAGCCTCCTCCGACTCTTCAGGACCCTGGAGATAATAGACTCATGGCGGGTGTTCCACCCTGACGAAAAAGACTTCTCTTTTTACTCATTCGTCCATCGCACCTTCTCAAGGATCGACCTGTTCCTGATCTCCCCGCAAACTTTCCCCTCAGTCAAAGAAGTCTCCATCGGCACAAGAGCGATATCCGACCACGCCCCAGTGCTCTTGGAACTCCGGGTTCAGAATCCCAACCTCAATAACCCACGTAAATGGACGTTGTATGACCCGATCCTTAACGACATGGCTACCAGAGACAAGATCGCAACAGGAATAAGACATTTCTTTAACGAAAATCCAGCCTCGGACACCTCGTTAGCGAACAACTGGGACGCCATGAAGGCAGTAATCAGGGGCTCCCTAATTGCCCAAGGTGCGGCCTACCACCGAGACAGGCGTCAGACCCGGACGGCTGTAGAGAACGAACTAAGAGAGGCCGAGGCACTCCACAAGGAGAAAGGCTGGTCCCCCAAAACGCAACGGATCATTCGTACAGCAAGGAAAAAACTGGAAGCCCACTATGCGGAACAAACCGCCCAACTAATGGCGAAGGCCAAACAGTCGTATTACGCGAAGGGTAACAAGGCGAACAAGTTCCTGGTGGCCAAGCTAGCCAAGCGGAGACGTGTCAACACGATCACTGGTCTGTGTGATCCCAACGGGGTCACACTATAGTCAGAGCCCGAAAAGCAACGACTCGCAATAGATTTGACCCAAATCATGAAGGCAACCCCACGAAACTTATCACAACAGAAGGAATACCTGCAGCAGGCAACAGTGCCCCGTCTCTCCGACACAGTGAGAGACGAACTGGAGGAGCTCATTACAGGGGAGGAAGTTGAGGAAGCCATCAAATTACTTAAAACACAGGCCCCCGGCCCAGACGGCTTTTCAACCAGGTTTTACAAACTATTGAGAGCACAACTGACCCCCCACCTGGTTACCCTATTCCACTCCTTCAGGGAAACGGGAGCAGTGACCCCATCGATGCAGGAATCAACCACCATCCTCCTTCCCAAACCTGGAAAAGATCCAAGAAGCTTAACGTCCTACAGACCGATCGCACTTTTAAACATCGATGCAAACATATACTCAAAAATTCTAGCTTCGGCATTTGATAGGGTGGATTGGACATTCATGAGACACACCCTAGGGGCCTTCGGCTTCGGGTCAACTTTCCAAACGATGGTTCTAGCCAACTATAATAGCCCTAAAACTAGCCTGAGAATCAACGGACACAGCTCGGCTCCAATCCCCCAATCATGCGGAACCCGGCAAGGCTGTCCACTGTCACCCTTGCTTTTCGCACTCACCATGGAGCCCTTTGCACAAAAGATCAGGCAAAACGACCAAATCAAGGGCATACAAAGTGGCCCCAAGCATCACAAAATCGCCCTATACGCGGACGACATTCTGCTCACGATCTCGGAGGCCCACTCATCTCTAAAACACGCGATACGAGAAATCGCCAACTACGGCGAGGTCTCAGGCCTCACCATAAACTTCGATAAATCATCCCCTCTGGGCATCGGCCTCACCCCAGCAGAACGGGAACCACTGACTAAGATGTGCCCGATAACATGCGAAAAAAGAGCCATCCCCTACCTAGGGGTCCACATCCCGGCTGACCCAAGAGACACACACAAAGCCAATTTCCCCCGACTCTTTAAAGAACTGGAAGGCGACTTGAAGTGCTGGGGGACCCAAGAAATCTCACTGCTCGGGCGCATCACTGCATGCAAGATGAACCTCCTTCCGAGGTTCCTATACACCTGTGCCTCCCTACCAGTAGCGATCCCCACACCAACTCTTCGAGGGATCCAGAGAAAAATGCTGAACTTTATCTGGAAAGGTAAGAAAGCGAGAATCCCTCTCAGAACTATGCTGGGGAGTTCCAAACTGGGAGGATTGGGGGTGCCAGACTTGCAGGTCTACAGAGTGGTAGCTCAATTGGCACAGGTCCAGGCATGGCAAAATACGACAAACCGCCCTAGATGGGTAGAGTTGGAACAATCACAAGCACCCCTACCCTTACGATTTCTACCACACATCCCGCCCCCCCTCAGGACTCAATGGGGAGATCTCCTGCTATCAACCAAACACACCCTTAGCTCCTGGGACTGGGCGCTAAAACGAAAGGGAGAGCCAAGAGGACTGAGCCCACGCTCCCCGGTCTTCCATAATCCAACGTTCGCACCGGGAACGAATCCTCACAATTTTCGTAACTGAATTAAGGGCGGGCTGGAGACCATAGACCAGCTGTATATGGGGGGGGGGACCTCTCACATTCGCCCAATGCAAGGAGAAATTCCAACTCCAGGAAAGGGATAGATTCACCTACATTCAATTACGCCACTGGTGCTCACCCCCCCAAACTCTGCAAGCAGCGACACGCCCTCCTACTGCCCTAGAACTCACTCTGGGAGACCTTCCAACCCGCGGCAGAGTATCCACCCTATACAGGTGCTTCCTAAGTGACTTCCTGACCACAAAGACCCGCTGCATGGCCCAATGGGAGGCGGACCTGGGTCACCCAATAGAGGATCAAACCTGGGTGGACATATGGACCAGAACACACCTCGTCCACCTGCATTACCAATAGGGAATGTGCGTACAAGATCACACTGCGGTGGTACTACCCGCCCCTCCGACTTCACCATATGAACCCCCAGGTGGATCATTCTTGTTGGAGGATGCGGCCACCCAGGCTCCTTCTTCCACATGTGGAGGGCTTGCCCAAAGGTCCAACAATTCTGGAAATCATGCCTGGGGTCCATCACACAAATTACCGGAACAACGATTCCCCTGGAACCAGAACCAGTTTTGCTGGGAGCTCCAATCCCCGGGATCTACCCGCGCTCCGGGACCAGATCGAAACTACTAACTCACTGCCTACTAGCAGGAAAAACTGGGGTGGCCCGAGCTTGGAAAACCCCGGAAGGCCCTCACATAGCCCAATGGTGGACCAAACTTTGGGACATTCTGGTAGCGGAGAAGGTGACGGCAGCACAAGCGGGAACTCTCCATCGTTTCCAGAATATCTGGGCCCCAGTGCTGGAATTCGACCAGCGCTTCCCCGCCCTGACCTATAAACCTATCAGGGCCCGCTGGATCCTGAAAAATCAAGATATCCCTGAGGAAGATACATAGACGCTGAGGCGCAAACTGGACAGCCCAGGAGGGAAGTTTCCGCCTACAATGCCTAAGGGACAGAGGGACTAAAGGGAGGAGGGAGGGAGGAAACTCAGGGGGGGATAAAGGACTGGGGATCAACATGCCTAAATAATCACTGCTTATAATGCTTGTAATTGTCATCCTGCCTTGATTTAAAATAAACAAAGTTAAAAAAAAAAAAAAAAAAAAGAAAAGGGCCTCTCGGCGGGCCCTTAGAGACGTCTGTGTGGCTCAGAAGGCACTCGAGGCTCACTACATGAGCCGGGCGGCATATGGGTTAATGCACATTAAACAGCATTATTATTCAAAAGGGAATAAGGCAATTGACTGCTTGCAGCCAAACTCAAAAAACAAGCAAGGCGTAATCATATGAACACTTTGAAAGGGGCAGACGGGAGGCAGGTCTATGCAGAGTCTGAGAAACTCCAGATAGTAGAACATTTCTTCAGAGACCAATCAGCCCCACATATAACAGACCCACGGCTGGCCCGAGATTTCATACAAAATGCGCACCTCTCGCAGATTTCAGCAGAATTCTGTGAGAGTTTAGAAGCTCCAATCACAGCGGAGGAGATGGACAGAGCGATCTGCTCCTTTCCTTTGGGTAAGGCCCCGGGGCCGGACGGTTTGACAAATAGATCTTATAAAACCTTCAGAGCGGCACTCACCCCTTATCTAACAAAGCTTTTTAATACCGTCTGGAAAGCTGGGGTAGTAACTAAGTCAATGGCTGAGTCGGCTACAACGCTGCTTTTGAAACCCGCAAAGGACCCTACGGATTGTGCCTCCTATAGGCCAATCGTGCTGTTAACCACAGATGCAAAGCTGTTGGGGAAAATAATTGCGGGGCGACTGGATGAGATTCTCCCTTCCCTGATAACGAATGACCAAACGGGGTTCATACGCAACCGATCAACGTACGATAATGTTCGTCGAGCTATAGACCTGATTGCTCTAGCCCCGAGGATCCCAGGGCGGTTGTCATTGTTATCCCTAGATGGTCGCAGGGCGTTTGATTGTATGTCCTGGGGGTATTTAGAAGTGGTTTTAAAGGGGTTTAGGTTTGGACCAAGGTTTTTCAAATTAGTACTTTCAAATTTTCAAATCCCCTCGACTAAAGTCAAAGTAAATAGAAATTGGACCCTGATGATTGCGCTTGGCAAAGGCACCAGGCAGGGTTGTCCCCCGTCACCCTTAGTGTTTGCCCTGGCGATGGAACCCCTGGCCCAACACATTAGATTACAGCCAGATATCCTAGGCTTTGAGGTGGCGGGGCAATGCCTTAAAGTGGCCTTATATGCGGATGATTTACTTTGTTTCCTGAACGATGCCCCTAATTCGATTTTGCCCCTCTTGGACCTTTTAACGCGGTTTGCCTTGATTTCTGGTTTTAAGGTGAACCCGGTAGCCAGTCATAATGTCGAATGCAAAACGTTGAATCCAAAAATGTCGAAACAAAATGTCGAAAATAAAATTCAAATGTGTTATTTTTATTTGTATGTTTAATTGGCTTTAGCCAATAAAAAATAAATAAATAGGGGCTGGGGGGGAACCCCCATTAAAAAAAAAACATTCGAAATCTTTTTTTTGGACATTTTTGCATTCAAGTTTTTTGAATTTGACTTATTCACTATAAACCGGTGAACCCAACCAAATCTATAGGGATGGCTATAACCGAAGACCCCAATAGGTTAGAAGATATACAGATCACACATTCCATGGTCCCCAACGGAAATCCCGTACTTAGGGATAAAATTGACACGATTTACGCCGCCTCTATAAGGCAAATATCCTTGCTTTGTTTAAAGAGGCAAAAGAATGGTTGCAACGGTGGGAGTCTCAGGAGATCTCATGGCTAGGCTGCGTCAATGCGGTTAAGATGGCACTTCTCACGAGACTACTTTATGCGTTCCACTCCCTGCCAATCTCCATTCCTGAGTCTGAGCTTATAAATGTGCAGAAAGAGATAGGTCGCTTTATCTGGAAGGGGAAGAGACCGAGGGTTCCCTGCAGGCTTGTTAGGCAGAATCCTGTGCAGTGCCCTTAGAGACCACTACACACAATTAGACTACAGGTGGCAATACAAGTTTTACCTTTGGTACAAGCCTGCACTACTATGTTAAAGTGGTAGCAGTAGCGGAGCAGCCAGGCTTATCTCAAGAGTATATGAGCAGTAGCAGAGATTACACAAAGGGACCACAATTACTGTGACTCACGCAAACACTGACTCAAGGTTTCAGGTAGAAAAATATAAGTACATTTATTTTTTTTAAACCATTTGTTATGAACACAACACTTCTATTCAATTCAAAACCACACGTAAAATATATTACAACTAACCAATTCACTTTGTACGGTATGATTCAAGGTAAATACCCTGTGTTTGAATGGACCGGTATTATGAAACAAGACACATTATCGTGAATACAATTGCGATCACTTTTTGACAGTTCAGTCTACTAAATAAACGTGTATCCGTAACAAGAAATGCTACCGGGGCAAAAACACTCTTGGCACCTGAGATACCCAGAGGGAGTTGGAGGCAAAAATCATAGGCAATATTATAATTAGGCAGACAGAATCGAAGAACACTCAGACAGGAATTCAAGAGTCAAAGGGCCGGAGCCAGGCTCAAGTGACACCGAGTGCCTGTTGTCGAGAATCACACAGTCAGACAGTTCACGATTCAACGTAGCCAAGAGTATTTTGATATTGTCAATGTTCGGAAGCAAAAGTTATAAGAAGGAGGGAAGACAAGGGCAAGCTTTGGAGATGACGAAAAGGGACACAGTACCTTAATCAATGTAGAAGCTGGTGCCCTGGCAGTTGTTCCTGTTGGTTATCCGCAGACCCACGGTTCCTGGAGCTTCGATATGAAGGACATCTGGAGGGGTCTGCACCACACAGGGATGAAGCCGGCAGCAGCGACGATGAATAAAAGGTGCGCTCCTTAAAAACAGGAGAGGCTCTTCAGATGGCTATCCGGACTACTACAGCAGTGTGCAGCGATTTCGACCAAGAAGAGGATCCTCGGGCTGTGGAAGATGAGCTGGTTATCCCCACCAAGCTCAAGGGAAGAAGACTCCGGACTGGATCTTCTCTGGTCGTCGAAGGGTAGATAGCTCAGGACTGCAGCAGGGCTTCACCGGGACGGGGTAGTTGCAGCAGCCGACTTCTTCTCTGCTTCTCTTCGGGTTCCCTGTAGTTCCAGTGGCGACTCTCTGACTTCGAGCCCAAGAGACCTGCCTTTTATGCGAAAATCCCCCATTCACACAGCCTGGCTGTCAATCACGCAGCAGGGGGGTTCTCCGGCCCGGACAACCACCTCAGCCAATCATGGCAAAGTGCGACTTGGGTTTCCTAGGATACCCAGTGCAGGGGGTGACTAAACCTCTCCCTCACATTCAGCCCACCTAGACACCCAGGCGCCTGGAGGAGGGCTTCTGAGCAGAAGCCCACCAAAAGACGGTGAACAAAGGAGGCAAACCTGGTTTGCCACGCAAAGTAAGACACAAGAAGGACTTTAACAAAAAGAAATGGTGAATAAACCCGACTGGAGCCAAAAGAAAAAGTATTTGGTCTAGCGGGTTTAAGTTCGAGGCTAATATAATAGCCTAAAACAATACCACGTTTATCTAATATAATCGCAGTAGAAAAGTTAGGGTAGATACCACTGCCACCAGCCAAGTCTAAATGTTAAAAGAGTGAAACAATGGTCTAGGAGGTACAGATACAAAGGGATACGAAGTAACCCTTTCCAGTACTCCATGGAAGATGGGGTGTACTGGATCTGTGACAAATTGACTAAGTAAAGTTAATGGCAACTTTACCTTTTTCTGGGGGACTGTAGTCAGCCCCAGAAATGGAGTCGG
The DNA here is from genome assembly GCF_040938575.1 of Ambystoma mexicanum. Taxonomy (NCBI): domain Eukaryota; kingdom Metazoa; phylum Chordata; class Amphibia; order Caudata; family Ambystomatidae; genus Ambystoma; species Ambystoma mexicanum. The sequence goes on along the minus strand of NC_090929.1, from coordinate 1,518,325,417 downwards.
TGGTAAGTCTAAAAGACAACCCTGTGTCACTGCACTGAAGGTGCTGTGTAACACACAAAAGAAGTGGGCTACTGAAGTGGTGTACTCCAGAGTCCACAATCATAAAACCGGTAAAAGACACATGGCAAAACATGGGTAAGAGTGGGGGAAAAGCTCACACTCTTACCAAGTGAAAGAAATAAACTCCAGAAGTCCAGCAAAAATGCTGGGGAACTCACTAGGTGAGGGAAATTAGCCATAAATGATCATTCTCCCTAACAAGGCTCTTGACGAGAGGGAGGGAGCTGGGTGGCCTGGGCCTCCCCTCGGTATCCAGGTACTTCAGGGCGGCTCAGGTGGCGGTGATGCTTTCCTGGAGAAATCTACTGGATCCTCAATCAGCAGGAGATTGAGCAAGCGGTTGCTCCATTTTCCCTGGCCTATTTCCCGTTTCTTCCCAGGGAGGCTCGTAATCACCAGGGTGAGATGCTTCCCACCACTCTAGCCACGCTTAGGAGTTGGGATAGGGCTTGCTCACAGAGGGGTATTCCGTTGGGGCTAGGCCCGTTATCCCCCATCACCCAGAATCCGGATTTCACCCCAGGATTGGATGCCAAGTCATATCAAAATTGGAGTCAAGACAAACCCCTAAGGCTGAGGGACTTGTACTCCAATCAAGAACCCCTGACTTTCCAAGAGTTTAAAGAGAAGTTCGGGATTTCAGAGACAGAACGCTTTAAATATATTCAACTTCGGCACTGGTTGACCAATAGGGGCACCCATAAAGCTGCAACGAGAGCCACAGTAGGCATAGAACTTAAAATCCTCGAGGGGCAGCAATCGCATAGAATAGCCTCATGTTACCAATTATTAGAGAAAGCGCCAATAGAGCAGAAACTTCCTTACATGCTACCTTGGGAGAAGGAATTGGGGCTGGAAATTTCAGAGGAGTCCTGGCAGCGGATTTGACAGAGCTCAGAAAAGTTCATGCTGTGCGATAGTGAAAGAAAATGCCATCAAAGTTTGTTTTAGGTGGAATTTGCCCCCCCCCCCACTCCCCCGAGTAGACTCCATTCGATGAATGCAGAATATCCAGATACATGTTGGCATGGATGTGGGGATCGGGGGGATATGGCCCACATGTGGTGGCAATGTCCGCTTATCCAAACGTTCTGGCTGGAGGTGAGGTCAAACATTAAGGAGATTACGGGCTCTCTGCTCCCCATGGACCCAAGAGTGCTGCTACTGGGGGATGCTCCAGAAAATGGGGCTTTCCCAGTGACAGAACACAAGGCGGCTTTGATCTCTCAGCTGCTTATTGCTGCTCGCATTACAAGAGCACAGTTTTGGAAAACGATAGACGGCCCGCAAATAGCTTACTAGTGGATAAAAGTATGGGAAATGCTGGGCCTTGAGAAACTCACAGCCATGCTGGAAGGGAAACTCAAAATTTGAGAAAATTTGGAGCCCGTTTTTAGACTGTGTTTCAGACATGGAACACATGATTTTTCAACCGCAACTTATGAAGCACTTTATGAAACCTTGACACTTGATGCTGGCTTTGTACATTTATGAATCTATAATCTGTCGACCAGACCTAACTTTTCTTTTTTTCTCTCTTCTCCATCACCGCGTTTGATCTTTGAGTTAACCTCCCTTAATCGGTTGATGACAGAAAATGAGTTGAGGAAGTTGGGTTCAATTTATGACATTTTAAAGCTACTTGGTTTTGAAGGGGGAATGAACTGTACAATGGGGGATGGGCAGAGGGTAAGAGAAAGGAAAATGTATTATGTATTGCCATTCCTTATGCATTTACATGTTGGAAAAAATAAATTATTTAAAAAAAAACATTAGCAGCACTTTTCTACTGTCGACACAATGTGTGTTTCTGGTTCGGATACAATTTTGCAACAAATTCTCTGAGGGACAATTTGTATTATGCTCTGCACTTTCCTCAGGACGCAGTGGGGCGTAGTTGTTAAGAGACGTGTAGAAATGGTCTAAAAATCAAAGATAAAAGTAGAGTAAAAAAGTATGATCTGAAACCCTAAATTAATAAGGTAGACAAAGGACTGCAGGTGTTTCACCTACCTAGAGATAAGTAAAGGTGTCTTGGAAAGCTATTTGTCAGCCGTCACATGTACAGTTGTATATATTCAGAGACTTTGGAGGTGGCTACAGAGGAAAGAGAGAAACTTGAGATTTGGCCAGGTGATGTTGAACCGGGGTGTTAACGCCCCATTAGTATAAATGTTCAATATTTAGGGATCTAGTTTATTTGGTACCATGTGATTGGAAGAATTGTTTGTCCAGTGGGTGGAGTGTACGCCAAGCATCTAGCAGGGGAGTCTGTGACATTATCTGTTGCAAGGTGGTTGCAGACCTTGTAAGCTTACGGGGAATTGTGGAAGACCTATCTAACGTCATGTCAAGGATAGTGCTGAAATCTCCCCCACCCATACTACTAGAGTGTCATCCATTGGGGTAAGCATATTCTGCACCATTCAGTAAAACTCTGGATCATCAACATTTGGTCCATACTTGTTGACAAGTACTATGGAGCGACCAGTTATCTCACCCCACACCAGCACATATCTGCCCAAAGCATCTATTTTGCTGTCCAAATATCAGAACCCAAGTGATGGGTGAATCAAGGTGAGAACCCCCTTGGACTGTGCTGAATATTCTGTGTAATATCGAAGCGGGCCCCAGCGTGCACGAAAGCTAACCTTTGCAGTTTTAAGGGCATGTGTCTCTTGGATCATCAATCTCTGTGGGTTGTGTCTAGTGACATATGCAGCCACCTTCCTGGCCTTAACCGGGTTATTTAGCCCCTCTACATTCCAGGAGAGGAGCCGAACTGTCAACCCCCCGCTCGCTTGTGTATTACGTGCAATCTAGAACAGTAAAATTTCGGGTATGCTTGGTGTAACTGCAAGTTGGACAACGCCTGCAACGACAGGACTCTCGGTTTTTAAACATTTAACAACCCCAACTGACCCCAGCATAGAGCTGTGGTTAAAGCATCTCAATGCCCTCCCCACGACCTCCAACCACACCATCAACCCCAACACGATGACATCCCTTGTTAAACTTGCGGAACTTTTTGGAGGTGCGTATGGTGCGGCTCTCAACTGCCACAGCCGGACGCATCCCATCCAGCAACACACAGGTGGTTCAGTTCAGTGCCACCCAGACACATTACTTTCATATCGTATTGGAGAAAAGGATATTGTGTTCAGCCTCGGTTAATCAGATGGGTCTCTGCTGTCTATAGCCGTCTGTGGGGGCCTGTTCTGGTCAGGGTCACATTCTCATGGCGGTAGCGGGGTTGAAGCCTTGATGTAGTTCATAGCCGCTGCAGGAAGTTCAAAAAAGTGTCATATTTGTAACTTTGCTGGGAAGATCAGTGAGTACGGGACATGCCGCAGTCGCAATTGTCTCTTGACTTGCTCAAATGACCTTCTCTCGTCTTGTACTCCAGCAGAAAAGTCTAGATAAATATGGATGTTATCTTCATCCTGATGGAGGGGCCCCATCTCCCTTGACAGGTGGAGAACTGCATATCTGTCCCTGTAATTTAATAGTTTAGCAATGATGGTACGAGGAGGGGCTCTGGGTTTAGGAACAGGCACCATTGTGCGGTGGGCTCGCTCTACAAGGAAGTGGACTGAGAAGGATGCAGCTCCAAACAACGATTTCAAGAGTGCTTCAACATGCAGTTCCATAGAGCCCTTGCCAGAGGATTCTGCCACACCCACTGGTATTGGAAGTACTCTTTCACCGTGGCCACGAGTGTGTCTGTGTTATGGAGCAGAATCATACCGACATATGCGGAAAAAGAGCCCCTGGGCAAGTGTGTTTCGTGGCTGCCCACTTATCCCTTGGTACGGGGTAGCAGTACCAGTGTGGGGTCCTGTCAAAGGATCAGGGCTGAAGGGGTCAGGGCCCTGTACGGAGTAGCAGCTAAGGGGTACCACAGCATTGGCACTGAGCCCTCTGATTGTTTCTATAGTAATGGGTTCCAAGAGCAGCTTGCTGCCTGTTTAACGTGAAAGCACCATTAATTGCTTGCAGTGGTTCAATTGACCTGACTCGGTACAGTTATAGCGCCTCTACTAGATGTATTGCAGGTTATACACTCCCGGTATTCAGCACCGCAGCATAATATTCATATACGGGTCTTGTCTCGGCCTCCGGCCCAGTCTAGACAGTAAGGTACTTTGTTCAGTATCTTCTCCTGCGCAGTCAATTTGTGGATACAACGCTAGCTACCAAGAGTATATTATGTCCTCCCACGTCTAGCGATGCTAGCTGTACCCTAGGGATGGGGTACACGCAGGTGCTCAATGTGTTGTTGCTCCTTCCCCACCGTATACGGGACACATGGCATCAGTAAGTACAAACGTTTGTGGACTCACCTGGAGGTTCCGTCGGCGGTTTCCTGCTACCCCTGCCGCAATGGCGATGTCCAGACACGGCTCCACTAGGACACAACGTGCATCCACGATGCAACCGCACCGTGGCACTCAGTTTTGGCACAGGGCCCCAATTTTCATCTGTGTCACAGTCCAGCCCTTTGGCCGATGGTGAAGTGGGGACCGTAACAAGGCCCAACCTCGTCCTCAGTGCGGGGAGGTAGATGGACTGAGGCATCCTCACAGTAGTCTATACTCAAGTAAGCTCAGTCGGGCGCTCTGTGGCACCCGCCGGCATCTGCGCCGCAGCTACTGCAGCCTGTACTGTTCAGTGTCCAGGCCGCACCATTGGGCACGTGCGGGTGTCAATCGAGTAGCTGGCAAGAGGTTCAGTAGGGCCTGTGGGTACAGAACTGTTAGCAAGGTGCAGGGCTCCTATCTCCCTCTCGGGTAGAGCCCCTTCGTGGCTCAGCACACTCCAGGCAGGATCACGTAGGCTGGTCACACTTCCATGGATGGGGCCACCGCGCGGCAAGTCGGGGCAGCTGGGCCGTGAACGCACCACATCGGGAAGACCTGCACCAGTTTCCTCCAGCAGATGCAGGTGCACGATTGGTCACCTTCAGCCCCCGGGACAGGCCAAACCAAGCACGAAAGGGCCCAGCACAGTGCGGATGGGCAGCAGCAGCAGTAGCATGGGAGAGCCCCCTGTTCCTCAGGTTGTGCCGCCAGCAGTCGTTCAGTCGATCAAGGGGGGAGGGGGGGGCACTAGGATTGTGTAGATTGAACCAGCCTGAGGTATTGTGCTTCCCCCGCCCGTAAGCGCCCAGCCGGTTCCATGACATTGTAATCCACGAGCGGCTAAGTGGTGCCGCAGTACCCACTCCGGGTGATGAGTTTATTTTTCAGCTCTCCCCAGTAGCAGCCAGATCGTCTCTGCATTCTCGCAGGGCACCACAAAGTTTGTACTAGCCCGCTCAGGTCTCAGGAGGCGTGTGCGCTTGGGAGGGATCGTGATACGGAGGGAGGAGGGGTCCTTGCATCTGATTGCCAGGCCTTAGCTATGTAGGCTCCTCCCCCCACGCGGCGCTGCGGGCACAACAGGGCCGAGTGGAATCTTCTTGGTGCCCACTCTCGGCCACTGCCGCTCCGCCATACCGCTCGGATCTTGCAAGGCGGATAACTCAGCTCAGGAGCATCGGATCAATCCTGGTTTTCGAACAGGCTACCTACACTACTTCCCACACACAAAGCAGGCCCCGAAACAGGATATATTCGATGAAAGGATTTCACCCGGAGCGGAGCCCTACAGCTAGGCTGTCATCTCGTGTGCGTGCAACAGCGCCCCCGGGCTCACAAATACATTTGGTTAATTGTGTATAAGTTGTTGATCCCATATGGATTCGTTTTCCAAGTTAGATCCACTCTAGTAACATCAAGTTGTCACTTGGGTAACTAGTATCACAACTCTTAATTTGATTTGCTTTGTGAAACAAACTTTGTTAATTACATTTTCACATATTGGCAAAACTCGCCTGCATGTTCCCTTATTATACAGCCTTTCCTTCCCTTGTCACAATGCTTTAATTTCCCGTTCATTCTATTGGGCTGCACTCCAAGATGGGCATGGGGTTCAATCCCATTTTGTTAATCATTACATATGTATGCATGACGCTACCGCGTACGAACATATGGTGCTGTCCGCGTCTCAGACTTTAGAAGTGTGCTTGATTTTTAATATGGCTTTGATGTTGTTCGCCACAAGAAAACACAGAGGTTTGAGGGAAAAGTTATGCGTCACAAGCAGACCCTCACATTAAAGGTGGAACCCTTGGCATATAACAAAAAGGCTCGTGACTCGCAAAAGTACCGCTCTCTTAAGAAGAAAAAAGCTATCTCATGTCAACAGAGACTACCGTGTTCATCGATATTGCACAACCACAAGATTGAACATTATAAAACAATTACATATTTTATTTGAACATTTCATATACATATTTAATATATCTCCAATACAAAAGATCATTTCAAAAATATTAGTTAATAAATTCTAATTAAGAAATGCTCTCCTTGAATTAATCACGAAAGTACAAAATAGAGAAAAAACAGCAAGAACATAAACAAAAAAGAATCACTCCATATCACTGATGCAATGTAATTCACTAATGGCTATCCGTAAATGGGAGCCGACATGACAAAGTGGCTTATACATAGTGATAATATGCAATCATAATTCACTTATTCATTTACCCACTCCTCACCATTCGTACCAAACAATCTCATACAGAACTTATGATTCATTCATACAGATACACACCCACACCAAAAAAAACTTATAAACAATGAAAAAACAGGTCCAACATGTTTCTTTCCTTATACAGGTTATTCTAGGAAATTCATTAGGGGCAGACTAAAAAACAAATCATTGCATACTGACAGTGATTGGTTTTATATGAACTCGAAAATGCTCCTCAAAGTCCAAATACTTTGATAACTGGCAATCCCAATCTTTGTATTCACGGAATTGCTCGTCGATAGTTTCACGAGATAGTTTTCACCTATAAGAGAGCGGTACATAAAAACAGTATCTCAATTAACTGTTAGCAAAGGTATACCTTATAGTTATACCAGTACCTGAAAAACAGTCGTTACCGTATTCAGTGTACGAGAGCTCATGACTAGCTCAATAAAGGTTTCAACCATGACACATAGCCAAAGACACCTCCCTTCACCACCATTGAGAAGTACTATATATATATATATATATATATATGGGATACATTACTCACCGTAATCGTATTTCTGATGCTTGTATCTGCTTAGATTCACATGCTGTGCATAGGCCGACATCTAGTGGAAGCTGCGGAGTATTACAGTTTGTTTTTCGAAAGTCGAAAATGGGCGTCGACACAGGCGTGCCAGTAATACTATCCCTAGTGTGACGTCCACTGTACCCAAGATCCCTCACGCGTGTAGGATCCTCAGATTGTATTTTTTCTGACATGAGGAGTAGCGTGAGTACAGATAATCCAAGCAGATAGACAGAAAGGTAAGACTACAAGTAATCATGCGCCTTCTCTCGGAGGGGAGGAAGGGTGGGTCGCATGTGAATCTAAGCAGATACAAGCATCAGAAATACGATTACGGTGAGTAATGTATCCCTTCTGAGGCTTGTGGAATCTGCTTAGATCACATGCTGTGCATAGATTAGCGAGCAGTACCAGAAGAAGGAGGTGGGATGTGAGAAGGGTCATGAGCAAACAGGTGTCTTAGAACCGCTTGTCCCACTTGTGTATCTGTCTTGGAATGAGTGTCAATGCAGTAATGCTGAGTAAAAGTGTGAATAGAGCTCCAAGTAGCTGCTTTGCAAATGGTGTCGAGGGGAACATTTGCAATGAAAGCCAGAGTGGCACCAATGCCTCTAGTAGAGTGGGCCCTTGGCGTAAAAGGCAGAGTCTTTTCAGAAAGAGAGTAACACAGCTGTATACAGTTGATAATCCACTTCGAGATAGCGCCCTTAGAGACGCGATCCCCCTCTCTGCCTGTAGCTACGGAGACAAACAGTTGATCTGTTTTCCTTAGCGGTCTGGTTTTATTTACATAGTATAGGACCGCCCTACGCACATCTAGGGTGTGTAGTTTCACCTCAGCCGAGCTTTGCGGGTTTTGGAAGAAAGCCGGAAGCTCGATGGACTGGTTTACATGGAACTTGGATATGAATTTAGGTGAGAACCTAGGGTGTGTGCGTAAAACCAGTTTGTCCTTGTGGATAGTAAAGAAAGGATCCTGCACTGACAGAGCCTGAATTTCACTGACCCTTCTTATGGAGGTAATGGCTACTAAGAAGGCCGTTTTATAAGTCAGGTGTTTGAGACTACTTTTATGCATGGGTTCGAATGGGGGTCCCATGAGTTTAGCTAGCACCACGTTGAGGTCCCATCCTGGCGGTGGGTTCGAAATAGGAGGGTGAAGTCTCTTTACTCCTTCCATGAAGGCTTTAACCACTGGTACTTTCCACCACGAGACCTTGTTATGGGATGTGGTGTAAGCCGAGAGGGCTGCCAGGTGTACTTTCAGCGAGTTAAAAACCAACCCTGCATCCAGCAGATGGAGCATGTATGTCACAACGTTGGAAGGAGTGCAATCAACCGGGTTGATTTGTTTATTCTGGCACCAGATAACGAATCTTTTCCACTTATCAAAGTAACAGTGCCTTGTATTTGGTTTCCTGGACTCCTTTAGAATGTCCATACACCTCTGTGGTAATTTGAGATGTCCAAACTCTATGACTTCAGGAGCCATGCTGCTAGGTTCATAGAGTTGGGTTCCTGATGCACTGTTTGACCCTGTTGCTGGGACAGTAGGTTGTACCAGGCTGGGAGTCTGATGGGCTCGCACACCGCCATCCTGCGTAGGTGTGGAAACCATGGTTGTCTCGCCCACATGGGAGCAACTAGGATGAGCGTCATCGATTCCTTGTTCATCTTGTACACCACCTTCCTGATGAGAGGAGTTGGTGGAAAAGCGTACGCAAACATCCCTGACCAGTTCATCCACAGGGCATTCCCTTGGGAGTCCGGCTGGGGGAACCTGGATGCAAATCCTGGGCATTGTTTGTTTTTGCTTGTGGCGAATAGGTCTATAGTGGGAAAACCCCACTGAGAGAAGAGATCTTCTACTACGTCTCTGTGAAGGACCCATTCGTGTTCTTCTGGGAGGGAGTCTCTGCTTAGAGCATCCGCTAGGGAATTGAGCTCCCCTGGAACATGTTGTGATGACAGGAAGATGTTCCGTCTGAGTGCCCATATCCATATTTTCTGGGCAAGCTTGGACAGATTTGGCGAACGAGTCCCCCCTTGCTTGTTCAGATAGAACATGGCTGTCGTGCTGTCCGTCCTGATCTGCACCGACAAGTTCAGTAGATGGGGCTCGAACGCCTTTAGCGCTCGGAATACTGCCAGAAGCTCTAGCAGATTGATGTGGTTCTTGGCTACTGAGTGAGACCAGAGACCCTGAGCTGTGTGGTGGAGATGGTGAGCTCCCCACCCAGTCAGGCATGCATCTGTAGTCACCACGGCTTGTACTTCGGGATCGTAAAAGGGTTTCCCCTTTGCGAGATTCTCTCTTGTCCACCAGTGTAGGCTCTGTACGAGTGTTGGCGAAACGACCACTAGATCGTCCCAATGACCACTTGCCTGAGACCACTGTTTCGCCAACCATTCCTGCATGGGACGCATGCGCAGACGCGCGTGGGGGACCAGGTAAATGCATGACGCCATCATGCCCAGTAACCGCATAGCTTTGCGTACTGTTATCTGTTGACCTGACTGATAATGCGGAATTTGCAGAAGTATATTCCGAATTCTCTCTTCCGAAGGGAAGGTCAATCCTTTCTGAGTATCTAGGATAGCTCCTAGAAACTGTTTTGAGGTGCTTGGCACTAGACTTGACTTTTTCTCGTTGATAGAGAAGCCTAATTCGTGGAGGAGGTCGATAGTCCTCTGAATGTTTGACCTGCAAATTCCTGGGGTTTCCCCCGTTATGAGCCAGTCGTCCAGATAAGGGTACACCGGGATTGCCTCCCTGCGTAGGTGTGCAGCCGCCACCGCCAGTACCTTGGTGAATACCCTTGGTGCTGAAGCTATCCCGAAGGGCAGTACCTTGAATTGGTAGTGGCGACTGTCCACCTTGAAGCGCAAGTACTTTCTGTGCGCTGGGAGCATGGAAATATGAAAATAAGCATCTTTCATATCCAAGGTTGCCATGTAATCCCCCTTTTTTAGGAGGGGGATTACCTCTTGTAGCGTGGTCATACGGAATTTTTGGGGCTTGACATACTTGTTGGCAGGCCGTAAGTCCAATACTGGGCGCATTGTCAAATCTTTCTTTGGCACAAGGAAGTAAGTTGAATAGATACCCTTGTTTACCTGGTGTCCTGGGACGAGTTCTATCGCGTCCTTTTCTAGCAGAATGGCGATCTCCTCGAGAAGGATCCTTTGATGCTCTAGGGAGTGCACTCTTTGTCGTGGAGGATGGTTCCGGGGACGCTGCAGTAGTTCTATACAATATCCTGCGGATACTGTTGACAGCACCCATCTGTCTGAGGTGATCCCTTCCCAAGCCTGGGTGAAGGTGGAAATGCGTCCCCCTACTGGGGTTGCGTGACAAGGGACCCTGAACTGAGCGTCACTGTTTTGGTGGAGGCGTGCCACCTCCCTTGTTGGGGCTGCCTCTGCCTCTTCCACGACCTCTCTTGTTACCCCTGCCGTAACTCTGGGTAGACTGCTGGTTGTTATTCCATTGTGTACCCTGTCCCTGGGCATAGTTGCCTCTTTGTGAATTTTGGCCGCGTGGGCGACGAAAATTACTGTTCCCCCTCTGGTTAGGGGGTTTGTTGGTAAGCTGGCCAAGGGATTTGAGAGTCTCATATTCATCTTTGGCATTTTTAAGTGCGTCTTCGACCGCTTTCCCAAACAATAGGTCGGGTTCCACTGGCTTGTCTATTAAAGAAGCCTGGGTTTCTGTCTTGAATCCCGACTGCCGTAACCACGCATGTCTCTTGATAACAGTACCTTCTGCTATCAATCTCCCTGCGTTGTCAGCGGCGTCGAAAGTTGCTTTTAAAATGCAACCAGACACGGCTCTCCCCTCTGCCGAGATCCGAGCCAGCTGGCCCTTTAACGGTTCTGGAGCAGAGGCAATGAGCGCCGCGACTTCTTCCCATTGATGGCAATTGTAACTAGCCAACAGGGTGGTGGAATTCGCAATCCTTGCTTGGTAGGCGGACGTTGAGGCTACCTTCCTGCCAAACCCGTAAAGTCTTTTGCTCTCCTTGTCGGGAGGAGCTTCTGATGAAGATAAGGGCGTGCCAGCCCTTTTTCTAGTGTTGGTAACCACTAGGGAATCTGGTTTAAGATGTCCCCTTATATACAGAGGGTCAGACTGGGCTGCCCGGAAAATCTTTTCAATTCTGGGGTTGACAGCTCTGGTGAGGTTAGGATTCACCAGGGAAGGATCTATTCTTCGTTGGATGGATTTGAGGATAGGGATGGTCTGAGCGACCGGTCTCCTCTCTCCTACAAACTCCTCCGCGAAGTCCCTTTCCTCCTGTACACCGTGGGTGTCGATGTGGAAATGTTCCGCTGCTCGAGCGAGAACCTCGTTAAGGAGGGGCTGGTTATCAACTGGAGAGTCGGTAACTGGGGCTTCGCTTTGTACTGGGGAATCTACTCTGTAAATTTCCTGCTCATCTTCTCCCTCCTCCAGGTCCTCATCCTCTGCATAGTAATCTGTCCCGGTTTGTTCTTCCATAATTTCAAACTCCTGGTCCTCTTCCGGGAAAACTTGTCCCTGGTAACTGGGGAGTGGAGTAGAATATGGAGTGGAGTAAGGCTGAACCTCGAAGGGTTCAGGTCTTTCGAACCGGGGCTTTTTACTTAGCGGGATAGGATCGGAGGAGCCTGAGGGTGTGGCCCCTTGAGGGTTATATGAAAGAAAATGTTCTGGGTTCTTATCATAAAAATCAGCCAAGGAAGACATCCTAGACATAACCCTGTCTATGTCTTCACTGGACCATTCCCTGGAACAGGGTATTACTTTAGTAGGTGATGATTTATGGGACTTTTCAAGGGTAGACTTGTGTTTGCTTGTCTGCCTAGGGTGAGAGGATGGCTTTACAGGAGTGGAAGGCTGTGCTTTCCGCTGTTTCCCCCCCTCCCCGTGCGTGGAAAAATGTTTTCCCTGTCCCTTGGAGGCCCCAGAGACTTTCGACGCCTGGCGCCGAGGGTCTGGAGAGGTATCTGTGTGCTTCGGGCGTGGGGCCTCACTGGTGTTAACCGCGGTCTCGGTATCTTGGAGCGCGGCCTGGGGGTGGAAGTCGTCTTCGTCTCCCGACGATCGAACTTCCGTTAATGTGTGTAGCGAGGCACTCTTGGCAAGAGTGGATGATTGCCTTGCGTCGTGAGGTGATCTCGATCGAGAGCGCCCAGAGGACACCGAGTCGGACCGTTCTTTTTGTGCCTCTTTCCGGGAAGTCGACGTCGTCGAGGTCCGGTTGGTCTTAGTGTGTTTAGTGTGTGTTAGGTGTGTAGCGCTTGCGTCGCCGGGGGTCTTCCCCATAGCCGCCCTGCCGGACGACCTTCCGAGGTCGGGGACCTGCGCTCGCCGGCTGTCTTTCGACGCCATAATGCCCTCGCCGTCCGAAAGTACGGCGTCGCTGCCATCGCTGAAGGCGCCCTCCGCTGCCATGGCCTCCTGCCTGGCGTGGTGGGCCCAACGCTTTGTCGAACGGTCCTTAAGTGTCTTAGGTTTAAACCTACTACACGCTCTGCAGTTCGCTTCGGGGTGATCCCTCGGCAAGCAGAGATTGCACGTGGCGTGCCTGTCGACCCAAGGGTATTTGCGATTGCACTTGGGGCAGAATTGAAAAGGGGTACCCTCCATACGCACCTTAAGGCAGCGGGCTGCTAAGTGTAGGAATATATAAAATGTAACTATATATCAAGAGTGAAGAGTATGTACCACCCCCCACTCTCCCTACTTGTAAGGGCCGAGGCCAGCGGCCTACTAGGCCCGGGCCGAGGCCAGCGGCCTTCCGAGGCCCAGATCCGTCGTGCAGCAGTCGACGGTCGATGACTTCTCCAGCCGTCGTCGAGGTCGAGGGTCGACGTTGGGGTGGGGAAGGGAATGAATAAGAATTATAATTATAATAACAGCAAAAGTATGGCTAAGGCCAGGGAACTCCGCAAGATGCTTCCGACCAGTATGGCGGAAAAAAACAATCTGAGGATCCTACACGCGTGAGGGATCTTGGGTACAGTGGACGTCACACTAGGGATAGTATTACTGGCACGCCTGTGTCGACGCCCATTTTCGACTTTCGAAAAACAAACTGTAATACTCCGCAGCTTCCACTAGATGTCGGCCTATGCACAGCATGTGATCTAAGCAGATTCCACAAGCCTCAGAAATATATATATATATATATCTCACCATCTAGGTCATGAGAGTTTCCAATGAATTAGTGATTTTAAGTTTCTGTCCTATTAAGAACTCAACCCCATGTGTGACAATACATAATCAAACAGGTACACCAGAGATTGAGAAACTATGAAACTAGGAAACTCGATGAAAAGAGAAAAAAGACAATTGCTCGAGAACTCAAGAGCGCCTGGAGTGGAAGGCACAAAGTGTCTGGAGATAACAAAACATACAGGAAGTGCTAACAGGGGGGCTATTTTGGCTCACTGCCCTTTAACACGGGCATTAATCACCCATCTCGCATGTTTCCTCATGAAGCCCTGGTTAACTTACCCACGACTGGGGCACGTTATCCTAAGCAAATTAACGCTGTCTTTGTTGATAGTCGCAACCTTCCTTATACGTGTCAAACTCACTGGACGTCAACAAGATTATAGATCTGGAAAGGATGATATGGCCAACAATTAGCAACCATTCTTGTAACATTGTAGTTCCCCCACCAGATACATTCTTGATTTTGGCGCTTTCTAATTGCTCTTAAAAGGGTAAGGCTTACCCTGTAAGTGGTGAATAATTCATCTTACAGCGGAAGCTGAACCACTATTGCTGTTTGGTAGCCGGAATTCGCACAACCGTATTGACCTGAGGTCTAGAGTGCGACTTGTTTGGAGTCAGACTTATCCCCATTACGTGGGATCATCGGAAAGCATCAATGCTGTTGACAACAAAAAAAGACAACAGTATCAGCAAGTAGCAGTTGGTACCGGTAAGGTCTGGCTCCTTATTCCCCACCTGAGTAGCCCTCGATCTGGTATCGCTAGCCGACTTCTTACTTACCTTTGTATGGGTCTAACACCGCATCCTGGATATTCCGAGCTCCGCTCGATTCGCCTCCTCGTCTGGCTTGTGACCAGTGGACCCGTCACAGCGTACGGTCATTCGCTGCGTTGGTCCGTCTCAACAACCTTCCTAGTGACTGCCGTTGTCCCCCGTGTTCGTATCTCTCGGTTCAAAGGAACCATCCTTTGATGTTGTTCACAACTTGCCGCGGACAAGTTGCTGCGACTGGAGCCATGCTTCGACTCGCTGCCAACTTATAGTAGGCATTTCTATTTTATTTCCAATCATTGTATACGTAACTAGCATATCTTTTAAGACGTGTGCACGCCTGCTTCACTCAGTAGGCTAGGCTTTCACACTGGTTTGTCAATCATTGAATATTTACCCATCATACCCCTATTCCACATTGTAGGTTTAAATTACTCAGAATTATTTTTTCCATCCCATAGACTTACAAACTGGTCTCTCAGAAGCACTAACAGAGACTGTGTCATTACTAAGTATGCTTTCCAAGTTTCATTCACAATACAGCCCCTCACGTGTTAAGTGGGTACTCTTCCACAGTGATTTATGTTTCACCACTGATTCACGGCTGACGATATCTCACTTTCTCCAGGCTCGGGTGCCTATTAATTCACTGCACTTGCCCTTGTACCATCAGAAACATTTCTAAGGGTTAATAGGCAGATGGTGAGCAGGTGCAAGTGAATCTAGGTCACCTGGCCTAAGCACCACCCACCTTCTTAGACCTTCCTCTTCCTTTATGCTCTTAACTCTTATCAAGGGCGTCTCTCACCCAGGCAACCGAAGCGAAGGGCAGACGAAGCAAAGGGAAATTCCTGTTTGGGCCTGGAGGACCCAGGGCCCAAACCCCTGCTTAGACAATAAGTAAGCATGCGCTGACATGTGTTTTCTTTCTCTGTCCCCACAGGCCATCCCCACCATCAGGCAACGTCAACTTCTCCGGAGCTGGGGTGAGGACAGGTGCTCTGTGGCACAGTAAATTGTGCTTTTTTAAAAGTTGTATTCTTGTGCCGCATCACGTGGGCCTGTTCCCTCCCCTTCCTTTGTCCCGGTTGCTTCCTTGTTTATTGGCCCTACCACTGCACTCCCATTGGTTGGCGGGCCCTGCCACCCAAGGCACCGCCTACCGTGACAGCCCACTCGGACAAGGACCAGAGGCTAAGGACAGCTCCAGTGGTGTCTGACGGTGTCCGCCTTGGTAGCCTGCAGCAGTCTATGTGCTGCGACTCATCCGGTAAATCGAATCTAGGTGTTTTGTATTGTGCTGTGCTCAAAGACCTGCCTTTTCCCCCCTTCTAGGAAAGACAAAACTGGGTGTTTTCACATTCCGGTAACTGTGGCATTGTTGCTGGTTCTCACTAGGCTCCACCTAGATCCTACCCCACCCTCACAAGGCGTGCCGTTCATTGTTGCGAGTTACTTGTTCCTTTCCTGTGTCTTCCTTGGTTGTGACCCCAGCCTCCCTCCTCCTCCCCCAGTGCATTCGGAGTTGTGTGCCAGAGGGCTGTGCGTCTCTCTCTTCTCTCACTACCTTTTCTCCTCCACCTACCTCCTTTGCACCCCCTATTGTGCTGTCTTTCCCATCTTCTCCAACTGCTACTTATCTCTTAGCCTATCCCTCTGACAAGTTTGGAAGGAACAGGTTCAAGAGGACATCCTGGTCCCCAATCCAGGCCTCCCTATCACTGATAACGGCACCCATGCTTCCTCCAGACAGAATCTCACTGACATCCTCCTGTCGTCTCCTCTCCAGACCTATGGACCGTTCATATGGTCTGTTACCTCGCCTTTCTTCTCTCCCATTAACGGTGGCACTAAGTGAGCGGTCCTCTTGGCCCCCTTCCACTCCTCCAAGACCATCATTAATGTCTATCTAACTGCACAGTCTTAGTTCAGGGTTCTCAGTCCAATCTCCTCCTTTCTGATAGGCGTTTCCTGCATCTTATTAACTTTCTCCCTTCTCCTGCTACTCTTTCCACCACCTTTCTGGCACCTTCTTCTTCCCCATCTGCCCACCCTCGGGCCCCCCTACCACCTCAGCAGGGAGTAACTCAAGCCTGCACCCCTCCACGGAAGTCTTTCAAACTCTCAACTCTCGTTTTGCTGTCAAACACTCCTCTGACATCCGTCACCTGCTCGAAGAACTCGACCTAGATGTCCTTGCTCTCACAGAGACATGGTTTACGGGCAGTTATGCCACAAGTTTTGACACACTCCTCCCTGTGGGCTGCAAGACCCTCTACAAACCCAGAACCAACCGTCCTGGAGGTGGAGTAGCCCTGATCTTTCCAGAGTGGGTTCCGGCCTCCGTCATCACTACGCAGGCCAACTCCTCCATTGAGTGCCTGGTCTGCAGGCTCTCACTCTCCCCGCCCCTCTCTAATTGTGGCCACCATCTATAGGCCACCTGGGCAGGTCGCCCTCTTCCTGTCTGAATGGGCTGACCTCTCCTCTTCTCTCCTTGCCCCTACTTCTCAACTTCTCCTTGGAGATCTCAACAACCACCTGGGTGCTTCTAACCTATCCTCTGGGCCTTTCTGCAACCTCTGTAACACTCATCTTGTTTCCATTCTGCCCTCTGGCTCGACACTCTGCCAAACATACTTTGGATTTTCTCATCACCTCAGAAATCCCTCTCACCACTCCTCTCTTGAACTGACCACTTTCTACTCTCCTCTCATCTGAAACTATCCCTCAGGCAAAGCCTCCCACCCCCAGAACTGCCACCTATCTTCTCAGTCATTCGGCCCATGTAGAGGGTCAGTGGATGCCTTTGCCTCTACTTTCTCTACTCCTACTCCAGCGGGTGTCTACCACCCTGACACAGCCCTTTCTAATCTGCATGTTTCTATTTCCAACACCTTGGATATCCTTGCCCCCGTCATCAGAATCCGGCTGAAGCCTACCTCCAAGTGCAACTCTTGGTATGATTCCAACCATGCCGTCCTGAAACGCATGTGCAGGATGGCTTAGAGGAAGTGGAGGGCTTCGGGCACATCCTCTAACAAACTGGCCTGTCGCCTGCTCCAAAGGCAATACAGACTCTGTCCTGTCCATGAAGAGAGCACACATTCAAGCCTGCGTCTCTGTGACCTCCAACAACATGATCAAACTCAAGGAACTGGCCAAACCTGTTGCAGTCTCTACCTCTCCTGTTCCCTCCCAGGCCCGGTGTATGTCTCTGGCCTCTCACTTCTCCGCTAAAACTCAGGACATCCTGTCCTCCATCTCCACCTCCTCTCTCGGCCCTCGTTTGGCAATCCCTCCATCTACTCCTCATTTCTCCTCTTTCTCTCTGACCACACCCGACAAGGTTTCTAGACAAGTACGATCTATGAAGGTGTTGTCCGAACAGGTGTTCCCCTGCTCCTCCAGAACCATCAAGGACCATATTGACGCCCTCGCCGATTTCTGTAATCACTCTTTCGCCACAGGAACTTTACACTCTCCCCTTAAGCACTCCCTCCTCAAGAAGCCATCTGCCGATCCTACCTGCTGGGCAAACTATCGCCCAATCTCCATCACCCTTTTCCTGGGCAAACTCTTGGAAAAGCTGCCCATCTCCAAGCTTACTCTTCACACTGAATATGTGGGCTGTCTCCATGACCATCAGTCTGGCTTCAGAGCTACCAGAGGCACGGAAATTGCCCTCGTGAACACCCATGAAGATCTGCTCTCTAAACCCCGATTCCAGCATTCCTTCTGTCCCCATCCTTGATCCCTCCTCTGCCTTCAACACGGTCAACCACGCCATCACCCTGATCAATCGACTCCGAGAACCTGGCCATCACGGATCATGCCCTGGAGTGGCTGACCTCCTTACTCTTGACTGCCCCTCCCAGTGGCGTTCCCCAGGGGCTCTATTCTCTCACTATGGTGTTTCAACCTCTACTTGGCCCCCTTGACCCACCTGATCTCTAACTTTCAGTATTATGCGGATCACACTAAGCTTTCCTTCAAGCTCCCCTCAGCCTCCTCTCCTTTCTCGCTCATTCCCATCTATCCGCGATTCAGGATTGGTGCGCCTCCAACAATCTCTGCTTTAATGCCAGTAAAACTGAGATCCTTCTCATTGGGACTCCTGCTTTCCCTCTCACTCTGGCCACCTACCTTCGGCCTGTGTCAACAATAGATTTAACATTGCCTAATGACACACGTATTATTAGGGGGGGTGGATGGTGGGATGTATAGAGAAAAGGGGACTATGGACCAAGAGTACGTTAGTCACTACGGTGAGTAACTTAACTACTCTTAGATCCCGTCCCTTTTCCTCCACACTGCATGGGCAATTACAACTGAATGTAGCCCCAGGGTGGAGAGGAGACCCTCTTTATGCAAATAGGTTCCTGAGAACCCCCTGTCCGAAAGCCGCATCAGATCTAGAGCCAGCATCCAAAAAGTAATGCTTGCAGAAAGTCGAGGGAGAGGCCCAAGTGACCGTCCTACTTATGACTTGCCAAGGGACATGGTGCTGGAAAGCGATGGGCGTTGCCTTGGCTCCGACTGCGTGGGCGTGCATGTTCGCCGGAAGCAGCTTGTGCTGCCCCTTGTATGCTTCCTTGATAACCAAGACCATCTAGTGCGATATGGAGGCATTGGAGGCCTGATAGCCTGGTCTTGAACCCCCAAAAGTGACAAACAGGGACCCTGACTTGCGGAAGCCCTTAGTCCTGTTAAGGTAGAATTTCAGGGCACGCCTGACATCCAGGTAGTGCAGAACTCTGGGCTCGTCCTGAGGATTGGCAAAAACCGTAGAGAGGACCATTTCCTCGATCAAATGGAAAGCAGACGGCACCTTAGGCAGAAAGGCTGCGTGCGTCCGCAGGACTACTTTGTCCTTGTGAAAGGTAGTATATGGCTACGAGGCAATCCGTGACTGGATCTCGCTGACTCTGCAAGCCGAGGTGAGGCCTACCAGTAAGGCCGTCTTGGATGGTGACCTGCCTGATGTCCGCACACGCCATTGGCTCGAATGGTTTGTGCGCCAGGGCGCCCAAGACTATGTTTAGATCCCACACAGGATGTGGCCTCTTGATGGACGGGTAAAGTCTTGCGAGCCCCGTTAAATGCTTCTTGACAATGGGATTGGCAGAGCAGAAGACCCCTTCCTCCGAGTTCCTGTAAGCCCCGATGGCTGCAGGGTAAGTGCAGCAGGTGTCCACCTGCATGCCTGAATGGACGAGGTGCTCCGAGAAGGAGAGCACATCATCCAATGTACACGCCAGACGGTCGATTTCCTTGGAGTCTGCCCAGTGGCAGAACCTGGTTCATTTACTTTTATACTGGGCCCCCGGTAGCCTTGCTCCCTGTACGATCTCCAGATTGGTCTGGGAGAGGCTGAGGTGCCTTAGCGTTACCTGCTCAGGAACCACGATGTGAGGGCTAGTTTCTGTGGTGCAGGTGGATGACCCTGCTTCCCCTGCTGCACCAGAAGATGTGCTAGGCCAGTCAGAAGGTGGAGTGGTGGCACCGCCGAGAGGCTGAGCAGCTCCGAGAACCATGGCCTAGTCGGCCACCATGGAGCTATTAGAATGGTGCAGAGCTGGCGAGACTCCTTGATCTTACAAATCACTCTGTGAATCAGCGGCATGGGCGGGAAGGCATACGCTGTCATATCGTTCCTCTGAATCCAAAATACATTGCACAGGGAGCCGGGCCCAAGTCCCTGCCAGGAGGCGAAGAGATGCATCTGGGGGAGACCCCATCTGCTGAAGATATCCTGAATAACAAGGTCCTTTAGCTGCCACTCAATTGTCCGCTCCCAACCTGCTGAGCCTGTCTGTCTCCAGGTTGGATTCCCCCGGAAGGTGGACTGCCATGAGGTAGATTTCGCTCTCCAGGGCCCACTCCCACATGCGGATTACCAGTCTGCACAGTGGAGGGGATCTGGTGCCTCCCTGCTTGTTGACATAGTACATGCTAGTCGAGTTGTCTCTGGATGATTACAACCTTGCCCCTGAGAAGTGGAAGGAATGCTCTGAGCGCTAGCCAGATGGCATTCAGCTCCAACCAATTGATGTGGTACTCCTGCTCCTGTCGAGTCCAGGTGCCGTGGATAGAGAGATCGTCCATGGTGGCTCCCCAGCCCTCGAGCGAGTCGTCCGTGATGATGGTGACCTGTGGGGGGCAGGGGGGGCCGGAAGTGCCTGCCCGTCCGTAGGTTGCAATCCCTGGACCACCACGTGAGGTCCAAGTGGAGGGATGGAGGAACGTTGATCATCTCGAATTGAGAGCCCCGATCCTGGTTCCATGATGCTGCGAAGGGCAGCTCAATCCTCCTCATCTTTGGTCTTGTGTGTGGGACGGCTATTGGGACCGCTGCCAAGAGACCCAGGAGATGCTGGTACCACCAGGCTGAGATCACTTCTCTGCGAAGGAATTGAGTGGTGGTCCTCTTGATGGCCGTGATCTTGTCTTCTGACGGAAACACCCTCTCGCAGCACGTGTCCCAGATGAGGCCCAATAATATCAGATTATGTGTGGGCTGTAGCTGCGACTTCTTGAAAAGCCCAGATCGTGCAGTGTATTGATAAGAGCCTGGGAAGAGTGGTGAACCGCTTCCGGAGATGTAGCCCTGATGAGCCAGTAGTCAAGGTATGGGTAGATGTGGAGTCCCTGAGCTCTGAGGAGGGCAGCCACAGCATTCACGAGTCTGGTAAAGACCCTGGGGGCAGAGTTGAGGCCAAAAGAAAAGACCTTGTATTGGAAATGGTAGCCCATGATCCTGAACTGTAGGAATGAATGATGGGGCTGGCAAATCGGGACGTGCAAGTACAGTCCATCAGATCCAGGGAGCACATCCAGTCTCCCCTGCAAAATGTCGCCACAATAAAAGCTGGCGTAACCATCTTGAATTTTTGCAGAGGTAAGGAGAGGTTGAGTGTGGAAAGGTCCAGCACAACTCTCAGGCCTGCCTGGTTCTTTTTCTGAATGGCGAAAATCCTTGAGTAAAAGCCCAAGCCTTGCTGGGAGGCTGGGACTTCCTCCACTGCCTGGCTCTATGCGAGCGAGCGGACCTCTGCCAGAAGAGTTGCTGTGCCAACTTGAGGGAGTGGAGGGGAGGAGGGAGGAGAGGCTAGGATGGGTCGGCGGTACCCCGTGGATACTACCGAGAGGATCCAGGAAATTCTGGCGCCAGAAATGTGCGTGAAGAGCAAGCCTGCCCCCCCACTGGAGACACGTGGACCCAGAGAGG
The DNA here is from genome assembly GCF_040938575.1 of Ambystoma mexicanum. NCBI lineage: Eukaryota > Metazoa > Chordata > Amphibia > Caudata > Ambystomatidae > Ambystoma > Ambystoma mexicanum. Next base: position 1,518,303,979 of record NC_090929.1, on the reverse strand, counting down.
CGTCTCATGCCTTCTTTCCCTCAGAGGCTGATGTGGAGGACTGGAAAAAGCCTGTCCCCCATCCGCTTTTTGTTGCTTGCACCGATTTGGAGTCGGCGCGCAGTCCGGCTTCCTGGACATCCATTCTTGGAAGCTGCGGAACCGTCCGTATGTACGCCCCTTATCAGAGCGCTGCTGTGACTGGGTGTACGATTTGGGCGTGGGCTTTGTCAGGATGGATAAAGACTTGGCCATTTGTGAGCGGTTTTTCTTTTTGTCCAGCTCCTCGTCCATGGTGGAGTGAAAGAAGTCCCCCCCGATCCCCCCTATAACGGCAGGTCTAATATGCATTCCTGGAAATTCGGGTTGAATTTCATTGCACAGAGCCAGGCTGTCCTTCTCATGTCCGTGGCGATACAGATGGCACGGCCAGAGGATTCAATGTGGGCCACAGTGAACTCCATGAGATCCTGCGCCATCACCTTGGCCTCAGCCTGTCCCGCCTTGAAACGTGATTGGCTCTGCAATTCCCCGCCATAACCTTTGGTTAGCAGCCGCCAGCATGGCATCGACGTTGGCCTGGCGAAGATGCAAGAACGTGTTGGAATACAGCTTCTTCCCGTACGCCTCCAAGATCTTCTCCTCCTTGCCTAGCAGTGCCGCAGAGGAGGATGACTGAGGCTTGGAGTATAGTGATGCTGCAGCGATCACTGAGGTGTGGGGCTGAGGATGAGCCGATAGCAAGAGTGTATCCCCCTCCATCTGCCTGTACTTGGCGTCCATGTGTCGATTGACCGGCTGGGCAGAGTGCGGCTTGAGCCAACCCTTTTTGGCCAGGGAGACAACTGTCTACAGTGGAATTCCCGTTTTGTTAGAGGGGCGTTGCATGAGGACTTCAGCGAGGACCCCCTCTGCTGGTTGCTCGACCTCGGGTTGAGGTAGGCCCAGGTACTCCGCCAGCCCTGCAAGACGTTCGTGGAAGGCCTTGGCTGAGGAGGGCGTGTCAGGATCCTCCTCCTCATCAGTGTCCTGTGGGTCAGGAGGATCCTGCGCTGGTGGATGAGTAACCGGAGCCGGGGGCTGCGGTACCGGGAGCGGAGCCGGAGGCTGTGGAGGAGGCTGGTATGGAACCGTCTGAGGAATCAGCTGGGGGGCTGGAGGCAAAGGCTGCGCCGGCGGAGGAGCCTGAGGTGCTGGAAGCATTGGAGGGAGCACATCCCTGATGGCATCCCAGAGGATATCCCCCATCTGAGGGGACTTCATGAGCGCAAGGAACCTCTCAAAGAACCGATCTTCACAGGCTGGAGGGGTGGGTTGAGGCCAGTCCCACCTTGCCACTCGTTCCTCACCGAATTCCTGGAAAGGTATCGGATGAGTGCGGATGGCCGACACGGCAGCCATTTTGTCGAGCTGCCTGCCAAGTGCCTGCATCGTGTTGCACGGCTCGCTGGGCCAAGCCTTTTCAAGCTCTCTAGTGTGGATTGCGAATCCTACCCTGATCTTCAGGCCTAGACCCGGTAGGAGCAACACCCTCGGCCCGGGGGCCGGTAGAGCTGCATTTAGGCACCCCCTCAGACGTATTGGTGGTAATAGGGCGTGGCCCCTAGGGTGAAGAACCGGTACAAGAACCTTCCGGTCCCTCACCACCGTAAACGGTAGCTGGAGCAGCCTCAGTGCACGTGCCAGTACAAGAACCTGAGCGGTCCCTCCCTCGCGGGCGAGTCCTTGGGAAGGAGTCTCCCTTGGGGGTGCGATGGAGAATAGAGCCTCTACCTTGGGCCTGGATCGATGTTTGATGAAGTCCTTGAGGTCCTCTGGAGACTACTTCTGGAAGAGCTCCCACCACCTGGCTAGTCTGTTCTTCAGATACCTCAATGACAGGGCGTTGCACAAATTTGCCAACCGTGGTCTGGGCCAAGGCAACGTAGGCAGAGGGCGTGGGGGTCTGAAGTTGGGAAGAGCCTGTCGCAGGATGGACACCTGCTGTGGAAGTCGACATGCGCCACAGAGGAGCGTGATGCCCGAGGACTGAGTACATGTATGACAAAAGACAGAAGAAGTATCGGTGCATGGAATTACATGGGCGAAGCCAAACCCAGGAGCGCTGGTGAATTTGGCTTATTCCAGTCGACGCGGAAAAGGGGACTGAGTGTGGCGTCCGGTGGCAGAGTCAGGGCAGCGCATGCTCCCAGGGCCGCACCACTGCATGCCTCTAAATTTAAAGGGGAGGGCTTTTTCTGGTCAAAAAGGTTCCGTCTCCCGTCCCTTGGAAGGGACGCCCACGTAGTATGGAGGAAAGGGGATGGGACGTAAGAGCAACCCTTGCGTACAGGTGAGTTATAAATGACATAATATCATTTATAAGGGTGAATTGGAGGTTGATCAAAGGAAATCTTTTGGCATGTTGCTCTTACACTATTTTGGCACCTATAGATTCTCATTCACTTAATGTTTTCCTAATGTACATTTTATGTAACATGACACAGTTCCTTTAATTAGGCTGCAGAAAACGTCACATCTCACCTCATTGTTCCAACAGATTTACAAAATGCAATATGAATTTGGGACTCATCCACGTATAATTACCTCCATATGGACCCACCTTTTGACGTATAATACTTTTAATAGGTACATCTACACACTCAAACCTCGAAGATGTTGGGTGTGATCGACATCACAATCAAGTGAATTTCTTTGAGGTCTATGCACTCCTCTTGACATGTCAACCTTATTTCAATTGTTAAACAACTGCATCAGGGGGACATTTTTCAGACACCTGCGCTGTTGTTTAGGGTAGATCCTTTTTACATGTACAAATGTTGGCCTGATTCCAAATATCTTATCGAAACACCATCGTTTTAGTCTCTTTACTGTTATTTAAGGGTGTTTTTCCATATGCACAACTGTGAAATCAACGGATTAAGGTGTCCAATGCCACAGATAGGCATTGAAGGTGGCTTGGTTAATGTGTCCAATGCCACTGTCAGGAATTGAGGGTGACTTGCATTCTATATACAAGCTGTTAATGTTCACTATATAACACTCCCTCTTGTTGTTTTGTGTTACATTTTGAATGGGGATGTGAAGAAATATTTAGTGTTTTGCATTTAGAGTTGTGCCACAATGTAGCATACAGCGCCTCAGGATTTGTAATACATGTTTTTGCACAAAACGCATTCCATGTTTCTTCTCAATTAATTCATGGTATAAATAAAGTAGCCTTCCGCAAGAGTCCTCATTTCTTTATTTGTTTTATCTCCATCAAGCCACACTCTTTCCAATTCAAAAGGTTGGCTCCTTGCCAAGACCTAGCAACCAAAGGAGTAAAATGTGGGCAACTGCCAATCAACAATAGACCTCAAAGGCTCTGACTGGTAACACAGGCATTTTGCAAGCCAACTGAAGGAAGAGTGATAGGTGGTGGTTGTAGATGGATAAGTGGATGAGGTTCATCAGGTAGAGGTTTAAAAGATTCTGGATGGAGAGACTGAAATGGCACAACACACTATCACCCCATTCACCGACATGCGAGCCAAACACATTTCACAGGTTTAAAGGAAACAATTAACAGAGTCAATTAAGCAACCCAAACACTGGGTGTGGGCCTGCAAACATGAGATCTACAACCAACATCATAACTACTGGGTTGGCGTTTGAAATCTACTGTAAGACTTGATCAAAGGAAGCCTAGGACCTATGATAAATAGTCATAGAAATCTTACAGAGAGGACAACCATGACTCATGTTAAACAAAGCCTCCATAGTTGACATTGAAAAAACGTTTCTATGTTATTAGCAAATTCATTTGTCCAATAAAAAGAAATAAATTTTTCCTTTTGTTAGAGCTCATTATTCTCTTGTTTTAATTGGAAGCCAGTGTCACCTCCCCTCTTGAACTCTTAAGTCCTATACTACACCATCTATAAAGAATGTTACGCATCATTGAGTTTCTCAATTTGTCATTTTTAGCTATTCCACACCCTGCTCGAATAAACTGACAGAGATTTTTAAGTATGAGTTTGAGGCCAGACATTCTTCATGCTAAATATCAAACTTGAACTTTTTAATTTGAAAAATTGAATTTCTATTTCCTATAAAACCAAAAATACTAAAAGTTGAGCAAGCCTTTGAGGTGGCAATTAAATAAGCGAACAGTAAAGAGTAACTTATGTCTGTTTATTTTAATGTCATGTCTACTTTATTTTTCTTCAAACAAAATGCTTTTGAAACCAACATGTTTTTTTTATTATTAAAGACTTAAAGTTTATTACATACCTTTGTCAAAATGCATTAATAAAGTTTGGTCCCAATGTGAAGCAGTCTATTTGCCATTTTTAGAACCATGAGAATCAATGAGTCTATGTTTGCGTGTCCGTTTCGGGTCCTTTGAAGACTTTTTTAGGAATTGTATTAAGCAAAAGATGGTCCAATAGTCGTTTCCTTGGCAGGGGAAAGCCCACAGAGCATCTGCGTCGTCGTAAGGCGCTGTCACCCGAATTCCTAAGTAGAATGTTCTTAAATCAGTGAAGCCTGTGCAGAATAGCGTTATGTGCTTCAGCGTTTCGGTTTCTCTTGGCTAGGCACAGAAGCGACACTCCGAGGACATCACTCGCTTGCAGATTTAGAGTAATTGGTTTGTTGGATATAGATGCAGTCTGAAACTCATGAATTGGTTCCTGTAGTAGTGGTTAGAGAATTTTGTGAGGTATTTGGGCAGCAAGTTCCTAGGTTTCGTTTCTTCTCTTATAGCGGTTGGGTATTTGCACGCAGATTTAATCTCCTGGGTCTTGATCTCATCTCTAAAGTTTCCATTTAACCTTGGTGGGGTTGCTGACTAGTTATCAGGATCGGATTGCAGATGAGTCATGAGGGCGCAGCATCCATTAGCCAATTGCGTCGTTAGTGCCCCAATACTGTTCATAAGGGCCTCTCAAGATTCGGTAAGGCCAAGCAAGCAGAGAAAATGTGCATTTTCTATAGAGTGATAGGGATTTCCAGAATGATCTTGCGACTAGCGAGCTTAACCCTAGCTCACAACGGATGACCGCAATAGGAATTTGGTTCGGTAAACCGAGGGATCTTCTCCAGAAAATTCCCTCTAAGGTGGACCAAAGTTCCCACAGGGTGCTTATGCATCCTTCTGCTCCATACAGTGACAGGGAAAATTTGCCAAATCTCTTATGGATTAGCCGTTCTTGTAAAATGGGAATCCTAAATTTTGCCTCCAGGGCTGTCTGCCATGCGAGATATACTTTGCTGTTGTTAATCAGGACACCCAAGTACAATCCCTCGTTGATAATTGCCAATGGCTTTTTGTTCAGTCACCATTTAAAGGCAGGTCCTCGACGGCGACCTTGGGAAACAAGTATCATAATGTTGGTTCATATCTAAGCCGTTTACAGACAGGTACTCCTGTAGACAGTCAAGGGTCCTTTGCAGGTTGATTGGCGTGGATCAACACTACGTCGTCTGCATAAAGAATCCACGACAGGTGTTGGGCTCCTATTTTAGGAGGAAAGGTTTGAATATTATTCTTATGGGCTTCAATGTCCGATACGAATAGATTGAATAGAGTCGCAGGCAGCCTTGTTCCAGGCCTTTGAAGGTATTAATGTTCGTTGATAGAAGCCATTGAGCATTAAGACGGATTCTTATATTGCTGGCATCATAAAGAGACTTGATAGCTTCCAGTATCTCAGGGGTTGGGGGGGGGGGGCAAATCCATGCTTTCATCTTTGACCACAGCCGAGTGCAGTTAACACTGTCAAAGGCTTTTCTTAGGTCTATAAAGGCCAAATAGAACATGGTGTTGTCTTTATAGGCCTTTGCTTTAAGCAGATATAATAGGAAAATATTTAAATCTGTTCCAACTCCTTTAGTGAACAGGGCAATAGGACGATTGGCACAATTATTGCGACCTCCAGGAGCTAGGTATCACTTCTGTCTTCAGGATTTGTTTGAATATGAAAATGAAAGGGGCCCATACTTCCAGCGCAGCCTTGATTATCGCGTTAGAGATGCCATCAGGCCCTGGAGTTCTAGAATTGTTAGACGTTTTAATAAGCATCTCAACGTCAAGGATGTCGAGCTGGAAGTTCCATCCAGTAGTGGTTTCATGGGTGGAAGGGCAGGGTAATTCTCACTGTCAATCAAATCATCTTTGGTATGATTCGACCCAGGCTTCTTCAGGGATTACGTTAGCCAAAGATGTCAGGCTAAGGGCCCAAGTAGCATTAAGTAATTGCCAAAACGCTCCCATGTCTTTTTTGGTGAAAGCTTTTAGTATGAGTTCTGCTTCCGTCTGGACGCGCTCTGCTTTGTGTCTTTTGAGACAATCCTTGGATCTTTGTTTCCTTTTTTTCCCTCTTCTGCTCCATCTGATTTTCTTGCAGGCGATTAATCTGCTTCTAGTCTTTATAAAGAAGTGTCTTTTCCTGGGTAATTTTTTGATCTAGGCCATGTTTATGGAGGGGCGCCCTGAGGTTTGGTCTTTGTGTCCGGGTTTTGAACTGCAGCCATAAGGGTATGTCATTTATATCTCCTCCAGCCCTTACTTTTCTTGCAAAGTTCTCAGAGAAGGGCTTAATACCTTGGCTTCACATCCTGAAGCGAGTGAGTCCCTGATTGGTTTCAATAGTGAATGCCCAGTGGTCTGGGTTCTTGCTTGGTTTAGAGATCCAAGTAATCTGGAGTAGTGCATGGTCACTCATCTCCTTCTGGATGGCCTCAAATTATGTCAAGTCTTTAAGTAATCCACTGGAGATGAAGACATAATCCAAAACAATGTTGGAGGAGCCATTAGATCAAGTACTTTTGTTCGGGCAGTCTTCAAAAGGTTTGTCCATTCATGTGTAAGTCGCGAGCCGTCCTTTCCATCAATTTTGCTGCTCTTGCTGTACTTTTTCGATGGGGAATAGCCAGATCTATATCGATACAGGGGCAGTTGAAGTCACCTCCCACGATAATGAAATGTGGATTAAAAACAAACTCCCTCGTGAACAACAGCGATTACAGCATATGATAAAATCTTCAGTGGAAATTGCTGTTGGGTTCCAGTATACAATGAGTAGGAGGCAACACTGCGTATCTTCATCTCCATGCAGTTTAGGAGTGATTCCAGTTGCTTGTAAGAAGTGATTAGGAGAGTCAAAGGCTTTGAGCTTGCTGAAGTGGTCATTCTTTAACAGAGTTAGAAATCCAGATGATGGTTGGTCCTTCTGACCTTTGCAAGAAGGATTGAGTAGAGAAGTGTATCCATCAAGAATGGGATCCAGTTGGAGCCAAGTTTCCTGTAGACATGTAATTTGGTATTCTCCTGACAAATGTTTGGTGTCTTTAGGTAGATGAGAGAATCCCCTAGAGTTCCAAAAGGCTGTTTTCCATAGTACTTGTTCAGAAATTTCATTTTCAGGCCATGGAACTTTGTGCGAAGCTTGCAGCACAGATTTGTGGAAATGGCGTAATCCTGTATCGAAACCCTTCTTAAGGCATTGTCATTGGCAATTGTTATTAAAGGATAGTTCCGGGACTTTTTTTTTATTGTCCCTACGGGTCGGCCATGTGTTTGTAAGCATAAATCGGTAGATCGTAGGAAACTTTCCTATGGACCTTACCCGACTTTTCGCCCATTATCGCACTCGAAATCAGCCTCCATTTTGTGATAATCCTATCATTTCGCCCCATCGACCTGGCTCACCTGCCTTTGCGGCACTAAATCAAATCCCCCGCCCCTGAAACAGACTTTATCAAAACATTCATATTCCCCGCCTCTATCCGTGACGTGACTGAGCTGCGTAGGCAAACGCGCCCAGGCGTCTTCTACGCGACTCCACACAGACCCCGGAAATCAACACAGATCAGCTCACAATACAGCGCACCACAATTCGGAATACGAAACTGTACTTTGAAATCAAACCGCAAGATTGTAAATGTGGTAAAGTACATTTATTTGACATCAAATGTTTAGAGAATATTCAGCGATTTGCATTTTTATTGGCTCATGTTCCAAAAAGTTCATATTGAGGGAAGCGATGTTCGTGTGCAGTACACAGGGTGTTGGTTTACGATAAAAATAAGCTCTTCGGTCACACTGATAATCGCATGGCTGTTCCAACAACGAGGCACTAGGCCACCACAACGGTAGGTATGTTGCATCTAACCGTTAGTACCGCGTAAGGGCATACTTGTACTTGGCGATCGTCCCATAAAATGGTCAGGGTGGTAACGTTGTTCACGCGGAGAAGCAACTGGCGGCTGTAGAAGCCGTCCGCCGGTGTCTGGTACTCGTGACACAGACAGTAGTGAATGATGTACCTAAAAACATAAAAAATGAAATTAGTCTCACCATCAGATCCTTATTAAAATCATAGCGAGGACAGCGCTACTGGGTGTACACAAGTGTTTAAAGGCGTGGCGAGGCAGGGAGGGGGGGGGAGTGGAGTACAAGGTAAGTAGCATAAAATAATAAATAAATAGGGCCAGCTGGTGGCAAGTGCAAGGTAAGTGCAGAACAAGTGCTGGGAAGGGGGGGCTGTAGGATACTGAGACAGTCCCCCAGTGCAGGGGTTGACAGGGAGGCAGTGCAGGTGGAGAGTGGAAGGGCCCAGGACCGAGGTCGCAGACAGTGGACCAGTTGTAGCAGGGGAGAGGGAGAGAGAAAGCAGAAGCAAAGAGGAAGGTTTTGAGGTGCTTCAGTAAAAGCAGATGTTTCTCCTCAAGATAGTGCGCGGTAGAAAACAATATGCCACATAGAACGAACAAGTACAACTGAACCCGTCTTTAAAGCCACTGTATAGTAATGAAATTGCGGTATAAACTCATCAAAAGTTACTTACATTATATTTGCATTTTCCATTGTGTCTCTGTGTAGGGCAGACCCGAAACACCACTCCTTCTTTGCCGACGTTACTTCTTCTAATGAACGTGGCTCATCGTTTCGTTTCTGAAATTTTATTCATTATCTTTTCTTAGTCTTTCGGGATGGTCCCGGCCTGTCAAGGTCAAATCACAATAGAACCTTATACTGGGTCGTGGGCCGTTCCGCCACCCGAGCAAAACATCAAAGCAGCTGACCTTCACTTTGAGCGAGCACACATTTCTAGTTAGCTGCAGTTAGTGTAAGGGCATCTTGTCTGCGTGCCTTTTTTTTTATTGTCCCTATGGGTCGGCCATGTGTTTGTAATACGGAAACATTCTATAATTTTTGTAAAAATGATTTATATTACTGTTTGGTTTAATTTAATGCGCAAATGAACAAGGTTCGAGAGACACATTGCATTTACACTGAGCAATCACTTTTATTTACACAATACATAGCTACACATATGCAATGGGCCTGCAACATGAGGAGACTCGAGAGAACAGACAATCAAATTACAATCATTTAAACCGTGATGTGTATTTCTCAATGAGCTCTGCTTTAGGTGGACATGGAACAGAGGCAATGTTGGGTGGCAATGCAGTTGTCCCCTGCATAGGTTCGTTCACCACTCCATGTATGTGCCTATCGAGGACATCTACGATAAGTCTCTCAATAAACTCATATTGCATATCCTCAAACACTGGTTTGATCACCCATTGTTTACTTCTTTTAGTGAAGGCCTTATTGTAGCGAAGCGTCCCTAAAGTTCCGGTCGTCCTACTTTGTTGACGGCCAACATTATGGTTATGTGCCAAGACCGCTAGAAGAGTCCGATTTATCATGCCTTCCATGCCAAAATGCAATCTTTTGGGCCTGTACTTTAGGCACGTATTGTGGAACACCTCCAAATCTCCTGTGTGGCAGAATTCCGTGAGTCCCCTCAAATCTCTTGTTATAGTTTTATCAAATACAATCTTTTCAATGGCCTTGTGAGTGGGTGATGAAGGAATCAACCACTTCTTCTTCCGTGCCTCCTCTGTGGACAAATGGCCATGTTCACATTTGTGGAAATGTTCATTTGTCGACCATCGATGTACGTTGCTACAGTGCAACATTACTGACCGCCATTTTTCCAGTAGAATTTCCAACGACCCTTCACATGTTTTTGAGCTCCACCAAAGATGGTTGCTGATTGACTTGGACCACTGTGAAATACCTTGCATATCTTTTTTTTTTCCTGCAGCCGACAATTTTTTATTGATTGTTTTTGCAAGATGCCATACGTCAAATTGGTGATTTATATTTTTGTACTCTTCTCTCATTGTCTTGGCAATTGAAACGTGTCTGTCCGTGGCTATCAGGTCGATCACCATTCCCCGCGATTGTAGTTCTTGCAATGATGCTACAAAGCCAACTTTCTCCATGGCCACTGAGGATGTACTTTGTGACACCTGCACGACCACCGAACTCACAATTTTCTTACTTTCCATGTCCTGAAAGTGGTAGGTGCAGTACTTGGCTGAAAATCCTGGGCTGTCGCACTGTCCATCACCGGCTAGCCTGAAGCGTTTGCCCGCGAATGTACTTTCCATTGACATTTTTTCCATTCTCCAAGCTTCGCTGATGGCTGGAAATAGATAATCGGTTTGGTATTTGTAGAACTGAGTTTTCGCAATGAAATGGATTCCCACAAACTGAAAGAAATACTGTAACTTTTTAAAACTTGAACCACTAAAAAGTGCGGCCGCTGCACAAAGTAGATTGCCTGCTGGCAGTTGCCCCAGCATGGGTTGTGCAGACCATGCGAACGGATGATATTGTGTACAGGTGGCATGTATTTTAAGGTTAGTGCCTCGAATTGCACGAGTCACATTAATCAATGGCTCCCCACATACTTCCCCACCAACCCAATGCCCACATTTCATCATCATAATAATATCCATCAAACAGCTATCGAATACAATGAATTTGGCCTCTTTCCTTATACTGTCACTCTGCATCCCAGCTGGTTCGGCCTGTAACGTTGAGGACATGTCACTCGCATGAAAGGTACAATCTCTGATATCGTCTTCCGCTATGCTGAGTGATATTGATGGTGTTTCATTGTCGTCCATGTCATTCTCTTCCACTGCAACAACTGTTCCTTGTCCGGAGATGGGAGAAAAAAACAATGTCTTCAACTTTCGCGCGCTCTTATTTTTTGCGGGTGTGGATTCTGTGAATTGATCTCCGATTGCATCCAAACTACCAGGAGGACATTCACTATCAATGGCTGGTGGTGGTATAGCTCCGTTGTCAATCACTTCATATTCTTCCCATTGGCACGATGCATCTCCAGTCTCAAGTCCCTGCCAAAAGGTTTGACAAGCAACATCTCTCGTTCGCTTCACTGTCTGTGTAGATCTAGTTCTTACACCCACTCGCAACTAGAGGACAGATTAGAAAAGGGATGTTCAGTTTAAACACAACTTACAGTATTGAACTATTGACAGTGAAAGACAACATAATATAGTGAACAGGACACTAACCTTCTTTTGCTTTCTTTTCTTTGAAACTTTCTTGCCTCGAACTTCAACATCTGGACGCTGTTGCTCCGACTCGTGTGTGCATGTCTCCACTTCCTCTCGCGCTGCAACGACTATATTTTCATGATAAGCACATCCATCACTCACTGAGGCTCCATCGACTCCCTGAAACATAGAACTTTCATTAGTATGTATAATAATATTGAAAACACAAAATGTACTTGGGGACCAATACCCATACGTACATCTCAATAGCAAAACACGAATGAATGCATTGTGTAGAACATTCAAACGACAATAGTTCACGCATTGTTGATCTAGTTAGATTGAACTGTCAAGATCCATACCTCGGGCTCCGCATAGACTTCCATTGATGATATTATTGAAGATGACGCTTCAGCAACTCCCTGAAACACAGTAATTGCATTAGTATGGTTTTCTATTTTGTTTAAAAGAACATAAACTTTCTGCAGGCGTCAACGGCTCATCTAAATAGACCTGCACAAATGATCAGTTGTCTAAAATAAATAATGGATATCTAAATATGATTCGATTTGCTCCATCGTTGGAAGTGTCACCACCCAGAGATCTGCATCAACTACTAGGGGTGATGTTCTTGTTGAAGAAGCTCCGTCAGCTCCCTGAAACATAGTACTTGCGTTAATAAAGAAGGAAGTATAGCGGATGTAATCACGTCATTTGATCTCGCATGATTGATCTGTCAGTATCCATACCTCGAAATGCATAAGAACATCAAGGGACGCTGTAACTGCGGTGCACACTTCTGCAAGCTGTTGCGCCGACCCGTAACTGCATGCTCCCCCTTCTTCTTGGACTAATGCTCCATCGACTCCCTGAAACATAGGACTTTCATTAGTAATGAACACAATATTGAAAAAAGAAGACACATAGGAGGGCGACGACAGAAGGACATACCAATGGCTAAAAACGAAAGAAACATTGTGTGTAACAATCACGCTACAAGAATGCAAGATCTGATGATCTCCATCGATGGAACTGTCCGGAAACGTACCTCGAGCATCTGAGTGACATCTACGGTTGTCGTCAATGCGTTGGACTCCTCAGCATCTCCCTGAAAGACAGTACTTGCATTATTTTGGATAACAATAATTATAACTGAAAACAAAGACTAGAGGACGAGTACTGTGGTGTACCATTAGGTAAAATAATTACACGATCAATTAAAACTATTGATTTACATGCCTAAAACAAGTCAGTGTCAGAATAGCTAAGTAAGATTACCCGATAGGCGCTTGAAGTGGCTGATGACTGCAATAACGACACGGATGGAGAATCTTCCGCCTTCATATTGAGTGGATACATAAATGGGTAAATTATTGTTAGCTAATGCTACACACTACCGCAAGGCCGAGAGACAAATACGTAAACTTGACTCACCAGTGGAGGGATGTGGACGAATAGAGTGGGAATAGCGGTTGAGAGCAATTTTCGCCTCGCTCGCGGTGTTTTCTTCTTTATTAGCAATGATGTGGAGTACATGTCTGGGCTAAAGTGCCTGCTGCAGATGCGGTATCGATCACCCCTCTTGTCCGCAAAGACTTCTAGGACTCTACTTTCTAGCTCAGAGGCTGGATATCCGCAATATCGGACCCATTCTCTTATCTGATCTATTGTCTTAGGGAAAACATGCATTATAGTACCTTCAGATTTGTTATGGGTCTTCGAAGGGCAACCGCCAATGGAACAGGCAGGCATTATGGAAAGTTCTGAAAAGTAAAGATCAACAATTCTCTATGAATACCAATGTGTTAAAACATTAAATGACACATAAAAGGTTCAATGCAAGGTCCGTTTTGGTTCTTGGAACTATACACGTTATTCACATGCGGATAAGTATTTCAATAACTTTCAAAAAATAGAAAAAGTAATTTGACTAAACTCAGAACATGTGACTAGTTCCTTGCATGTACTGTCGTGAACGAAAAGAAAACATGGATGCAATTTGATGACTACTAGCAAATAGATATAAATTAAAAAATTGGACGCAAAATGATTATGGTACATGGACTTACCTTGACGAACAAACAGTTAGATGCAGGGATCAGAGTAGTTTCTTGTCGTAGAACAGGGAGCAGTTCACAGGTTGCAAACTGACGAGTTTGCTCAAAGTGGTCACGGAAGTTCACAGAGACGAAGAGCAGATAACCAGCACCTTCACGGGTTGACTAGCAAAGCGCAAAGAAGTTCTCATTAGAAATATGAAGTGGGTTATAAAGAATTCGAAACAGGGGTGTGTTTGTGAATGAATGACGTGTATATGTCGTGGCATTATGCGGATTGCAGGGGGGCGTCCAGCGTGAGGGGGGATGCTTGGCAGGAGACACGGGGTCTGGAGGTAGACATGGGAACAACAACCCATGCTCTATAGACCACTTTGAAGTGTACATGGTCTTTGGCACCTCTTGGCCTTTATCGCTCCCTGACAGCTCCACTTGCCAGCAGCGCAAGTACCCTGGTGTGAACTGCCTTTGATAGGGCGGGGGGTGGATCGGGGCGGTGGTCGTGCAGACAAGACACAGGAAGACTCGTGAATGGAGACACACTTATGTGGATTGCAGGGGGGCGTCCAGCGTGAGGGGGGATGCTTGGCAGGAGACACGGGGTCTGGAGGTAGACATGGGAACAACAACCCATGCTCTATAGACCACTTTGAAGTGTACATGGTCTTTGGCACCTCTTGGCCTTTATCGCTCCCTGACAGCTCCACTTGCCAGCAGCGCAAGTACCCTGGTGCGAACTGCCTTTGATAGGGCGGGGGGTGGATCGGGGCGGTGGTTGTGCAGACAAGACCCGTTTGCCGCAGGGCCTCACCAAGGAGAGGCCATCTAACTGAATGTAAGAGGATGGCTGCAGGATCTACTACATGGAAGGCAGGGGGGTGAGTTTATAAATACCTCACCCTCCCAGGAGAATATATGGGGGTCATCTCTGTACCCGGTGCCCAAAAAGAGGATTTATTATGATCAACCATATTTATTATTTACCTATAACCATGTTTTGTATCAATAAAATCCAACAGCTTTTTATTGCCAACGCTTGATGCCAACCCACAAAATAATATATGTATGACTGCTGCATATATGGGTTCAACGGTTATGTGGATTGAAGGTCTGCGGCCAGCGTGAGGGAGGATGCTGGCCGGAGACATGTGGTGTGACAAGACAAGGCACTGGAAGGCTATTCAACGGAGACACACTAGATTCATTTAAAAAATCAAAACAACCATTGTTAAAATATATGTTGGGCTTTATTTTAGATTTTAATTAAACATAAATAATAAACATTACACATTGTAAAGTTGAGGTTGCAGCACATCGAGGGAAAATCCGCGGTATTGTCCACTGTCACTGGGGAAATGTTGTCTAATGGCAAGTACCGCACAGGCAGGTATTACTCTCCGAACGCGGTGTCCGAGCCTCCCGTGAAGCCACCAAGTGAAGCAACGATAGGCCACCAGCCTGTACCACCTGTGAAAAAAAAAGATGCAAACTGTATTAAACTGACCAAACTTTCTTATCAATGTTGATTCAGGTAACACATGTCATTTTTCTTAGAAAAAAATTATACCTAGAAAATGCACTATATGGAACCAATTTACATGCGTTCGAATGATATGTAAATGTAATTTTATATGTGGGAGACGACCATGAAATAGTGGTGGCATCACTGACATCACAAACAGAGTATACTTACTCGTTACTCGGATTACGCGGACGAACAGTGCCACGAAGTTCGTGCATAAGCACCATCATCATCCTCAACACTGTCCGTGAGAGGCAGGCTTCCCTGAACTCTGGCAGCTCGGTGATGCATTGCGGACTTTGCTCGCCTTCCTGCAGACTTTGCTCGCTTTCCGAAATGTAGGCCAAGCACCCGGAATTTTCACGGCAGCAGCAGTTCTCCTCCTCAGTTGGCATTAGCTCGCACCGATTGCACGTGCACCAGGTGGAGACGCCGTCCATGCGACATGGTCCAGGCTCTTCATCCGTTGACTGGTCCTCCCAACTGCCGTCCGAATCCCCATCGTTTTCGCGTGCTTGCCTTTCCAGTAGTTCCTCCTCGGTGTACTCGGGCTCGTACATATACGGCATTATTGTGGCCATTGTGCGGTAAAGATAGTAAAATAATTTACAGAGATGGTACAGGTGTTCACACGGGCTACAAGCGGCGAAGGTAGCTGACCAGAGCACTGAAACGAGTCACAGAATACTCAAAGTAACACAGAGAGAGTAATGGAATCGAAAATCTGCTGCTGTGTGTTGTGAAACGGTCTGTTTATACTTATTGGGGAAAGAGGCGTCCTGCCATTTCCATGGCAACACGTCAATAGCTGAGGCGCAGCGATTGTTGACACGAGACGTGCTTGAAATGGGCAGTACGCGTCTGCTGATGTCAGGCTCAGGGGCGGGGGATTTGATTTAGTGCCGCAAAGGCAGGTGAGCCAGGTCGATGGGGCGAAATGATAGGATTATCACAAAATGGAGGCTGATTTCGAGTGCGATAATGGGCGAAAAGTCGGGTAAGGTCCATAGGAAAGTTTCCTACGATCTACCGATTTATGCTTACAAACACATGGCCGACCCGTAGGGACAATAAAAAAAAAGTCCCGGAACTATCCTTTAATATTAAGCCATCATGGTCGTCTTGTTTGAAAGAGGTTGTAGGCTTTTTTAGTGTTGCGTTTACCAAGTCAACCGCATCAATGTCTCGCAGGTTTAGTTTTCGAAACTGCTGTTTAACACCATCTCTATCCTTAGAGGGATGCTGGAGATTTGCATCAGTGTACGACTTCCTCATGGTTCACTTTGCGTTGAACATTGGAAGCCCATCAAAAGGAGATGTGCCATTACTAATAATGAGGTCTTGATAGAATTTGCACGCAGTTGCAAAATCACCCTGTTCATAATGTGTTCTTTTTGGAAATTCTACAATCGTAATGTCCTCTGAACGCAGACAACGCAGAGAGTAACATAATAGAGTAATGTTAGAACGTTGGTTCGATTCAAGATTAGATGGTCTCTCGCAGGTAGAAGCCGTTCTAGTATTACCAATGGATCCTCTAAGCAACTTGTGTTATTAACCACCTCAGATTGTGTGTGTTGAGAGCGGGATTGTTGACCACTGTGGAATTTGGCAGCAAAACCAGTTGGATGTCGAACATGTGACTGGAAGAGTGTTCATTGTCGAGATGTTTCCTCAAAGTTAGTCAGATCCACTTTGTAGTTGGATTTCACTCGTTTCTCTGCTAGTGTTAAGAAGGGCAAGGTCGTTTTTGTCGACACGAGGTTGCAATTGCAAAGGCTGTTCTTTGTAGTGAGAGCGAATAGGGGCTCTCTGTCACGCAAGGTAGTCTCACTGTGTGTAGTAGAATCTGCAGGGCAGTCTACTTAGAGCCGCGTCTCAGGTTTTTGCAGTGAAGCGCATTTATCAATCATATTCTGATCATTGTCAATCGTATAGGTAAAACAATCCAGACAATCAGCTTCTTTGCTATTATAGGACGTCTCTTATCGGAGGCAACCTGTCAGGGATTGAGCTTCAGGCCAAGAGGAATCTTTGCTGTCGCTGTCTTCAAGAGGGAAGGCAGGTCTTTTGCATTTAGACCATGGTTGTCGCATAAATCGGGCAAGCTGCGAATGAAATTTCAGGGCCTGGTCTCAATTTTTGTTTTTAGGCAGAGGCTGATTAAGATTTTTTTACCCATAAGTGTCTCTTTTGGCAACTGTCGAGTCAGCTTACGATTTTTCCTTTTGGGCCCAACGAAAATGGAATGACCACTAACCAGTGAGTTAGAAAGAAGTTGATATTTTCTTGTTGCGGAATCCTCGACTGACTACATCCGTTTGACAGTCTCAGTCCCCTCTGTCTGTTCTTTGAGTTCTGAGTCCTGTGAATAATTGACAGGAGCCAGAAGGGTAGTTGGCGATGAAAGCATCCGTGTATCAGCACTTGACTCTCTCTCTTTTGCGCCACTCAGCTAGGTTCTTCTTAAGCGCGAGGGAGTGATCCACATCCAGGTCAGTCGTCAATGTGTCTCCAGTAAGGTCATCATTTCTCTTTTTATGCTCTGAATTAGAGGTTTCAGGTGTAAAAGATCTAGTACTGAATTCAGAAGGAATTTCTTGTCTGCTCTTTCTAGTTTCAGGGCATCTTTAAGCAGTCTTCGGATTGTGTTGGCACATTCCATCTCTTGTTCTAATCTAGTTTGTAGAGACATGATGGACAATACTATATGGATCATTTTGGAGTTGATCAAGGCTAGCAGGGTAGCTTGATCTTTAGCATTCTCACTGATTCCTTCATACAACTTTAGAAAGGGAGCCAACAAAATGGAGAGGACCGACATCAAGTTGCATTGCGCTGTAAATGAGATCGAACTCAGATTGGGCATGGTTGTGCCAATTAGATAACGCAAATTACATTAAAGAGAAACTTATGTCTGTTTACTTTAATTTCATGTTTACTTTATTTTTCTTCAAACATAAAATGCTTTTGAAACCAACATTTTATTTTATCCCATAGGCTTCTCTGGAGAGCTGAAGTTTGGTTACAGGAGCCATCTCCCATTAAAATCCACTTGAGTGCTTAAACCAACATATTTATTTATTGTTTGCTTGTTAGGCGCTTATACAGGAAGTAAATACTGTTTCAAAGCGCCCACATGGCAACAGTCAGGGGACAAGGGGATGTAAAATTGATTGAAATACATACAAATATTAATATAGGGGGAGGCAACCCTACTATGCATTGTGAGTGTTCAGAACGTGCAAGTGCAGTTTTCACATCTATGAGAAGAATAAGAAAAAAACAGTGTAATGTCCACTGTTGAACACCACAATGTAGCCAGTACATTACACCGACAAAAAAAAAGATTGTCTAAATTTGCTCCAGGGTTCATTGTGATCATGGCATCTGCATTGTACAAAACATTTGTAAAATTATCAAGCACAGTCAAATAGTTTTCCTGACCACATGAACACATGCAGCTAAAAAGCTTTGAAGGAATGTTTCCTAACACTAAAAGATACAAAAACAAATACTAGTGCATATTTATTTTTATTTACAACAATTCATTCAAATTTGCTACAGAAAGCTGTGATACAAACATTTCAATATATAAACAAAAGTTGTGCTTGTACATAAAGTTCACTGTGATAAGGACCAACAACTGATTACCACTGTAATTGAAACTGAGTCAATTGTTTGAATTGAAATTTTTACAGGCAATGCTTCTTTGCATGGTAGGATTTTTGTGGCTTTGTATAGTGTCCATGTCTTGATTCAAAGTGCATCAATAGGATTTGTAATTGCATAACACCTTCATAGTTTTACATGGGAAGGTTACAGCATAAGAAACTCTACAGTATCCCAAAGCATTTTAAAAATATAGCAGAGTACAAAATGAGCCAAGGCAAACACTATGGACCATCATATGGTCCAGAAATTCCAACAATAAATGTATGCTGCTCCTGCTTCTGAATCTTTATTTTATGAACTGTGCAACTTCAAACCCTTAAAAGGGTAAGTAAGAAAGTGTATGCAAAAAATGTCCAATTACTATTTTGTTAATTGTAAAGCAAACCAATGATGGACATATGAAGTCTAATGAAAACACACTGCTCAAGAAATTAGCATTAAGTTCTATTTGAGTTGAAATATATTTTATTTGAAAACTTCTTGCTTAACAGAATAAATGATTTAAAAGATCTAATTCTATGAATGTTCTCATAGCTTACAATATAAAACAATTAATGTACTTTAGTAAACTGTATATATTTTTAAAGCTGCAATTACAAAAGTTAAAGGAATTCAAATTTCTTTATCACAGAATTTTAGAATACTTGTTTGATATTAAATAAAATAGTCTGATCACTTGGTAAGTGAATTTACAATACACAAATTATGCTTGCAAAACCACTGAGATTTAAAGCTAACCTTATTAGAGAGGTAAATAAAAAATGAAATTGCAAACTCAAGTATGCCCTTTCCATGAAAGTGTATAAGGCTCTGTGCATTCAGTGATAGAACACGAGTGGTCTTTAGACGATCAGCATCCTCATGTTATAAAGTTCTACCTTAATATATTTGTTCTTTATCTGAATATGCACTGCATATTTCAATCAACTGATAACTTTTCAACAACTAATTTAAAATGAATACACGAAAATTAAATAAAGCAAGGTAAACAAGAGGCTATACAAATGACTATTTGAAAATTAAACGTTAGGAGAAAATATTTCAGAAAATTAGCATATCAGTACAGTTAACACTGTCGATATGACTTGCATACATCGTAACTTTTATTAAATGAGCGCTTTAAAATAAAGTATATTTTAACAGTAAAGAATTTACACAGTATTCACAACATTAATATATTTTCATTTAGATCGTTTTTGTTCGATCTCCTTCATTCCACCATGCCTGTTAGTCATATGCTTGCGAATTTTACGCTACAATACATTACAGATATATCCTTGGACTGGGAGTGGTTCACAATTATTTTACTTTAGAAGAGTAATGAACTGTCAGTAAAAATGTGTCATACTCGCCTTCCCATGAGAGGTTAAAAAACATTGTCCACAATGAATTCCAAGCAAAAGAGCTAACCAAAGCCAACTCATTGGTGATATGAAGTGAAATAAAACAAAATAGTTTTTTTTAACTAAAAGTAATAAGCCTGTGTGTAAAAAAATAAGTTAAACGAAAAACAAATCTGATAAACACTGACCTAAAGTCTCCATTCTCAATACGTTTTCAATTGTTATTT
This sequence comes from Ambystoma mexicanum, assembly GCF_040938575.1. Lineage (NCBI taxonomy): Eukaryota > Metazoa > Chordata > Amphibia > Caudata > Ambystomatidae > Ambystoma > Ambystoma mexicanum. Next base: position 1,518,283,806 of record NC_090929.1, on the reverse strand, counting down.
GCAAAAACAGAATTATGTTTTTTTTAAAGTAAACGTTCAGTCAGACTTGCCTAAAGAGTAAATGCTGGTAAGCCATATGCGAGCAGGACCAGAACATTTTGCACACACTAGACACTGACACATAAACCGTTACATTCTTTTGAGTATCTCCAGGAATTAACAAGGTAAAATTGCCTTTCATGAAGGGTTTAGAACATGTACGGATTTGCATATACCGGTCTAAAGAATTTGATCAACAGTTTGATAACTGTTTGCAATATTGAACAGATTGGTTTTTGCATTTTTTATCAATGCTTTTTTAGTGCAAACTACCTTAAGGTGAGGGTTTCATCTATGGAGAGCAGCAGATGCTCAAATTTATTTACAGGAACATCAATGACAATGAAACCATGCATCTAGAATAGTGAAATGAACTGCAACAGTATATCCTAGTCCAGGCTCTCTTATTGGATAACAAAGCAAAAGAGCAGCAGTTTTATTGAACTGTTTTAGCTGGTCAGTTTCCCTAAAATGATTAAAAGGGTTGGCAACACAGTTTTAGATTTAACCAAAAAGAAGACCTACATTGTAACTTATGAACAGTATTGTAAATAAATCAACAGTTTTCACACATTTTCTCCTAAGAGGCCCATGACTGAATAGACTATTTTTCAAATGCTCCTCGGCACATCATGCTATTCAAGTTATACCGAAACCTCTCTCTGGTGATCAAAGTGAAAGGAAATCTTTAAGATTACAAAATACTGATATCTTTATTTTAGCAAGATTTTAAGTGTGATTGCTCAGGTTAACACCAACGGGTATATATTATCATACATAATCATACCAGGTAGTTGGTGTTCAATGTTCAGGGAGAAAGTTTCAAAGATAATTTCTTTGATTTGTAGTGATTAAAAAAATGGATCTAAAGAAAACATGTAATGATGCCCAACATCCTTGGATGTGTGATTCATTGTCAGTTAATTACGGTTGCATTCACTCCTCAGTAAAGTATTCAAAGGAGCAATGCTTGCACTCTTCTCAACTGAATATTTGGGGAATTCAAGTACCCCTGATACAGGCTGGAAACAGTAAAAGAAAAAGTTTGATAACAGAATGGCAACTACCTAGAATATAAACTACAAGTTCCGAAGGCTATGATCCGGTAGAGTGTAGGCTCGGAATAGGGTAGAATTTTGAAATTCTACTTTGTGCTGAAGGGTTAAGGCACTCTGATTCGCCACACATTTGAAAGAAAACCTCCTGTTCTTGAAGCTTTCTGGCAAATTCTTCTTCAAGGATCTGAAATCAATGGGATAAAATAAATTCAACATGATTTAAAAATAGAAATTAATCTGCAATTGTTGGTGCATGTATGAGCAACAAGTGTCATTTACTTTTTTGTGTTGGTGCCAGCACTACATCATAATACGCATGGTATGCAGATCAAAGATTTCAGATACACTTCTACTTTTTCAGGAAAAAAAGGGATTTAATCGCCTCATTTTGAATTATCCACTTCTTTATCATATGCATATTCTTTATTGGTTTCTTTTTTCTATTACTTAAGCATTGCTTTCTTTGAACAGGTTAAGACATCTAGCTCACCATCAGAGAAAATTGTTAGGGAGAATTCTCTGTTTGGGCTGAATTTCCCTACCTAGTGAGTCCCCCAGCAGCTTTGCTGGATTTCTGGGGTTTCTTTTTTTTCTCCTGCCAAGAGTGAGACTCTTTTACCCTCACTCTTGGACCTGTTGAAGTGTGTTTTCTTGGTTAAACCTTGTGTTGAATGGGCTATGGGGTCTTTTACTCCATAGGGCCTCATGTATTTTTGTGATGTGGGTTACACAGCACCCTCTGTGCCGTGACCCAGGGGTGTCCTAGGGACTCCCCAACATAGACTCCATACCCTGGGACTGACTGCTGTCTCCTAGGGCATGTAAAGTCACCAAAGACTTTGCTAGTCTTGAATCCTGAACAGAACCAGTACAAACCATCATATTGTGGACGTACTGGCTGGGGCAATTCGATTGCCCCAGGGTCTGTTAGTCGAGGGGGCACGTCTCCGTCCCCCCTGATCGAGTTTTGGCTGGTGGCAGTGGAAACTACTTTTTATATTCGACCGCGAATATTTCCCTATGGGATTTCCCATTGTTTTAGGCTAACACATTTAATTATTTATTTACGGTAGCCTTAAACATACCGCCGGTTTATATATTTATTATTATAACTCCGGTTGGGACTTTTTGCCAAAACTTGATTCTAAAATGGCGTTGGCGTTCGCCTCTGTAACTCTGACCCAAAGTGGAGCCCTTTGTTCCACTTTTGGCAGGCTTCTCCACAGAAGCCCTCCAAAGTGGTGCCACTCTGTCTGGGGTACTTAGGAGGGGTGGAGGGGGATTTAGGCACCCTGGACTGAGTTACCTTGGTAACTCAAGTCGCACTCCGTCCTGATTGGCCCAAGTGGTGAGCCGGCCGGCTCACCACTTAGCATGTTTGAGTGACAGCTAGGCTGGGTGAATGGGGGTTTGCTGCATAAAAGCAGGGCTTTGGGGACTGGAACTTCAGAAGTCGCCACAGGACCAAGAATCCGACGAGGGAAGAGCTGAGCCGACCTGCTTCGACGACACCACCCGGTGGAGCCCTGCTGAACCGTCTCACCACCTTTCCCGACGACCGAGGAGAACTCTTAACGGAGTGGCTCCTTCCCTTGACTGGTGGGGACAACCAGTTTTCACCTTCTTTCCGCTTCTCGAGGTATCTCGTGGCCGCCTTGCCCGTGCCAAGCACCCCGGCAACCGGAATACCACACTTTTACCCCTAACCGCGAAAGTCGGTACAACCCTTTAACCGGAGGACTCCGCGGCTGGTTTCTTCCCGGGCAGTGCAACGACCTTCTTCTTCTGCTCTTCAGCGAGAACTTCTTCTCCCCTGACCGACGTCGAGCCTTGCTGCCACTGCCTGGAACAACTGCCACCGCTGGAGGATCCTTTCCGCTTAAGGTACCGTGTTCCGCCTGGCTTCCCTTGCCACCGACTGTACGGGGTAGATTTAGCCCCCGGCTTTCGAACCTGGGAGTGCCTGGGACACCCTGGCTAAACTTTCTAAGCCACTCTAAACTCTTTCTAACTCTTTGCAAGACTTTGAATCCCTACTAACAGTGTGATCTTGGGCACATTTTCGCTCCGGCTACTCTAAGAGTGGGCCCTGCCTAGTGACTTTTGCTCACCTGTGACTTTGTACTTCTTTGAGCCTATTGCAAATGTTCTGGACCTTAGAGTGGTGTGGTTAACCTATTCCCGTTTCTTTTATCCCTTTCTTGAACCTACTAGAGTGTCATCTAACGTTAAGCACTCACCTCTGTTCGAATTATGTGGTGTTAACCTAGAGTTGTCTAGATAGGAGTAAGGGTTGGAACTGCTTTCATTATAACTGTGTTTGAAGAGTTTGTACTATATTTTTGCTAGAGTGATTTCAACTTATGTGTGTTTAATAAATAAATAACTATATACTTTTGAAACCAAGCTCTGGTCAGTGTTTGCTTGTGCTATTGTGTTTGAGTACCTATGGTGTATACTTTACATACTGCCTAACTCTTCTTGAGGGAAGTCTGACTGCTCAGCCACAGCTACCAAGTAAATCTGGGTGGTGCAGACTGCTACCAAGTGGGTTTACTGCTATACCTGTAGTCTTAAATCTTTTGCAGTGTTCCCCAAGGGAACTGCACAGGTTTCTGCCTAACAAAAATTATCTAGCTAGAAATTATCAATAATCTAATCATTATGTTATAGCTCAATCTCCCAAAGCTAGGATGCTACACAATGTTTAGATGCAAAGTAAAATGCCATACTATTAAAACGAAAAAATACATACACCTGAATATTCTAATTGTTCACATTCAGAATGTGCTACTTCACAATCCACATTCTTCTCTTATAAAAAAACATTGTATGATATTAATTGAAATCATGCATACCAGTTGGTTGAAACTGCTGACAGTCTCATTCCCAAAATCTTTTTTTGCTGTAGTTACTGTACAAAATATCCGCTGTGCATCACTTTCATCATTACTTCCAGAACTGTGAATTTCATTTGAGCTGTTGTGGTCTTTTTCTATAAAGTGGTTTGACACTATTTTCTACTTTCGGTCCCTATGCTAGATTGTGCTCAGCTTAGCAGGCTTAATTGTATTAATTTCACCAAAGAAATAGATGCCAAAGAGGACCAGGGTGGGACAATGCCAGATTTGTATTCGGTTTTCCCCTTCTCTAATGGTATATCAGGCTGAAAAGCTATGGTTTTGAGAGTAATCTAGAGCAATGCCAGCAATTGATGGATTTAAAACTATCCATCCATCATACTTCAGTTTTCTTTTTCTTTGCAAGTCACACCAATTGGACTTTTGTGCCCAGATGCGGGTTCCCAATTTATTATGCATCACACTCGTGATGCTGAAACATGTCTGGGTTGTGTGTGGTCCGTTGGAGAAGGGATGTGACAAAGCAGTGCAGGCAGGACTGATTCATTTGGTATGGGACCAAGCCTAATTTTCAGATGGGTTTCCCTCCTGTTCCGTTAAAGCAATGGTTTGGAGGGTTATCCAGATAATTGCCCCTAGTTATGATGGATTTAAAAGCATCCACCCAACCCTCATCCTACAGAGTTGCATAATTACCATATACCAAATTTTGAATGTCACAAGATGCACTATTTGTTAGAAAAAACATCTTGCCAGTTAACTAATGTCCACAATGGTTTCCCTTTATTGCATTGTTACAGTTTGAACAATATAAACACTGGAGCATCCCCGTTTTTGGTTTCTACAAAGATTGTTGGCGTCTGCCCGTCTCCTTTAACTATGCTCCTCAGGGCATTACTTCATCGAAAAGAACACAGTGGTGGTTTTGGAAACATTATTTACAGATCTGCACTATGTTTAATTATCTTCCAGTTTTTATGAATTATCCTTTTGATCCAGTAAAACTATCTTGAAAATGAAGTCAGACAAAGGGAACCATTGTGTAGCAAACACATTGGTAAGCTGGACAATATTTCCAAAACCTTTGCAACACACATGGAATATAATGCGTTATATAAAACATTATTTAGAAGCATGAATTTGGGATATTTATATTCATATTTTATTTATAACGCGCTCATACACATGTGTTTCAGAGCGCGACAAGGCAAGGGAGGGGAACAGGGGAGAAAACAAAACAGCGATCTTACTAGGCCCAGTGACATTGAGAACTTGCAAGTGCTTGGGAGAGGGTGCAGGGAAAAAGTGCAAGGGAGGGGGAGAAGTGGAAAGTGCAGAGCAAGGGGAGAGCAGAAATAAATACTGATAAATACATGATAATAACAGCAAACACGGCAATAGTAGTGCATCCAGCAAGTGCCAAGTTGAGGGGAGCAGACAGGGTAGGTCTGGTAAGTGCAAGGGACAAGGAGGGGGGCCTGTGTGGGTACAGATACAGACACCAGTGCAAAGGGTGGCCAGAAGGCAGTGTAGGAGGGTGGAAAGGATAAGCAGGAGCCTGGGCCCGGTGGACAGAGGGTGGCCAGGTGCACAGTACCAAGAGAGACCAGAATCAGTGGAGGAGAGGGGGGGGTGAAAGCAGAAGCAAAGAGGATGGTCTTAAGGTGCTTCGGGAGCCGGAGGTGGTTCTCCTCAAGTTTTAGGGTTGTAGGGAGGCTGTTCCAGAGGGAGGCCCCAGCTGAAGAAAGAGATCGGCGCCCAGCTTGTTTCTTAGAAAAACAACTGACCATGAGGAAATTAGAGGTAGAGGAGCGGAGAGCTCGAGAGGGGAGGTATTTATAGAGGGATAGCTGAAGGTATTTTGGACCCAGGCCCCAGTAAGCCTTGTGGATACTGCAGAGAGTTTTGAAATTAATCTTTGAATCCACTGGGAGCCAATGAAGAGATTTCAAGGCTGGAGAGATACGATCCCAGGGCTTAAGGCCAAGGACAAGTCTAGCAGTCCTGTTCTGAATTAGTTGCAGAGGGCGGAGAATAGAGGAAGGTAGATTTAAAAAGAGGCTGTTGCCGTAGTCCAACCTAGAGAGAACCAGAGCTTGGGATACCATGAGCTTCTGGGGGAAGGAGAGGAAGGTAGAATACCTCTGAGGAGGTGCAGTAGGAAGTTTGACTTTTTAGAGACCTCAGAGATGTGGGCGGAGAAGGAAAGGGTGGAGTCAAAGATGGCCCCAAGGTTCTTAGCCACACAGATGGGGGTGGGAGGAGGGCCCAGGGAAGCAGGCCAGAGAGTGAGGGGACAGGATGGTGGATCTGTTTTTGCATAGAACATTTACTCCCGATATTGTTTATGTGACCTAACATTTGCTGTATGTTGGTAATGGTAGTTTTGTTTCAGAAAAACCGGAACCCAATCATCTATGGATAATAAAATAAAAACCTAAAAGAGTATTGAAGTTAAGGGCGACAGGCAAGGTTGGGCAGCAACCACAAGATTGTGTCTCTGGCATCTGCACTGCACGGCTTTGTGAAAAAGAAGTTATGTTTAGATTGCGGACATAATTGAAAACCTCAGATTAGGGACATCACTTTGTATACATATAAATTAACATTAAATAGAGATGCAGTGTGTAAAATCTTCAAGCTACAGAATGTGATCAAACCTAACTCATTATCTAAATTTTGATAAATAGCAAAAATCTAATTCATCTGATATCTAGTTGAAACTCAAAAACATGTTGAGGAAAAAAGTTAAAGAGGATAAAAAGGACAAACACGCAGATTGTGCATGAAATGAAGATATTAGTAATTTAAATAAGTGCATTAGTATATTTTGCCAATCAAAATGGAAAATGCTATCATTTGACTCATTCTTTAATACTACATAGTTTGTCAGTCTTCAATCTGTAACTGCATACCCTGAGCATTTCGGAGAACGAAATGAAAGGCTAAGGGTTTTGTTAAGCGCAAAGTGCACCTATGGGCATCTTGGTGCAAAAATGTGGTAAAGAGCACAGGCACAAGAATAAATTCAATCGGGATGGCGAAGTTGAGAGACTTCATCACTAGACAAAACAACAAATGATTTGACAAGGATTTAATGGCAAAAAAGAAGAATATTCCATAGTAATGGCCGAGAGAACAGAAAACAAATGAACAACACAACAACGAGAAACAACGAAAGGTTTGGCAAAAAGAGGAGCATAGATAATGAGCGATACAGTAGGTCAACGTATTGAAAAGAAATGACAGGCCCCCTTCATTGAAGGCCCTGTCAGCCAGGCAGTGGACATTACATTTAACCAGGATAGATATCCAGTGGAGTTTACTAAGAGGTGTAGTATATAAATGGTGGGGCAACTGGTTTACATAGCCATTTGATCTCATAACAGCACTATATTGCTAGTTGTGGTTCCACTTAAAGAGCAAGTGTAATTTCTATGCAACCAGGTTGACTAAAAAAGCTTTGTCAACTGAAATCATTAACTATGAATACAAAATTGTTGCTGAACTACTCTCATAAAATCCAATTTTTCAAGACAAAGATTATTAAACATAGCACTTTCGTTGCAATTTTGCCATCCACACTTTAATGAATATTGTCCTTGACACTGCCAACATGTTAGCAATTACAGCTTCCGAAGGAGAAAGTAAAAGCATTGCCATTTTGAATACATGTTTTTGTTAAAGGTATAGATGGAGATGCTTTTTCCAAGCAGACGTGTACAGTTTACAAAAAATACACAGTGAAGGGCTATGGCCAAGATGACCAAGTGATTGGGCGCACTCTGCATCGACTTCAGTAGCATGCCACCAGGCCACACTGAAGAATACCCATTCCAGAGGGTATGGAGCTGTAGTAATATCCCATGTAAATGCTGCTCAGTGCGAGAGCACTACTGCTTCTCATCTTAAAAGGGAGCCCTGAGAAGGCAATCTAGACAACCCCCAAATACACAGGAAAGATAGCAGCAGAGCACAGACACTATTGCTGTGTGTCTAGGATCTATCGAGAGTGAAGCAGAGGGCCATTGTCAGTCTTCTGCCATTCCCACACGCTGCTAGACCTTTCCTCCTGATCATTTAACGAGGGGTGGGAGTTCTGAAAGTATGGAACCAAAGCAACAGAAAGGCAGCCGGCTAGCAGGAACAGAGCTTTGGTGAGTGGGTGGGGTGCAGCAGTGGGGGAGACTAGGAGTCGAATCCAAAATAACAGAAGAGAGGCCATGGGGCAAGGAGGTAGGGGCCTAGGGAAGACTGGGTCTGCAGCATGCATCACTTAAGTTTAGGTACCTCATGGGTACACAACTGCGGTCTGACTAGGAACAGCCCAGACAGGTGCACTCCCCTTTTGAAGTCAATGGAAGAGTTCACCTAGAAATTATAAGTTACTCACCGTAGCGAGCCCCCTTTCCTCCATACTGCATGGGCATCCCTTCCAAGGGACGGGACACGGAACCCTTTTCACCAGAAAAAACCTTCTTCCCCTTTAAATTTAGAGGCGTGCGGGGGTGCAGCCCAGGGAGTATACGCTGCCCTGACTCCGCCCTCCGGCGCCACACCTCAGTCCCCATTGATGCGTCGACAATAGATTTAACATTGCCTAATGACACCAGTATTATTAGAGGGGAGGTTGGTGGGACGTCTAGATGAAAGGGGACAAAGGACTAAGATTACTTTAGTCACTACGGTCATTACTCTTGCGTCCCGTCCCCTTTCCCCCATACTGCATGGGTGATTACAACGGAACGTAGCCCCAGAGTGGAGACAAGACCCCCCTCAAGCAAATCGGTTCCTGAGAACCGCCTGTCCGAAAGCCGCATCAGATCTATAGCCGGCATCCAAACAGTAATGCTTCAAGAAAGCCGAGGGAGGGCCCAAGTGGCCGCCCTGCTTATGACTTGCCAAGGGACATGGCGCTGGAATGCGATGGCCGTTGCCTTGGCCCTGACTGCATGGGCATGCATGTTGATTGGAAGCGGGGTGTGCTGACCCTTGTACGCTTCCTTGATGGCAGAGAACATCCAGCGGGATATGGAGGCCTGATAACCTGGTCTTGAGCCTCCGAAAGCGACAAACGGGGCGTCCGATTTGCAGAAGCCCTTGGTCCTGTCCAAGTAAAATTTCAGGGCACGCCTGACATCCAGACAGTGCAGCACTCTCTGTGCTTCGTCCTTGGGATTGGCAAAGAAGGTAGAAAGGACTATTTCCTCGTTCAAGTGGAATGCAGACGGCACCTTGGGCAGAAATGCCGGGTGTGGCCGCAGGACTACTTTGTCCCTGTGAAAGGTAGTATATGGTTCCGAGGCGACCAGCGCCTGCATTTTGCTGACTCTATGAGCTGAGGTGAGGCCGACTAGCAAGGCCGTCTTGATGGTGACCAGCCTTATGTCCGCAGACGCCATTGGCTCGAACGGTTTGTGTGTGAGGTGCGCCGGAAGGAGAGTACATCTACCAAAGTACATGCAAGGGGGTCGATTTCCTTTGAGTCTGCCCAGTGGCAGAATCTGGTCCATTTACTTTTATACTGGGCCCTGGTAGCCTTGCTCCTTGCGCCCTGTATGATTTCCAGATTAGCCAGCGAGAGGCTGAGGTGCTGCAGCGTTACCTGCTCAGATAACACACTGAGGGCTAGTTTCAGTGGCGCAGGGTGGATGACCCTGCCCCCCATTTTGCGCCAAAAGATGTGCTGGGCCCGTCGGGAGGTGAATCAAAGGCATCTCCGAGAGGCTGAGCAGCTTCGAAAACCATGGCCTGACCAGCCACCATGGAGCTATTAGAACGATGTTGAGTTGGCGAGACTCCTTGATCTTGCAAATAACCCTGTGAATCCGTGGAGTGGCCAGGAAGGCGCAAGCCTTCATGCCGGTTCACTGAAGCATAAATGCGTCGCCCAGAGTGGCCGGGGCCGCGTCCCCTGTATCTGCGAGGAGGCGAACTGAGGGCACTTCTTGTTGTGCCAGGTGGCAAAGAGATTCTCCTGGTGATGATCCAACCTGTTGAAGATCCCCTGAATGACGAGGTCGTTTACCTGCCACTCGTAATTGTCCGCACCCAACCTGCTGAGCCCGTCTGCCTCCAGGTTGGATTCCCCCGGGAGGTGGACTGCTGTGAGGTACATTTCGTTTTACAGGGCCCATTCCCACATGCTGATTGCCGGTCTGCACAGAGGAGGGGGATCTGGTGCCTCCCTGCTTGTTGACGTATGTTAGGCAGAATTATATGCAGTACCCTTTGGGAACACTACACACAATTAAGACAACAAGTGACAGTACAATTTCACCTTTGGTACAAGCCTGTACTACACAGTTATAGTGGTAGCAGTAGCGGAGCAGCCAGACTTATCTCAAGAGTAAGTGAGCAGTACAAATAGTTACACAAAGGACAGCAATTACTATGATTTAGGCAAACACTGACTCATAGTTTCCAAGTAAAAGAATATATATTTATTTACTCAACAGTTGTATAACATTTCATTATTCTAAGCAAGTTAAAAATCACAATCATAAATACACCACACCACTTCCCTTAAATTCCAGACAAGTTAAGCTCACAAAATGAAGTGGGAGCAAAATGGCACTCCAGCAATTTAAAAGGGAGGGAAAGAAAAAGTTATTAGACTTTAGGAAAAACCAACAGGTTTTTCTCAGGGCAATTGAACAAGAGAGACTACAGTGAGGAGATCAGCTAGAAAAGGGTTAGGGCCAAAGTCAATGGGTCAAAAGTGTTTTGCTCAAAGATCACACGGTTCAGGGTAGTTTGCGGTAAGGTTCATGGCACAGATTCCAGACGAGGTTGGGTGGTAGAAAAGTTAGTTCAAAGAGAAGAGAAGGACAAGCCCTTGGATTGGAGAAAGATTTCAAACACTTTCCTCGCGGATGAACGAAACGTACAACCGGGTTTGCACAGTACCTTAAAACGGAGAGGGAGCTGTAGCTGAGGTCGGATGTTCCTGGTGGTCCTGCAGGCTCACGGTTCCTGAAGCGACTGTCGGACTGACACGAAGTAGGAAGACTGGAGGGTCCTGCGCCACCCAGGGAAGAAACCAGCAGCAGAGCAAAACAACTAATAAAAGGTGCACTCCGTAAAACCCAAGCAGGGTCCGACCTTCCTGGCTATCCGGCCCACTGTAGCTCTGTACAGCAAATTCAACCAGAGGAGGGGTCCTGGCTTGTAGTTTGGGTGAACTGGTTGATCCCACCAGCTCAAGGGAAGAAGTTTCCTGGAGGCTCTTCTCTGTCGTCGGATTCTGAAAATTCGGACCTGCAGCAGGGCTTCACCAAGCGGTTCAGTAGTGGTAGGGGTCCTCTTCTTCCAGTTCCTCGTTGGTTCTTTCGTTACAGTGGCGACTTTGCTCTTCCAGTCCCAGAGACCTGCTTTTTATGCAGTTTTCCCCCATTCATACAGCCTGGCTGTCAATTACACAGCAGGGTGGCTGGCCTGGCAAGGCCAGTCCCCTTAGCCAATCAGACAAGAGTGCGACTTGGGTTACACCAAGGGAACCCATGGTAGGGGTCCGAAGATCCTTCTATCACATCCTGCCTACCTAGACTATCAGATGCCTTAAGGAGGGCTTCTGTGCAGAAGCCCGCGAAAAGAAAGCAAACAAAGGAGTCATCCCCGGTTTGGCACGCAGAGAGAAACATGAAAAAGACTAACAAAAAGAAATGGCGAATAAACCCAGCCGGAACCAAAATAAAAGGTATTTGGTCAAGCGGGTTTATGTTCGAGGCTAATATAATAGCCTAAAACATTACCACGTTTATATAAGATAATCACGGTAGAAAAGTAAGGGTAGGTACCACTACCACCAGCCAAGTCTTAATGAAAGGGAGCGAAACAATGCCCCAAGAGGTACAGACAAAAAGGGATCAGAGTTAACCCTTTCCAATACTCCATGTAAGATGGGGTGTACTGGGTCTGTGGTTTAAAGTGACTATAGTAAAGTTAATGGCAACTTTACCCTTTTCTGGGGCACTATAGTCAGCCCCATAAAATGGAGTCGTTGGGAAGTCTAAAAGACAACCCTGTGTCACTGCACTGAAGGTGCTGTGTAACACACGAACAATATGGTGCCTTGGAGTAGGTGAGGCTCCAGTGCCCAAGATCACACAGAAAGTAGAAATACACATAGCAAAACACATGTAAGAGTGGAAAAAAGGCTCACACTCTTACCAGGTGAAAACAATTAATCCTAGAGATCCAGCAAAGCTGCTGAGGGACTCATTAGGTAAGGGAATTTAGCCATTTATGAGAATTCTCCCTAACAACGTAATACATGTTGGTCGAGTGACCTGTCTGGATGAGGACAACCTTGCCCCTGAGAAGTGGTAGGAATGCTCTGAGCGCTAGCCAGATGGTGTTCAGCTCTAACCAATTGATGTGGTATTCCTGCTCCCGTCGAATCCAGGTTCCGTGGAACGAGAGACCGTCCAGGGTGGCTCCCCAGTCCTCGAGCGAGGAGTCTGTGGTGATGGTGATCTGCGGGGTGGGCACCGAAAGGGCTTGCCCATCCGTAGGTTGCAGTCCGTGGACCACCATGTTGGGTCCGGGTGGAGAGATGGAGGAAAGATGATCCTCTCTGATTGAGAGCCCCACTCCTGGTTCCATGAGGCCGCGAAGTGTAGCTGAATCCTCCTCAGTCACGTGTGTGTGTGATGGCTAAAAGGACCGCCGCCAAGAGACCAAGGAGATGTTGGTACCACCAAGCCGAGGTCACTTCTCTGCTGAAGAAGTGGGCGGTGGCCCTCTGGATGGCCGAGATCTTGTCCTCTGACGGAAATACCTTCTCAGAGCAGGTGTCCCAATGAGGCCCAAGAATGTCAGACTGCGTGGGCTGCAGCTGCGACTTCTCGAGAGTGAGAAGCCCAGATCGTGCAATGTGTTCATAAGGGCATGGGAATAGGGGGGAACCGCTTCCGGAGAGGTAGCCCTGACGAGCCAGTCGTCGAGGTATGGGTAGATGTGGAGGCCCTGCGCTCTGAGGACAGCCACTGTATTCATGAGCCTGGTGTTAGGCAGAATTGCATGCAGTACCCTCTGGGACCGCGAGATACAATTAGGACTACAGGTGTAAGCAAGACCAACCTTTGGTATAAGTCTGCACCACACAGTTTTTGGTAGCGAGCTGAGCAGCCAGGCTCATCTCAAGAGTGAATGTGAGCAGTACAAGTAGTTACACAGAGGACCTTCAATCAAAGTGTTTCAAGTAGACACTTATACTCAAGGTTTCATAGTAAAACACGTATTAATTGCACAATAATTTAGAAAACATTTCAATAGTAGAAGACAACTTATTATATACCAATACACTTCAATACAAGATTTTGAGATAGTTTGAGCTCCCCTGAAATAGGAGCAAAGAACAAGTTACTTCTTACCTTGTAACGTTCTTTCGACGGGATGTTCCTCCGACGTATTCTTCATCTTAGATATCTCCTTCCAGCTCTGCTGGCCTCGGAACATTTTTTCTCTAGAGGGCGCTGCGCGTCGACGTCCTCCGAGTCGATGTCCCTCGACAGCCGCCGTATCGACGACGTCATCCTGCCTATAAAGGCCGCGCGCAGCGTCCGTTGCTCAGTTCCGTTTTGTAGCCCACAATAATTCTTTCTGGACTAGACTAATCACCCTGAAGGAGCACAATCTGCAACAACAAGGGAAGTAGAACTGCGGGGATGGATGGGAGGGTCGATGAGGAATACGTCGGAGGAACATCCCGTCGAAAGAACGTTACAAGGTAAGAAGTAACTTGTTCTTCGAAGGGATTGTGTCCTCTGACGTATTCCTCATCTTAGATAGGCTCCCATAGCAGTATTCTATTATTGGAGGAGGGAGTACTGACTTCACGCTGTCTTCTATTGATGAATAGAATGCAGTACAGCCCTTCCAAACCTAGTCTCTTGACTGGAGGAGGAATCCAAGTTGTAAAATCGTGTAAAGGTATGGACAGACGACCATGTAGCGGCCGCACAGATGTCTTTAACCGGCACACCTCTTTTGAGGGCCGATGAAGCTGCAATACCTCTGGTCAAATGAGCCCTAAGGTTTTGAGGGGGCTCTTTCCCTGCCAGTTTATAACATTCCAGAATGGCTAGAATGATCCATCTGGAAATGGTCTGCTTAGTTATAGGTAACCCCAGCTTGTGACCTGTGTAACCTACAAACAGCTGGTCTGCCTGTCTTATCCTGGCTAGTCTACTGCTGTAAAAACTTAAAGCCCTTCTAGGGTCTAGCCTGTGTAACCTCTCTTCCTCTTTCCCCGGATGAGGAGGAGGATAGAAAGATGGTAGGGTAATCTTCTGAGTGATATGGAATTCAGAAACCACCTTTGGGAGGAAATTAGGCTTCACTTGCAGGACAACTTTGTCTTTGTGAAAGATTGTGTGAGGGGGTTTACAAGAAAGAGCTTGTAATTCGCTCACCCTTCTAGCAGTGCTATTAATAAAACAGTTTTAAGGGTAAGGAATCTTAACGAACAAGAATGGAGTGGTTCGAAAGGTGTGCCCATCAGGAAAGTTAGGACTAAGTTTAAATCCCATAGGGGAACTTGGAATGGTCTTGGGGGATAAACATTGGTTAACCCCTTTAGAAACTGCATTACCAAGGGTAACTTGAAATAGGATGGTTCTTCCGCAGTGCGCTTAAAGATGGATAGCGCTGCGAGATAGCCCTTAATGGTGCCAACTTGAAGGCCTGAATTCGGCAAATATAGAAGGAAGGACAAAACCATTGGTGTACCACATGAAAAAGGGTTGATATTCTGTTCTCTACACCAGCTGCAAAATCTGTTCCAACGGCAGCGGTATAAAGACTTTGTTGCTGGCCTCCTTGCCGAAAGCAACACCTCCATATCATCATCAGGGAGGTCCCAATCCTTGTACCTCAGCCTTTCAGAAGCCAAGCGTGAAGGTTGAGGGTTTTGATGTCTGGATGGAGAACCTGACCTCCCTTCTGTGAGAGTAGGTTCTCACTGAGTGGAAGTCGAATTGGAGGGCAGATGGACAAGTCTAGAAGGTCCGGGTACCACGTTCTCCTGGCCCAATCCGGGGCAATTAGGATCATGGTTCTCCGGAATCTTCTCAACCTCCTGATCATTTGAGGAATGACAGGGACCGCGTACAGAAGCGGAAACTCCCAATCCACTATGAACACGTCTCCCAGAGCTCCTCTCGGGGGAAATTCCCTTGAGCAGAACAGATCGCATTTCCTGTTGAGGCTGGTGGCGAACAGATCCACCTGAGGGGTTCCCCAAAGGGCGAAGATCTCTTGAAGGACTTCCTGAGCTAGCTCCCACTCTTGAATTTGTCTTTCCTGAGGAATTTGTTCAATTCTCGCAAGTCCAAGGTGGGTCTCAGTCCTCCGTCTTTCTTTGGAATGAGAAAGTAAGGGGAGTACCAGCCCTTGTTCCTCTCCGCTACAGGTACCGGTTCTATGGCACCTTTCTCTAGCAGGTCCAAAATTTCCTGCAAGAGGAGCGGTTCTGGAGCTTTCTGAGAGCTGATCCCCGGTGGATGACTCTGAGGTATGCGTAGGAAAGGCAGGCAGTAACCTTGGGCAACTGTTTCCAATGCCCAAACATCTGACGTGATAGCCTGCCATACCGCCAGATGTTGAGTCAACCTGCCTCCTACAGGTGTCCTGTGAGGGAAGTCCTCAGAGTGGTTTTGGGGCGGCTGATGCAGATGCCGATGGTAAAGAGGCACCTGCTGTTGCTGCGGCTTTTGAATATCTACCCCGTCCACCTCGGGTAGTTCTTCTTTGTCCCCTTTGAGCCGGTCGTCCTCTACCTCTTCCGAAAGCGGAGTAGAAGCGAAAGGACTTGCCCCTCGCAGAGGTTCCTGTGGGACGAAAAGGTGTCTGACGGATTGCAGCGCCTAGGGATTTTGCTGCTGCTTTTGAAGTTTGCAGTTTCTCTAAACTGTCATCCGCCTTTTTCCCGAACAAAGAAGAGCCATCGAATGGCATGTTCAAGAGCCTGGCTTGCACATCTGGGGCAAAACCAGACTTTCTCAACCAAGCGAATCTCCTGGTTGTTGTACTTGCCGCCATTGCTCTGCTGATACTGTCAGCCGAATCAATGCCCGTCTGGAGGGATTCGCACATAGCGTCTTTACCGTCCTGTATGATATTCAGGAACACCTCCCTTTCTTCTCCCTCCGGGATGCAGTCAGCCGCTGTAGAAGCACACTCCCAAAGTGTATGGCTGAATCTAGCAAGGGTGCAAGTAGCATTAACAGATTTTAACGCCATGCTACATGACGAAAAACTTTCTTTGCCATAGCATCATATTTTTTATCGTCCCTGTCCTGTGGGACGGTAGGATAAGCCGTCTTGACATCGGTAGAAGATGCTGCCTGTACCACCAGACTTTCTGGGGATGGGTGTTTTGACAAAAACTCCGGGTCTGTAGAGGATACCCTGTATTTTGTAGACAGTTTTTTATTTACTGCCGGGACGACATCTGGGGTTTCCCAGTTCGTCATAATCTTCCTCTGAAGAGCTTTATGAAAAGGCACCACAGGATCCTCCTGTGGGCCTTTGTCAAGAATATCCGTGAGGTCATCTTGTTGGAAAGATTGTGAAGGTGCAGACCACCCCATAAACTCTGTGATCCTGGCCATTAAGGCTCTATAGGGGGTTTCAGCATGTTCCCCCGGGTCTGGCCTAGCAAACTCCACCTCAGGGGAAGTGTCTAACCCACTTTCCTCATGTAAGGAATCATGAAGATCCTTTAACCTGCGTTCTTCAGAGGAAAATTCCTCTCTAATTGGGGTTACAGGTCCCTGCAACTCAAATGTGTCTTCCTGTTCAGACAATTCACCCTCTTCCATAATTGAGGACATAGTTCTCAATTGTTCTGAACTCATAAAGGGCGTAAACCCCATTTCCAAGGCAGAGGGTGCCGAACTTGTCATAATCGGCCTCGAAAACGTCGATGTCGTCGACGGCGAAGGCTTCGAGCGTAGCGTCGAAAACAAAGGCGGAGGCCTCGATGACCTCGACAGAATTGGGATTCTGCTCGACAATCTCGAAGCCATCGTCATCGAGGACCTGGGGATAGTCACTGGGTGTGTCGTAACCGTGACTTTTCTTGGCGTCGACGCTGGTGTCGAAGCTGGCGTCGAGTCGACAGACCCGTGTGTCGAAGGTCCCTTCGACAACGGCATCGAAGACACCGACCTCGGCGTCGACGGAAACTTCGTCGACGGTGTCGACGGAACCTTCGAGGAAGGTTTGGAGGTCATAGTCCTACTCGAGGGTTCGAGACGCGCTCGAGAGGTTTCCTTCGCCGGGTACTGCGACTCGCGGCGCTTTTGACCGTCAGATCTTTCGACCAGAGCATCGCTCTCGGCAGTCTTCGAGGGGGTCGAGGCCGCTTTCTCGAAGACGCTCATCATATTTTTGCAGAATTCCTCCCATTCAGCCCGGGAACTATGTTTCGTGGGGCAAGGGATTCTCTTTGGCGAAACAGAGGAAGAGGAAGACGGAGAAGGGGATCTTCGACGTCTCCTCTTCGAGTGCTTCGATCTTGAGGAGTGATGGGACCCACTCCGAGACCTGGAGCGCGTATGGTGACGAGGAGACGAATGTCTCGACTTCGTCGACGAAGAAGAAGCTTTAAAAGTCTTACCTTTCTCCAGCTTCCCACTATGCTCCTTCAGGGCCTTAGCTGTCATGGACATACAGTCCTCGCACTCCGAACAATGGTGTTCAGCTCCCAAACACCACAGACAAACTCTGAGGGTCAGTCAGCAACATCTTTTTCCCACAATCTCAGCATTTTTTGAAGCCGGATCGAGGAGTTGTCGGTTCCGACGAAGAAGCCATCGAGTACGGATCGAATAACTCGAGGTAAATAGGTTTAACCTGACAAAACTGAGCAACGGTATTCCGAGGCACTGAGTAAGCGCGGAAAAAACGGAACTGAGCAACGGACGCTGCGCGCGGCCTTTATAGGCAGGATGACGTCGACACGGCGGCTGTCGAGGGACATCGACTCGGAGGACGTCGACGCGCAGCGCCCTCTAGAGAAAATTTTTTCCGAGGCCAGCAGAGCTGGAAGGAGATATCTAAGATGAGGAATACGTCGGAGGACACAATCCCTTCGAAATTGCAGTTCAGTTACTTAGTGAGCAAAAGGGACAAAAGTAATTATATGTGATCTATTCTACTTATTAAACAGTGTAAATAGGTTCTTTTCACCAGAGGAGTTCAATTCAAGTCAATAGGCCAGGCCAAAGTCAATGGGCTGGTGTTCTGGATAGGAAAGAGCAGTTCTGGTATCAAAAGGTTAAGGCTTTGCAAAAGTTCTCAGAGGTAGTTTAGGCGAAAAAGAATCATTTGTTGGGTCACAAGTGGATTAGGCCTGTAAATTGTGAAAGTTTCACAAACTTTCTCCGCGAGAGTGGCGTTCTCTCAATCGGGTTGACAGAGTACCTTTGTATGAAGAAACAAATGCTGCTGAAGTCGTTGGTTCCTGGCAGATCTCGCTGTTCCTGGGCCTCAGTCGTGGGGACAAGAGGGAGGACATCGGGCGGACTCCTGCTCTGCACGGGATTGTTGAAGAAAGCAAAGAAGATGGAGTCACTTCAGTAGCTGTAGATTCAAGAACACAAACTGGTGTCCCTCTCCCTGGTCAATCCTAACCAGCCTTGAGAATGGTATCCAGGTGTTTTATGAGTTCATTGGTCCCACCAACTGAAAGGAAGAAGCTGTCCTTGAAGGAGCTTCTCTGTCGAATGGAGTTTGGCAATTCAGAACTGCAGCAGGGCTTCTCCAGGCAAACCAACAGTACAGGAGTTGCAGCAGCAATCCTCTTCCAGCTCGTCTTCGTTTCTTTCATTCCAGTGGTCGACTGTGCTTTCCAGTCCAAGAGACTCGCCTTTTAAACAGTTTTCTCCCTTTCATTCCAGCCTAGCTGTCACTCACCCAGCAGGGTGGCTGTCTTTGCCGGACAGTCAGCCAGCCAATCATGCCAGAGTGCATTTGGGTCTTCTATGAGACTAAGCACAGGGAGTTTCGGGCACCTCCCTCACTTCCTGCCCATCCCAGACGCCAGAGGCGGTCTTCAGTCCTGGAGCCCGCCAAAGGCACACAAAGGGACCAAACCTGGTTTGGCGCGCAGAGACAAACACTAGAAGGCCCTTTCCAAAAAGAAATGGCAAAAAGGGAAGACCGGGACCTGTTTAAACAAAGGGTCTTAAGGCGCCATCTTGAAAAACATGGCTCCCGTGATTTTTAGCTACCGGTGTTCGTGGTCGGGAAAAATCATGGTAGTTCGTTGTAAAACCACTGCCACCAGCCTTTTCAATAGGAAAGGGTAGCATTTGACTGCGATATGAGTATTTAGACACAGTGGGTACTATGTAACCCATCCACACTCCATTGTAAGATAGTGTGTTCTGGGTCTAGGAATTTGGATAGACTAGTAAAGTCAATTTCACTTTACATTCTCTGGGAAACAGTAGTTTATCCCAGAGAAGGTATCTAAACCTTTTGGAAGTCTAAAAGACATCCCTGTGTCACTGCACTGAGGGTGCTGTCTAACACACATGAAAAGATGCCGCCTATGGAGTTATCTAAAACCCCATAATCAAAGAACACAAGTGAAAAACACACATCAAAATACATGAAAGAGTGGGAAAAAAGGCTCACACTCTTTCCAGGTAAAAAATCAAGTCCTCAACAATCCAGCAAAGTTGCTGGGGGTCTCCAAGATGACGGGAATTAGCACATTTATGACAATTCTCCCTAACACCTGGTAAAGACCCTGGCGGCAGAGTAAAAGCCAAAAGGAAGGACCTTGTATTGAAAATGGTAGCCCATGATCTTGAACCAAAAGAAAGAACGATGGGGCTGCCAAATCGGGACGTGTAGGTACGCGTCCTTCAGATCTAGGGAGCACATCCAGTCTCCCTTGCACAATGTCTCCGATTTAAAAGCTGGCGTAACCATCCTGAATTTTTGCAGGGCTAAGGAGAGGTTGAGGGTGGAAAGGTCCAGCTGAATGGCGAAAATCCTGGAGTAAAAGCCCAAGCCTTGCTGGGAGGCTCGGACTTCCTCCAATGCCTGGCTCTCTACGAGCGACCAGATCTCTGCCAGAAGAGTTACTGTCCCAACTTGCAGGAGGGGAGGAGATATGAGAGGCTGGGATGGGTAGGCAGTACCCCGTGGATACTACGGTGAGGATCCAGGGGACCGCTGAATTCTGGCGCCAGAAATGTGCATGGAGAGCAAGCCTGTCCCCCCACTGGAGACACATGGACCCGGAGGAACGCGCCATGCCTTTTCCCTCGAAGGCTGTCGTGGAGGAGGGGGACTGGAAAAAGCCCTTACTCTCACCCCCTCTTTTTGTTGCTTGCGCCAGTTCTGAGATGGCGAGCGGTCAGGCTGCCTGGATCTCCGTTCCTGGAAGCCGCGGAACACTTCGTACGTACGACCCCATGTCGGAGCACTGCTGTGACTGGGTGTAGGACTTGGGCGTGGTCTTCATCAAGATGGATAAAGACTTGGCCGTTTGTGAGCCGTTTTTCTTCTTGTCCAGCTCTTTGTCTGAAGAAGTGGAAGAAGCCACCGCCCCCCTCGAATGGCAGATCTCATATGCGTTCCTGGACGTCCTGGTTGAATTTCGTTGTCCAGAGTCAGGCTGTCCTTCTCATGTCCGTGGCGATACAGATGGCATGTCCAGAGGTGTCAATATGCGCCACAGTGGATTCCAAGAGGTACTCCGCCACCAGCTTGGCCTCAGCCAGTCCCGCCTTAAAAAGTGATTGGCTCCAAGTAGGGAGTTCCGGTAGGAAGTCTGCAATTTCCCGCCATAAACTTTGGTTAACGGCAACCAAGGCATGGCATAGGCATTGGCCTGACGAAGATGCAAGGATGCATTGGAATACAGCTTCTTCCCGTACGCCGCCAAGATCTTCGCCTCCTTGCTGTTAAGCAGAATCCTGTGCAGTGCCCTTAGGGACCACTACACACAATTAAGACTACACGTGGCAATACAAGTTTTACCTTTGGTACAAGCCTGTATTACTATGTTAAAGTGGTAGCAGTAGTGGAGCAGCCAGGCTTATCTCAAGAGTATATGAGCAGTAGCTGAGATTACACAAAGGGACCCCAATTACTGGGACTCAAGCTAACGCTGACTCAAGGTTTCAGGTAAAAAATATAAGTACAATTCCAATCTTAATTTTTGCAGAAGTATATCCAAATTCAGGCCCATCATGGTCCTCAGGTTCCCGGAGATCCAAATTCCCAAGTACTTCATTTGTGTCGGACACCATCTGAAACCTACGTCCACAAGTTCTCTACAATTAATCAAGTGTGAACCTGGTAGAGCCTCCGATTTGGTCCAGTTGACTTTATAATTTGACAACAGGCGGAAATCTTCAATCAAGACCATCACTTCTGGAAGAGAAGAAGCCAGTTCCTGGACGACCAACAGTAAATCATCGGCATACAGCCATAGTTTCTGGCATACTCCATTGTAATTGACTCCCAGTATCTTGTCATTAGATCTAATCGCCTCTGCCAAAGGTTCAATGGATATTATAAACAGTAGAGGAGATAAAGGACAGCCTTGCCTAGTCCCCCGTTGCAGTTCAAAACTATCCGATATAATCCCATTTGTGTTGACCTCCGCAGTCGGATTTGTATACAACAACTGAATCCAGCTTAAAAACTCAGGACCGTTGGAGTGAGCTTGGCCTATCCATTGGCGGGAAAATTAATGCTATTAAGATGATTTTAGCTCCAAAGTTAAATTACATTCTGAATATGATCCCCTTCCGGTCTGTAAACGGAATTGGAAAATGATTTCAAGTATTCTGCAGAACTTTTTATGGAGTAAGAAAACACCGAGATTAAAAATATGGAAGTTGCAGCTGCAAGAGGACAGAGGGGGATTGAATGTCCCAAATTTCGAACTATATCATCAAGCATTTTCATTGAGGCATGTCCTGCCCTTTTTGGAAGATATGGAAGATGAATGGGTCGTGGCTGAGGCAAAGGGTGCTGGCCCCTTGTGCCCTCGGGCTCTCCTTTCCACTGTCACGACAGATCAGAAAAACGTTTCTGTTCTAACAAGTTTCCTTAGAACCACATGGAGGTCATATGAACAGTCTGCCATGTTTATGCCTGCTAAGACGGGTATGTCATCAATCTGGTTGAACCCCGGATATCAAACTGAACAATAAGACCTTGTTCTGGCCAGAGTGGTTCGCAGCAGGGATTGTTAAAGTTGAAGATCTTTTCGATGGGACCGCTTGGAAAACATTTCGGATTTTGAAACTAGAGTTTGATTTACCTACAGGTACTTATGGCGAATACAGAAAGTTAAGGAGAGCTGTGAACATTCGATCTTTGGTTATCTCTGATTTGGCTCCAACTATTCAACAGATTGGCAGAAGTGATCATTCAGCATCTAAAATGTATAAAATGTTGAGTGGTTTCACTAATGCTAATGCGAAGCTCCAGGACAAATGGTCTTGCTATCTGAGAGAAGAGATGACTGCAGAGAGGTGGAGTGACTTATGTAGGAATATTAAAAGAATGTCCCTGAATGTTGGAGAGAGATCCAGACAAGTAATGCTCTTGAATATAGTTTTCTTGACACCAGTAATACTTAAGGAACGAGATTTAACAGTCAGACAGCTGTTGGGGATGTGGTCACTTTCGTGGCACTATGGAACACATGCTATGGGAGTGTCACAGGGTGAGGAATTTCTGGTCGGATGTGACAAGTATGATGAACAAGGTTGTCAATGCAGATTTGGAATTTGACTTTGAAACTCTAATACTGGGGGAATCCACCATGCTGGACGACTTAGGGAAACATCAGATTACATGGATTTTACGTGGGGCTATGATGGCGAAAAAACTGATCCTGAGAAATTGGAAATCAGATGTTCACCCGACATTGAACATGTGGATGGAGGAGATGTATCGCACGAGCAATATTGAAAATGTGATATATTCTGTGAATGGGGAAGGACGTATTTTTGATAAAATATGGAAGGCCTTTTTGGATAAGGGTTAGTCAGTCGTTGGAGCTTCCTGTGTCGAGTTTACCTGTATTCAGATAAGTAGACATGCATGTTTCAATTTACTCATTATAATGTTCATGTCTTTTGCTTCTTGGTTTGTTGCTATGCCAAAGTTTTCTAGAAGGTTGTTTTCAGGTCAATGTTATGAATTGCTATTGCTTTTTGACTTTTGCATCACACCTTTTCTGCCCCCTTTTATTGATTTATTATTATCATTTTTTGTAAATATATATATATATATATATTATTTTTTTAATGAATTTTATTATAAAAAAAAAGTTCAATATATTTTTCATTATTATTGTATGGATACTTGTCTATTGTATCTCTTTGTTACACTGATTTCTTCTGTTAATATTTAATAAATTGGTTTTAAAAAAAAAAATTAAAAAAAATATAAGTACATTTATTTTTAAACCGTTTGTTATAAACACGACACTTCTATTAATTCAAAATCACACGTAAAATACACTACAACCAACCGATTCACTGTGGTACACTCTAACTCAAGGTAAGTACCTTATGTTTTAACGTACCGGTTTTGTAAAAGATGTTACCGGGAATACACTTGCGATCACTTTTTGACAGTAATGACAGTTTGGTCTTACTAAAGAAACGCGTATCTACGCCAAGAAATGTTCCCGGGGCAAAAACACACTTAGCACCCGAGTTAACCAGAGAGAGTTGGGGCAAAAATCATAGGAAATACTTTTATCAAGGCAGACAGAATCAGAGAAAACTCGTTGACAGAAATTCAAGCGTCAATAGGCCAAAGCCAGTGTCAAGTAGAACCGGGTTCCTGTCGTCTAGGATCACACTGACAGTTCACAATTCAACGTAGCCAGGAGTACTTAGATATTGTCAACAGAGGCAGCAAAAGTTATAAGGAGGGAAGACAAGGGCAAGCCTTGGAGATTAAGAAAAGGGATTCACCCTAATTCCTCAAGCAGAACACAGTACCTTATTCAAAGAAGTGGCTGGTGCCACAGCAGTTGTTCCTGGTAGTTTCCTGCAGACCCATGGTTCCTGGAGCTTCGGGAAGGACGACGTCTGGAGGGGTCTGCACCACACAGGGATGAAACCGGCAGCAGCGACGGTGAATAAAAGGTGCGCTCCTTAAAAACAGGAGAGGCTCTTCAGATGGCTATCCGGATCACTACAGCCGTGTGCAGTGATTATGACCAAGAAGAGGATCCTCTGGCTGTAGAAGGTGAGCTGTTTATCCTCTCCAGGCTCAAGGGAAGACGACTCTGGACTGGATCTTCTCTGGTCGTCGAAGGGTACATAGCTCAGGACTGCAGCAGGGCTTCACTGGGACGGGGTAATTGCAGCAGCCGTCTTCTCCTCTGCTTCTCTTCGGTTCCTTGTAGTTCCAGTGGCGACTGACTGCTAGCCCAAGAGACCTGCCTTTTATGCGAAAATCCCCCATTCACACAGCCTGGCTGTCACTCACGCAGCAGGGGGGTTTGTCCAGCCCAGACAACCACCTCAGCCAATCATGGCAAAGTGCGACTTGGGTTTCCTATGATACCCTGTGCAGGGGGTGACCACACCCCTCCCTCACATTCAGCCCACCTAGACAACCAGGCACCTGGAGGAGGGCTTCTTGGCAGAAGCGCGTCAAAATAAAGTGAACATGGAAGGCAAACCTGGTTTGCCCCGCAAAGTAAAACACAAGAAGGACTTTGACAAAAAGAAATAGCGATTAAACCAGACCGGAGCCAAAAAAAAAATTACTTGGTCAAGCGGGTTTAAGTTCGAGGCTAATATAATAGCCTGAAACAATACCACGTTTATATAGTATAATCGCGGTAGAAAAGTTAGGGTAGATACAACTGCCACCAGCCAAGTCTAAATGTTGAAAGAGCGAAACAATGCCCTAGGAGGTACAGATAAAAAGGACTAAGGATTAACCATTTCCAGTACTCCATGTATGATGGGGTGTACTGGATCTGTGGTTAAATGACTAAGTAAAGTTGATGGCAACTTTACCCTTTTCTGGGAGACAATAGTCAGCCCCAGAAATGGAGTCGGTGGGAAGTCTAAAAGACAATCCTGTGTCACTGCACTGAAGGTGCTGTGTAACACACAAAAGAAGGGGGCTATTGAAGTGGTGCACTCTAGAGTCCACAATCACAAAAGCAGATGAAATACACTTGGCAAAACAGGGGTAAGAGTGGGGAAAAGTTCACACTCTTACCAAGTGGAAAAAAATAACTCCAGAAATCCAGCAAAGCTGCTGAGGGACTCACTTAGTAAGGGAAATTAGCCATTCAATGAGAATTCTCTCTAACACTTGCCTAGCAGCGTTGCCGAGGAGGAGGCAGAGGACAACTGAGGCTTGGAGTATAGTGATGCCGCAGCGATCACTGAGGAGTGTGGCAGAGGATGAGCCGTTAGCAAGAGTATCCCCCTCCATCTGCCTGTACTTGGCGTACAGGCGTCGATTGACCGACTGGACAGAGTGGAGCTTGAGCCAACCCTTTTTGGCTAGGGAGGCTATATCGGTTTGCAGTGGAATTCTCGTTTTGGCAGAGGGGCGCCGTGTGAGGACTTCACCCAGAACCCCCTCCGCTGGCTACTCAACCTCAGGCTGAGGTAGGCCCAGGTACTCCCGCAGCCCTGCAAGACGTTCGTGGAAGGCCCTGGATGAGGATGGCGTTGTAGGATCCTCCTCCTCACCCGTATCCTGTGGGTCAGAAGGATGCTGCGTAGGTGGAGGAGTAACGGAAGCTGGAGGCTGGGGTATGGAGACCGGAGCTGTAGGCTGAGATTGGTACGGAACCGCCTGAGGAATCAGCTGGGGAGCCGGAGGCAGAGGCTGCGCCGGGGCAGGGGGCGCCAGAGGAGGAGCCTGTGGTGCTGGTAGCATCGTAGGGAGCACGTCCCTGATGGCGTCCCTGAGGATAACCCCCACCCAAGGAGACTTCATGAGCTCAAGGAACCTCTCAAAGAACCCCTCTTCGCAGGCTGGAGAGGTGGTCAGGGGTACCAACGGGGTAGCGGGAGGCTGCTGGAGCTGCTGCATACCCTGCCCATAAGGACGCAGAGGGAACCTGCCCTGCGCAAATGAAGGATAGGTTGTTGGCCACGTACTTGATTGAGGCCAGTCCCACCTTGATACTCGCTTGTTGCTGAACTCCTGGAATGGCGTTGGATGTGTGCCCATGTTTGGCCCAGTGGCCATTTTGTCGAGCTGCCGCCACGTGCCTGGGTCGTGTTGCGCGGCTTGCTGGGCCCAGCCTCGTCCAAGACTCTTGATTGTGGATTGCGAGGCCTACCCTGCTCCTCGGGTCTAGACCCGGTAGGTGAGACACCCTCGACCCGGGAGTCGGAAGAGCTGCGTTTAGGCACCCCCTCGGACGTATTGCTGTTAATAGGGCGTAGCCCCTCAGACATAATGCTGGTACAAGGGCGGAGCCCCTCGGATGAAAATTCCGTACAAGAACCTGCCGGTCCCTCAACACTTTCACCGAGAGGATCCAAGGATCCCTTGGCCTGTAGGCCGGTAGCTGAAGCAGCCTCGGTGCACGTGCTGGTACAAGGACCTGAGCGGTCCCTCCCGCGCGAGTCCTTGGAAAGGAGTCTCCCTTGCAGGGTGCGATGGAAAATAGAGGCCCTAACATTGGGCCTGGTTCGATGTTTCACGAAGTTCTTCAGGTCCTCTGGAGGCGACTTCTGAAAGAGCTCCATCCACCTGGCTAGTCATCGATTTCGATGACGGGTGTTGCACGCCGAACAAGCTTGCCAGCCGTGGTCGGGCCAAGCCAACGTAGGCAGAGGGCATGAGGGTCTGAAGTTTGGAAGAGCATGTTGCAGTATGGACACCTGCTGAACCCTGTGGAAGTCGATATGCGCCGGGGAGGAGCACGACACCTGAGGACTGAGTACCTGAATGATAAGAAAGACAAAAAAGACAAAGGGAATAAGTACCCGCGCGTGGGATTATATGGCCGAAGCCAAACCCAGGAGCGCCGGTGAATTCGGCACATTCCAGTCGACACAGAAAAGGGGGCTGAGGTGTGGCGACCGAGGGCTGAGTTAGTGCAGCACATGCTCACTAGGCCGCACCCCCACGTGCCTCTAAATTTAAAGGAGAAGGTTTTTTTTCTGGTGAAAAAGGTTCGGTCTCCGGTCCTTTGGAAGGGACGCCCATGCAGTATGGAGGAAAGGGGACGGGACTTAAGAGTATGTTTTTTGGAAGAGGAGGCTGTGGAGGCCAAGTGGAGAGTGACTGTGCCGCAGCACCCCAGTACAACTGAAGAGAGGAGGGAGGAAGCCACCTGAGAGATATTGCAGGTGGGCAGACAATCGCTGACTCAAGGAGAAGGGAACTGGTCAAGGGGTGTGCATTTGGATACCAAAAACATGGAAGACTTCATGGGGGTGTAATGAGGTAGAGGGTGTTGGGACTCCTTTTCTATACTCTGGCCTGGTGGACATATGTATAGAAAGCCAACCTATATTGTGACAGGGCCAACTCTGGAAGCTGTAGCCAAACCAGTTCAAGGTAGCAAGGTGAGTTGTCAATGCTAATTCTCAAGAGGTGGTGAGCTTGTAAGGGGTCCACAATAAGCGCACATAGTAAAGCAGTAAAGGAACACACTTAGACAAACAGGTATGCACATACTTTACTTATGGCCAAATAACAGTGAAAAAATGATAAGTTACTCACTGTAGTGACTAATGTACTCCTAGTCCATAGTCCCCTTTCCTCCATACTGTAGTGGCCTCCCTCGCTAGGGACGGGAGACGGAACCTTTTTCACTAGAAAAAGACTTCCCCTTTAAATTTAGAACAGTGCAGCGGTGGGAGCATGTGCTCGCCTGACTCCGCCCACAGGCGCCAGTCCTCATTGACACCTTGACAATATTACCATTGCCTAATGACACCAGTTTTATTAGAGGGGAGGATGGTGGGATGTATGGAGGAAAGGGGACTATGGACTAGGAGTACTTTAGTCACTACGGTGACTATCTTAAAATTACTCCTACGTCCCGTCCCCTTTCCTCCATACTGTATGGGTGATTACAACTGACTGGAGCCCCACGGTGGAGAGGTGATCCTCCTTAAGAAAACAAGTTCCTTAGCACTGCCTGTCCAAATGTTGCATCGGACCTGGAGCCGGCATCCAAACAGTAGTGTTTGCAGAAGGTTGAAGGGGTGGCGCACGTGGGTGCCCTGATGGTGAACTGCCACGGAATGCACCCCTGGAACGCGACTGCCATGGCCTAGGCACTGACCGCCTGTGTATGCATGTTTGACGGAAGCAGATTCTGCTGCCCTTCAGAGGCCTCCTTGATGGCCAAATCCATCCACCTTGCTAAAGAGTCCTTAGATGCCCAATATCCTGGCCTTGACCCCCCCCCCCAAAGGTTATGAAGAGAGCCTCTGACTTGCAAAAGCTCTTGGTCCCGTCCAGGTAGAATTTCAGGGTGCGTCTGACATCGACAGTGCAAAACCCTCTGAGCATCATCCTTAGGGTCCACAAATAAAGTAGGTAACACTATTTCCTCATTCAAATGGAAGAAAGGGACTACTTTAGGCAAGAACGCAGGGTGCATTCTCAGGATCACCTTGTCTCTGTGAAAGATAGTGTAAGGTTCTGAAGCTAATAGTGCCTGAATTTCACTGACCCTAGGGGCAGACGTAAGACCCACCAAGAGGGTTGTCTTGATGGACAACAGCCTGATGTCCGCGGACGCCATTGGCTCGAAAGGTGTGCGCGCCAAAGCGCCCAACACTACATTAAGGTCCCACACAGGGTGTGCCCTCTTGCTAGGGGGGTAGAGCCTGGTGAGGCCCTCCAAATATCTTAACCACTGGAAAAAACGTTGTCCTCCGAATTCCAGTAGGTTCCGATGGCCACCAAATAGGTGCAACATGTGAATTTGCACTTCGGAGTCTGCAAGGTGTGCAAAGGAGGATAGCACGTCATCCAATGAGCATGTGAGATGATTGACCGCCTTGGACTCTGCCCAGTGGCAGAACCTAGTCCCCTTGCTTTTGTACTGGCTCCTGGTAGCATCGCTCCTAGCACCCTGTAGGATGTCTAGGTTAGCCTGCGTAAGACGCAGATGTATTAATGTGACTTGTTCAGGAACCACGCTGCAAGCGCTAACTTCTGCGGGGCGGATATCCGCACCCCTCTGCTGCAACAGTAGATGAGCTGGGCGCAGTGGAAGTTGCAGGGGAGGCTGGTCAGCCAGGTTGAGCAGCTCCGAGACCCATGGGCTCACCGGCCATCAAGGAGCTACCAGAATGATGCTGAAGTGCCAGGACTCCCTTCTCTTGCAGTTCACCCTGTGTACCAGGGGAGTGGGAGGGAACGCATATGCGCTCATGCTGTTCCACTGTATCTTACGCATTTCCCAGAGAGCTGGGACCCTGTCCCTGCCAGGATGCAAACTGAGGGCACTTCCTGTTGTAGCATGTGGCGAAGAGGTCCACCTGTGGATGACCCCATCTGTTGAAGACCCCCCTTTAGGACTTTATGGTTCAATTGCCATTTGTAATTGTCCGCACCAAACCTGCTGAGCCTGTCCGCCTCAAGGTTCGACTCCCCCGGGAGGTGGATTGCCGTCAGGTGTATGTTGTTCACCAGAGCTCATACCCACATGCTGACCGCCAGGGTGCATAGAGGAGGAGACATACTGCCACCCTGCTTGTTGAAGTAATACATGCTGGTGGAGTGGTCCGTCTGAATGAGGATCATTTTGCCACTGATGAGCGGTAAGAAGGCCTTGAGAGCCAACCAAATGGCCTTCGGCACCAGCCAATTGATTTGGGCCTCATGTTCCTGAAGAGACCAAACTCAGTGGATGCTGCAGTTGTCCAGGGTCGCTGCCCAGCTCTCCAAGGAAGAGTCTGTGGTGATGGTAACCTGTGGGGCCGATTGTCGGAATGGTCTGCCTATCCTCGGATTGCAGTCTGTGCTCCACCAGATCAGGTCCTGGTGGAGAACCGGAGGAATGCTGACGCGTTCTGCCTGGGAACCCCGCTGCTGATTCCATGAGACTGAAGTGCAACTGCTATCTCCTCATTTTGAGCCTTGTGTAAGGCACTGCCAGAAGAAATGCCGCCATGGTACCTAGAAGATGCTGGTACCACCAGGCTCAGGTCACTTCTCTGCTGAGAAAATAGTTAATGGCTGTGATCGGATCTTCCAAGGGAAAAACTCCCTCAGTTCTTGTATCCCAGATGAGTCCCAGGAAAGCCAGGCTCTGCGATGGCTCTAGCTGTGACTTCTTGAGATTGACGGAGAATCCCAATGCATGTAGCATATTCATGAGGGCGGAGGAGGTGTGTTGGACCGCCTGCAGTGATCTCGCCCTGACGAGACAGTCGTCTAGGTATGGATATACATGGTGGCCCTGGACCCTGAGAAGGGCAGCCACTGCATTCATAAGCCTGGTGAAGAACCTGGGGGCTGAAATGAGGCCAAAGGGTAGAACCGTGTATTGGAAATGAAAGCCCATGATCCTGCACCTCAGGAAGGATCGATGGGGCTGCCAAATCGGTACATGCAGGTATGCATCTTTCAGATCCAGGGAGCACATCCAGTCTCCCTTGCACAGTGTCTCAGCAATAAGCGCTGGGGTAACCATCTTGAACTTTTGAAGCGGAAGGGAAAGGTTCAGGGTGGAAAGGGCCAACACAACTCTCAGGCCAGCCTGGTGGTTCTTTTGTATAGCGGAAATTCTGGAGTAGAAGCCTGTGCCATGTTTGGACTTCTTCCACTGTCTAACTCTGTACAAGCGATCGAACTCCCGCCAATAGAGTTATTGTTCCACTCTGTGGGAGTGGAAGAGAGGAGGGTGGTACCGGTAGGCTGTAACCTAAGGACATTACTGATAGGATACAGGGGTCTGCGAACCTTACGCGACAATGCTGTACGTGAAGGGCAAGCCTGCCCCCACCACAGACATGTGAACCTGGAGGGGAGTGTAATGCCTTTTTTTTCCTCTGAGGCAGGGGCTGAGGAGGGGGACTGAAAGAAGCCCTTATTCCCTGCCTTGTGCCGTTTATGGCGGTGTTGAGTCAGAGACCGGTCCAGCTGCCTTGGCCGTTCTTGGAAGCCGCAGAGCTCACCGAAGACCAGGCCCGGCCCTGGTCGGAATGCTGCTGCATTTCACTGTAGGTCTTGGGCGTAAACTTTGTGAGGATGGATAAAGATCTCACAATTTGGGAACTGTTCTTATCCAGTTCCTCATCCGTGGTGGAATGGAAGAGGTTGCTACCCTCGAACGGAAGGTCAAAAATACGTTCCTGCACATCCGGGTGGAACTTGGTAGCCCGGAGCCAGGCAGTCCTTCTCATGTCTCTGACTATGCAGATGTCCCTGCCTCAGGTGTCCATATGTGCCACCATGGACTCCATGCCTCCCACCCCCCCACCACACAATCTTTGCTTCTGCCAGCCCCGCCTTGAAGCATGCTTGAAGGTGTACCGGATGTTCCGGCAGGAAGTCGGCTATTTCCCGCCAAAGCCTTTGGTTAACGGGTGCAAGCATGGCATCCGCATTAGACTGACGGAGGTGCAGCAAAGCGTTGGAATAGATCTTTCCATACGCCTCCAAGATCATCTCCTCCTTGCCTTGCAGCACCGAGGACGATGTGGCCGAGGAACACTGCGGCTCAGAGTAGATCGAGGCCGCGGCAATCACTGAGCAGTGTGGATGAGGGTGGGCCGACAACAAGAGTATCAACAAGGGATATCTGCCCTGCGACGCTGAAAGATAAGCTGTAGGGCACATTCCTGGTGAAGACCAGTCCCACTGGGACACTTGATTTCCGGGGTGGTGTCGGACGAGCAGCCATTTTGTTTGGCGCGGCAGCCATTTTGTTGAGCTGCATGCCACGTGCCTGCGTCGTGGTGCTTGGCTCGCCAGGCCCAGCTTCCTCCTGAAATCTTGGCAGTGGAGCTTAAGGCCTACCCTGCACCTCAGGACGAGGCCTGGTAGGCATAGTGCCCTCGGATGAGTCGCCAGTAGTGCTGCATACAGACACCCCGTCAGACATCTGTCCGGTATTAGACCGTAGCCCCTCGGGTTGACACACAGTAAAAGAACCTTGTGGCCCCTCAGCACTGTCACCGGAAGGATCTAGCAACTCCTCGGCCTGGCAGCCGGTAGCTGAACGAGCCTCAGTACCTGTGCTGGTGTGAGAACTTGAAAGATCCCTCCCACTCCGACGTTTCCGAGGAAAGGAATCGCCCTTGCAGGGTTTGATGGAAAAAAGCAGACCTACCTTGGCCTTGATCTGTGTCTGATGAAGTTCTTCAAGTCCTCTGGAGGCGACTTTTCAAAGAGTTCCCTCCACCAGGCTAATCTGTTCTTCAGCGATCATAGTGTAAAAGCGTCGCACGCGGTACAACCTTCTCAGCTGTCGTCGGGGCCAAGGCAGCAGAGGCACAGAGCGTGGGGGTCAGACGTGGTGAAGAGCCCCTCGCAGGATGGACACCTGTTGAAGCCCAAGGACGTCGACATTCACCGGGTTGAAGCGTGGCGCTGGAGGACCGAGTACCGGATTGAAGATTAGAAGACTCGAGACAAAAAGACAGTATTCCGGGAAGAGCGCGTCAAATAATAAGGCCGAAGCCAAACCCAGGAGCGATGGTGAAAGTGGTCCATTCCCGTCGATGTGGAAAAGAGGACAGGGGAGAGGCACCGGTAGGCGGAGTCAGGGGAGAGCATGATCACAGGGCCACGCCTCTAAATTTTAAAAGGAAGAAGATTTTTTCTGGTGAAAAAGGTTGTGTCTCCCGTCCCTAGCGAAGGATGCCCATACAGTATGGAGGAAAGAGGACGGGGCGTAGGAGTATGACTACTAACAGATAATATCACTCAATACTAAAAATTAGATACATATATACAATCACTGGTGTAAGGCAAAATACATATCAAACCCCTGAAAAGAAAGGTACAGATTAGTATTAGCACTAGTAGTTCAAAGAGATTCAATCCTAACTTCAAAGAAACATTCCCAAAATGTATGGGGCCTTCTACTCAATAGATCAACAAAGTTCCATACAGTTTTGCGAAGCTGGAAAATATGAAGGTAGGGTCTCTGGGGTCCAGTGAACAGTTCCAAGTTTTGGGGGACGAGTTAAACTAGCTAACAAATGTATTCCCAACTTTCAAAGTGCTTGTGTGAACAAGCACTGGCAAAGCCAAAGTGTTAGAACAGTTTTATAAAAGTTACCAAATGTTTAAAAGAGAGATTAGGTGTCCGGTAAGTATTGCTACAACTCCCAACCCGTACTCCAATTCTTCATGATACTTGGCAGGTCGGTTGTAGAAGGTGTGAGGTCTCTTTTACTGCCGTCAGCCTCTGCCTTTGATCCCCAGGGGTTGCAGGTTCAAGCAGCTCTGAGGTCGGTGCAAGGACTCTCAGTGGAAGAACGCAGTAAAACTCGATGCAGGGCCCCTCTCGGGATAGGAATGGATGGAGGTAAGCAATTGCGGACAACTGCCACCAATGCACAGGGACACTTGTCACAGTCAGACTTTCCCTCCTATCGCGGGCTCCCTTGATGCGAGGACCACGAAATTACACAAAGGTAAGTCTTATAGGACAAGCTGAGTATCCCCCAGGTTCCATGCCTCAACTCAGAACGGCAACATCTGCATCACAGTAGCCCAAACTCAGAGCTGGTCAGCCACAGGGCGATACGGGGGCACATCCGATGGCTCCTCTTCATATGACTCCGAACTAACGTTGAGAATGGATGTTGCCTCCACTCCAAGGGTCACAGCGCCTTCACAGGACTGCTGGAGATCTTCCACAGGACAGGGCTCTACCAGGGCAGCAGCAGAAGTTGGTCACCAAGCCTTCCTCCGACGGGTCCATGGTCTCCTCGCAAGTTGGCTCCTTCAGTTTCTTGCAGGATCTCTCTAGAGTGGGTGCAGGTGGCCTCTTATTTCAAAAGCCAGGTAAGAGCAGCTGCCCCACTAGCCAATCACAGATCTGGCTCACAAACACCCCAGCAGTGGTCCAATCAGGACCACTGGCGGCAAAACTCATTCCACTCAGACACACTGGCACCAGTATGTGGATTGGGTCCAGACAGTCCCAGCCCACTTGCTGGCAGCAAACATAGCCCTTCAGTAGCCCGCCAAAAGCCTCTACTTTCCCGGGTACTCCAAGTCCATTAGGCCAGGAAGAGGGCTAAAAGACAAGTTGGCCAAAGGACAAGTGTAAAATCTTGTGGCATGGCCATGTTTGACCACTAGGCACAGTTAATAGCCAAACGTGGTAAGGCTAAAATGAAATCAACATTTAGGTGTTTAGTGTGTGAAGATCAATATTGGGTACCTCAGTGTTGTACACTGGTGGAGTGTCTGGATAACACTTACGCAGTACACTGATCTTTGATTGCCTTTTAGTTGACGTAATAATTACTTACTGTAATGATCTTTCTATGGATTCTTCTCCTGTAGATTCCTCATCTTGATAGATATCCATCCTCAAGCTCTGCTGCTCGTAAACTTTTCGCCAGGGGGGGTAGTGGACCTCGACTCGCCCATTGATCCGTCTTGCTCAGCTCTCGATTGTCAGCTCCGGTAGAGATGTCAGGCATTGCATATTTCATTGTGGAACTGATGTCCTTAGCTCTTTGCAAAAACTTCTTTGAATTTATTCACACTTTCATGAACAGATTAAGGGCACAGCAATGGGGACTGCATTTGCTCCAAACTTAGCCATTCCATTCATGGCAGGAGTCCAAATATGTATAGTCAGATATCAATCCCTTCAAGGTCCAGATTCAATACTGGAAGAGATACATAGAGGATGTCATCTTCATATGGGATGGACCAGAAGAACGACTCAAATCTTTCAACACCTGACTCAATGGTTATGATCAGAACATTCAATTTACCTTGGAAAACAGGTCAGAAATTCACTTTCTAGACCTAGTGATTAAACATTGCAATGAGAAATTGGAATGCAGTCTGTTCCGGAAAAATAGTGATAGGAACACCCTTCTACACTACATTAGTAATCATCCGATACACACAAAAGACAACTTAGCCCATGGACAATATTTTAGAATCCAGCGCAATTGTACATCGCTGGAAGATGTTTATAAACATGCAAAACTAGATGCGAGGCTGAGCTTGAGGCTACCCCAAAAAACAAAAAAAATTGCATGATTTACTGACAGAGGCAGTCCTAACTCCAAAGAACCGGAATGCGGACGAAAACAACCAACAAATGATCTGTGTCATTACACATGGCCCCCACGCCTTTCAAGTAAAGAAACTTATACACAAATACTGGTAACTGGCTCAACTAAATCTTCCCAATGAGCCATTAGGAACAAGTTACTTACATTTAACTGTTGTTCTAGAGCATGGATTCACATGCTCATGAATGTTCCCCGTTGTCAGGCTGGAAATTCTCTGTAAAGAAAAAAATCAGTTTCTGTTTCACTTCTGAACAGTCTTTCTCCCAACAACCAATCACTCGTCTCTGGGTTATACTGCTCCCAGCCAATGACTGCCCTCTACCTAAGCCCCTCCTCTGGCAACCATCTTCAGATTTGGTAGCACGTAAAGTGGCAGT